>NC_040013.1:16442535-16779004 GCF_000972845.2 Larimichthys crocea
TCAAATAAATCTCCTTTGGTCTTTACAGACCTGTAAAGGAAATATCTGGTCTTCAGCTGGTAAATGCTAAGCTACTGACCTCACACAAATCACACAAAGAGCAACAATGAAGTGAAGTGTGCTTACTTGAAAAGTAGAAATGAGCCATATTTCACCATAGAAACATTAAACATTAATGTACAGCTGCAATACACAACTGTCTTTTTTGATCTGTTATCTGTGGTGGATGTGGTGGTGGCCATGCTTACATGACCCTGTCATAAATGTGGACATGCATTTCCAGACTTGATGGACATAGCCAGTGATAGTGAACGAAGTTAAAGACAAATACCAGAAATGGAACAAACAAACTATAAGTGGATAAAACTGAATGAAAACAATAAAATTTCAGCCCCCAAAAAACAAAACAAAAGCTCAAAGATGCTAAAATGCTGAGGGGAACTGCAGAATTTGATGATAATTATCTGTGCAATCATCATAACAAATGTTCCTCCTTATATGTAGTTATATTATATAGTGTTAACACAAAAATATAAATTAGTGCAGCTTAAGAAACAGTAAGTATAAACTGAAGATAAGGTGCTAAAAGAACTTATAATGAGGCCTTTGTATTTTGAAAGTGACCTTGCCTCAGCAGGCGGTGAGTATCGTTGTGGGACAGCTAATGAAGGAAGGGGACAGCTGGGCTGGGACAGGCTGAGCTGGACTAGAGGCAAGACGGAGAGCAGAGGAGACAGCAGATCTGTAATGGAGACGGCGGAAAGAGGAGAGGAAGACAGCTGCTGCTCTGTTGACCACACATTATTATCACTCCACATATCTTACAAACACTGCCCTTCACTGCGAAGCCTTGAGCTGATAGGAATGATAAGGAGCTAATGTCAGTTAAAGGATTCAATGTTGTGTGGCTGCTAATGGCCGAAAAAACAAATAAAAAATGTTCTTGTATCCAAAGAAGATTGAATTGCAGAGTATAGAGAAAATTAGATTTATGACAGAGGTTAACAGACACACACAACATCCCTAACTTCTTTGCTATCACCCGGCTGTCTTATGGAAAAACACAGGCTTAGCTGCAAATTCCTGACCCCATAACCCCTCATCTTCTCCTACACGACTCCCTCCTCCCCCTGTGTGACACACTCCAATTGCCATCCATCTCTAAACCCAATCCCTAACCGGACACTTCAAAGACAGAGGCCAAGACCCCCATTTCCATAAATGTGTGTGTCTGTGTGACAAAGTGACCACAGCGGGTCACTCTAAACTGAGCCCACACCACCAAGTCAGACCACTAATCAATGTCCCCGACTCCCCGAAAGACAAGAGAGAAGAGAGAACAACAGCGAAGGGGCGGGAGAGAAAGAGAGAAAGAACAAGAGAGGTAGGAGGAGAAGGGACGCTTGAGTCAGCAGATACTGAAGGTCAGCGTCGCCAGAGAAGGATTTTGTCTGCAGAGGGTGTTTTATTTTTTTTGTGTGGTTCTTTACCTCAGAGTGTCACCCGGTGTACGCCTCCTGGAGGTCCGGGGGAGACAGGGAGAAAACAGGGAGCTCTCATTCCAGTACCTCTCTCCTCTCTCAGCCTCTTCTTGTGCACTCTGTCCAGAACGAAAACACAAACTGTTAATGTTGACCTGTTGACTCAAGATTACACTCAACCAAAGCAGTAAAGATCTGGCTGAACATCTAAACAATGACCTAAACCTCTGTAAAGATGAGTAGAGTTGCAGATTTGTGTGATAATTCTCTGTAGCATCATCACCAGTGGTTACGGTGCTGACCATGAACTGCAAGACTCCTTTGTTGCATGCCATTCCTCACCTCTCTTTCCCCTCATTCTGCTGCCAAATAAAGACACAAAATGCCCCGATACCCACCCCCCAGAAAAGATCGACTTATTTTCAGCCACCCTACCCCCAGGCTATCACTGAACTACGAGCCGTATTTCCATAGAAACAATCAGTAACACAAGAGGAAAAGAGGTTTGAGAAGCCGCAGTAACCTGTTAGACTTAATTTAAATATAAGAACAACATCAAGGACAAAGAAACTATTGAAACAATATGAAATCTTTCAGGAGACAAAAGGTTTTATAATGTAGTGTTGTGGTTGCTCGATCAGGTATGTTTTTTTATAGTTTGAAGTCTGAATTTACCTATAATTAATTGCAAATTAGATCTACTTCAGATAGTCAAGACTTGACAATAAACAGCACTTTTTGGTTGAACCAGTTGAATTAGATCTAATGCTTAAGTCTTGTGAGACAGTCCCAATAACAAGCATCCAGCAAATGCAAATGAAAAATATAACCACATGCATGGCGCTCCAAATTCTAATATTTAAATGAAAATACTTTCACACAGTAAACACGTTTGTGAGACTGTCTCCTTCTTCTAAAGGAAGCTACAAAGTGTAAAGAACCAACAAAGGCCTCACTGTAACTCATAAAAAGTGGATACAAGAAACAAGGCAACAGAGCTTGGTGACATATTGATATTGGTTATTATGCAATATCCTAAATGTTCTTAAATTGTGTTTTCCTGGTTGTATGAGCCTCATACAAGTGCGTGTTTGCCCATCATATCCACATTTCTACTCTTTTTCTTTCTCAAATTATTCTTGTGTGTAAAAACATCATGTAAACCTCACAGTATAGACTGTAGTGATGAGGTATTCAGAGTTTTTTTCCACTCTTCGTACACAAAGAGTTTTATCTTCATTTCCCAGAAATGCTAATTCAGCCTCCCTTTTTCATTTATGCTTTTTTTATCGTCTGATCTCACTCCTTCTTTCTCTTCCTCCCCACCACCTCTCCACTCTCCACACAAGCAGCCGATGAGGTAATCAGTCAGCTTGTTACAGTCTGATAAGTGATACGATACGACTATTGATTTTGGCCCTGCGTCTCAGTGCAGGGGTCAGTCCTGCCACGTCGCCCGGCTGCCAGGCTGAGCCTTAGAGCTGCTTTCAGGAACCACTAACAGATGCTGACTGGGCTCTTTCACAGCTATTGACATAAAGAGACAGACGTTAAGAATATGAACAGTCACGCTGACAGATTTTCCTTCATACAAAAGGTGTTGTCAAGGCAAGCTTGTGTTTTGGCTGAACAGAAAATCGTCTATTTGGGTCAAACTTTGATCAGCAGTGGCTAAAACATCATATAAATGGAGGGTATATCTGTCAAATTCTGTATAACATTACTGCAGATGACAAGGAAGAGAAATGTAACAGTGTGCTCATCCTTTTCTCCAGCATTTACCATCATCCATCAAACATCATCAGCGATACGGATGATACAAAAATGCTAATTTAATTTAGAAAAGAGAACGTAATGCGTATCCTTTTAGACTAAATCAATATAATCCCTTTAATTCTGACAAATGATCACATAAAACATGATTATTGATTCCTCTTTTTGTTTCCTGATGAAGCTGATGTTTTTAGGAAGCTCAAATCACATCAATAAGGAGCAAACATGAAATTAAATCATCTGCTGGTGAAGGGAAAATCTCACAAACTTCTGAATGAAGTCCAGTTAGGCTTTATGCCGACTGATTAAAATGGAAATCAGGATCTGGGATTTTTGTGTTTCAGCCATTTGATGTCTGGTTTGATGGACACGTGCCTTGTAGTTATTACTGTGAACACCATAAAGCTGAGCATGGCGTAAAGATATCAGTCTGTCCAAACAGGCAAACAGTGAGTCCCTCCTGTAAGACAGATGGTCAAGATCTTCCCTGAGGGACACAGAGGACGTTTAGGGGTTGAATTAGTGTGAAAACAGGGTGGGGGTTAAGTTTATTCAGATGCCCCCACCCCTTTTGAGAAGTCAGGGGATCAACAAAGTCAGGAGGATTAACTCTCTGACAACCATGAATGTCCGAATTTTTCATAACAATCCGTCCAGTGTTGAGATATTTCAGATATTTTCACTGGAAGCGCTGCCAACCCTACAGCCAGCCTAACAATCAAGGAAAGATTTATGATTTGCACATGCACTGTACTGTATGCACACACATACACAAGTACATGCACACATAGATCTAACTGTGGTCAGCTTTAAATCTTTTAATTTTCAAAAAATCCACTTCAAAGGCCAAAGGACACGACCTGTGATACTGTAATGATCTCCGCAGGAGCTCACAAGCACATGCACACAGTCTCACACACACACACACACACTCACACGTCAAACCTCCTTTCCATGTTTTTATCTCTCAACAGTAAATGACATCTCACCTCTGTATGATGGTCTGAACCCATGGGTGCAGATTAGATAGAGATTTTTAATCCTTTAGATCACTGGTGGATAGATTACATTGCTATGGCAGCATATGTCCCCACTGCAGGGTCCCTATGCTTTATGTGAGTACTGTACAATGACACTATGATTTAGGGTCACACTCCCACAGGGTGCTGCAGTATTAACTTCAGCTCAGGGTGTTATTAAGGTTGTGCAGCACACGTGCTTTGGGTTCACTTTGTTAATTACAGTGCTTCTAACATTACAGTTATAAGGTTACTCCAGGTCTCCGCTGTGTTTCAGCGCTGTACTGATGAGGAAGGAGGGTGAAGGAGAAAGTAGCTGCCGTCACACAAAAGGCTAAATCTGTGCCAAGGTGACTCTTGAAGAATGAAACAAGAGAGAGAAATGTTCAGCTCAGGCCTGAAAGAACGACAAACACGTGAACACGCATACGGGGTGGACAATGCGTTGTTTCATTTTATATATTAATACAGTGTGCATATAGAGTGCAATTACACATTATTTTCTTTTTTGATCAATCTGCCGCTTATTGTTTTATTATATATACTATGAAATGACCTTCAATTGAAGGTGAAATCTTGAGATGTTTTGTCTTCCACATTTATTAAATTTACAGTAAAACAGAGAAAAGCTGTGACTCTTCATATTTGAGCGGAACAAATAAATGGACTCATGGATTAATATCAAAAATTACTTTCGCTCTAAAAAATAACGAGAGAGGACTATCTGTTTTTCTAGTGCAGTACATACTGTACCATATAAATCACAATACTTCATCAGATTGACAATATTGATGAAGAAAATCTTCTCTGTGATTTGCAACATTGCACACAATAAGCAAATGTAAAACTGAAACAATTAATCATAAGAAAATGTGGACTGTCATTTTTCAAGAAGAGACTGCAAAAGATTTCTGGTTGTGGCTTCTCAAATGTCTCATGAATATTTTGGGGACTGTTGGACAGACAAAATCTGAAGTCGAGCAGACTTTAGTTGTTAACTATTTAAGCAATATCACATGAGAGAGAGCGATGTTGTACTGAATATCAACGTGGCTGTGATTTGGTCGTCACAAGGCCGCAGACTGAATGCTAAAGATAATAACAGCTGTACTGATATTCAGTGCAACATCACTCCCTCTCATGTGATATTGCTTTTATACAAGCACCATTTATTCATTTACAACAATAAGTGACAACAGATTATGATTTGTTTGTTTATTAATTTGGCCAACACAAACATTTCTACAACTAGACTGGGAGTGCCAAGCAACACATTAATATTTCCTGAGCAGTAGCTTCCCAGCTTTTTCTTCATGTTACGACAGACCGTTAATATTTTTGAGCCAAGTCTGAAAGCAGTTCAAAGCCCATGTCTACGTCTATGTCGGCTGATGTCAAATGAGCACAACTGGAGGTTTGTGCTATAGTATCCATCAAAAGTCCAATGATATTAGTGGAAAAATGTTCATCTTTGTTACAATTTAAGACACATAACAACCGGTAATTAAACTAATTTATAATACCTGCGAAGTGTAGCGATACACGTGGTTAAAAGTCTCAGTGTTGCTGTGCTCTATATCAACCCTGACTGTTGTATATTAATCAATAATCAAGAGAATAAGATGGGTCGATAATGACGACAATAGATAGTTGCAGTCCTGATGCAACCAGATATATTTAAGTGATACAGCTTTATAAATTCTAAATATCTTCACAGTATATATCTTCATATTACAGCTTCCTAGACATGTCTGTTCAATAATGGATCTGACAAGTCAACAGCATCATTTCTACACCAGAAGAGAATCAATGGGAATAGTAAAATACTTTCTATGAATAGAGCAGTCAGGTATGTATCTCTTTCCATTTTTGCTGTCATTAAGCAAACACTCATATTGTACTCCGTGCCCGGCACTTCGGCGGCTGCCGCTGTCGTTTTTTTTTTTTTTTCCAAGAAAGTAGAAAGCTGCTGTGTTGCCATAATATGCCCTGTGTGATGCTTGGCCCACTTTCCAGCCTGCTTTCATTGTGTAAGCACACATACATAAAACATGATTTGCTGCTTCAATTTCTGACGTTTATTCAGCAGGGATTTGGTGGCAGACAACATCAGAGCCTTGAAAAGCAGAGCAGAGAAGCAGCGAAATGCAACTCTCCCCCTGATCCTCTGAGTGAGGGAGGGAACGACAGATAGAGAGAGAGAGAGCTGGCTATGTTACAGAGAACAAGGTTTAATCACTGACCTCTAGACTTACAACTGAAGACAAATGGCCGTGATTAATGAGGGCCATTCATCTTATAGGTTAAGAAAAAACAACAACAATGGGAACTGCATTTGCCTGTGCTGCTTTGATAGATCTATCTGCTGTATATATTAAACTCCAGTCCTGTTCGTTTGGTCTTCACTTCTGATCAAGGAGCTCAGGTCAGGCTTGATGTAAATCCACTACTTTTCACTAGAGGGCAGCCTGCCTGAGTCTGGCAGCTGTAATGATGGCTGATGGCTCTCAATTAGAACTGATCTGACGTACAAGGAAATCTTGTTGTTACAACAAATAATAGGAGCAATGACTCATTTTAAAACCTCCTGAACAAATTTTGACCTTTTTCCGCCAAAGGATCACAAGATAAAGCGGGGTTGTGAAATAATGAACAAGGTTCTGCTACACAAATATGTATTTTGTTACTTTTCTTTGCTTTCTTTTGTAATATATTGGATCATTTTACATCTTTGGGCGTCAGTTATTGAAACGAAACCATGTGAGGAATTTGGAGATAAATTACAACACAGACCAAGACCCCAGCAGCTTTTTTTTGCAAAGGATCACAAGCCAATTGTGTTGCACAATGTGTGAACCCATCATATGTTTTTCACTGTAATCTTAAATCTGAAAAAGTAACTAGCAATTATATCTGTCAGAGAAATGTAGTAAATTAAAAGTGCAAGATTTGTTTGTAAATTTTAAAATGGAAAAAACTCAAAATACTTCAAATTGTATCAATTTAAGTTCAGTACTATAGTAAATGTACGTCTACCACTGCCAGAGGAAATGGCCTCATCATGTACAGTAGCAATCCTCCTTGAAGTGAATCTATCTTCTCCATAATGTTCCTCTAAGTTGTTGTCTTTGGTGGCCAGATGAGATGAGATGACATGAGATCGAGAAGAGAGGGGAGGTAGCAGCAGCAGCAGCATGTGGTGGGTCAAATCTATCTCTGTAAACCAACCAAAGAGTAGCAGTTGATGCTCATCCACAGCCGCACACTATCAACCACCACTATGAATTTCTTAGACCAAAAAAAAAACAGATGATCTTGCATGTTCACAGACGGCTGATGACTAATGAGAGTCTTCTGTGACATGGGAGCAAAAGCAGACTGCACAGAGGAAATAAAGAGAGCAGAGGGAAATTAACAAATGAGGAAAGAAAAAAAAAAGATTGCAGGAAAGTTTTCATTTGCCTTTTCAGCGCTTCAGCCGCAGCCAGAGCCAAAAGCTTTGTCTTTGCTTTTGTCTGCAGCTCTATCAGCCTGCCACTGTTGTTCTAACAATTTGTCTGTCTGGAGGACGTGAATAATCTCCTTTCTTCCTCACACTTCGTCTCCTCTCATATTATTCTCCCCGTCTTTAGCCTTTCTTCTATTATTTCAGATACATTTCCATACGCTGTCTTTCTCAGCTGAAAGGAGTGGGAACATAGTGTACATGGGGAAATTGCCACAATAGGTTGTGGGGTACTGACCTGCACATATTTCACACATATACACTGAAGCACCTGTCAGCATCTGGTTGTACTTGAACTGTGAACTGGACTTTAACGCGGAAAATGATACATACAGCACGAGAGCTGCTGCTGTCACGCTTCATGCAGGCTGTAGAAAATTGAAATTTTTTTGTCTCTTTCATGTTTCATCATCCATGACTACGACGGGATGCTCGTTGCTTTCCCAAGACGTTCACAGACGAGTGGTGGAAGAGGTACTCTTTACAATACAACAATTAAAAATAAATCAAGTATTAAAAGTCCTCATTAAGCAGGACACAGTTTAGTATACTGTTATGTACTACAATACTGTATTATTAGTAGTGTAACTACTGCATTTACAGTTAGGTAGTTTACAAGAGAAGAGCCGGCCCCTCTAAAAGGTCACACGATAAATGATTATCGATCGTGAGATGATTAATGATGGCTGGAAAGATGAAATGTTCTGCTTCACAAATGTGTATTCATTTTCTTTTAGCTGTTTTTATGAAATATTGATTATTTTATCTCTCAGTTAGGGCTAGAGTTAAACAGAAACCATCTAAAAAGTTTGAAAGCGAAATGTCTCTTTGATAGGACTTAATGATGCATAGACATCTGAAATGTGACAAAAGACTAAGTACAGTTTTCTTATGAAAAGGTCACAAGACAAAATGTCAAAAAAGACAACATAGTGTATTTCATATTCATGGAAAATCAATCTAAGCAGAAGCAGAACTTTTGAAATGCAGCGGAGTAGAAGTACAATGTATAAATTGGAAATACTCAAGTCAATTTGTACTAAAGCAAATGTACAACTATGATCAGTAACCAACACGCGAAGAAGAGCGAAAAACAAATACAGCTTCATGACACGAGAACAAGAAACACTTTGAACATCTGAAGCCTTGAGAGGATTTCCATTACGTGGTGAAGAGAGCAAATACATATTGTCTGTCTCTCTGCGAGCGCCGCCTGCACATGGCCGTGTTGTGAATGCTTTTATTTATGTGAGCTCTTGAATGTGTGTCTGTATATGTGTGTGTCCTCTGCCACGGCCACAGTGTGTTATTGGAGCAGGGTAAGCCGGGGGCAGAAACAGCAGAAACAAACAAGGTCCTGTGCAACCCTGAGACTGTTCCATGAATCATCCAGGAACTTATACAGTAGCTGACCAGTCCTCACAGCATTCCGTTAATAACTTCCCATGCAACATTTCCCATAGCGGCCGATAAAAAAAAAAAAAAAAATCCATTTGGTTTCAGGCATATTCAACCCAGAAAAACACAAATAAATATAAATGGACAGAGACAGATTTCTTGTTATTGACCTAACATAAGAAAATAATGCTGTTTTTCTGAAGCAGAGCCAAAACTGGGAACCAATAAGCGTGAAAATGAAACCAAAATCACCCTAAGCCAGCGCCGCTACAGTAAATACATGAATAAACTATAAAGGATATTTGCAGAAACATTGAACACCTCCTACATTCATTTTAAAAACAAGAGATATTTCCTGTGCCTGTGACTCAGTTAGATCATGTGAATGTGTATTAGTGTGCGTGCGTGTGTGCGTGTCTGCCCGCAGCAAGTACAATAAACAAGAGCACTACTGATGTCATCCCAGTCAGCCAAAAGGGAAGCCCACAGTTAGTCGAGGGAACACGTTTCTTACTCTGAAACACATGCATTCACCTGCACGTGTGCCTGTAGCTCTACTGTATGTATGTGAGAAAATGAGAACACGGATATGCAAATGCGATCTTAGAACAAAAAAAGAACTTGAAGGACGTAGGAGACGGTGCACAGTTAATTTATTCCAGAGATTAAGAAGTAAAATCAGGGAGATGTACTTTGTTTAAAGTTGAACACACCACTCTCTTAAGTGTGATTTCAGCCACGTTTCACCACATTTACTCGTACTTCAGTGGCAAAGGTCAGCGTACCCATGTTTCCGTGACAGCTTGTATTCACACCCTCGGGGTATATACAGCACTCTATATTTGTGCGTCTGTGTGTGTTTAGAGATAATGGAGACTGACATGAAGACTGACATGGATGCTGAGCTGTGCTGTGCTGTGCTGTGCCAGGCGGTCTAACCCAACAGCAGGGATAAACTATAAATAGACTCATCCACCTCCAACACTCCCCCTTTTTTCTCACGTTTCCTCTTTTCCTTTTGCTTCATCTGCAGACCGTTTATGACCCTTTCTCTCTCTTACAGCTTTCTATTTTCTCTAACTTCATGCACCCTTTTCTAATTTTTGGCCCTCACCATAATCATCTCCTCTCCTCACGGTCCCTCTGAATCCCCATTTTCAGTCTCCTGATGTCTTTTGTCTCTCAGGATTTTTGTTCTAAGGACAAGATGGGCTAAAAACAAAGATAGATATCCAAAAGACTCAAATAACAAATCAGCACCAATCTTGTATTCTCAGAAAAGAGGAAAACATGAGGGAGGGGTATAAGGGGGAGATGGGCTAGTTAAGGGGGGAGACGGGTGAGATGGAGTTATGTAAGCGAGGCTAATCCCCTCCCAGCCCTGCATATTAAATGAGGCAGGATGACACTGGCCTCATTTCATCCGTTCATCCCTGCACCCACTGCAGCTACCCCGCTGAACCGCTCCGTCTTCACCTTAATCTATGTTCAATCTTTGACAGAAGACTGGAGCTTCGTTTTAAACTCGGCAGACCAGCAAATTCGGGTCTGCTGGCAAAGAACAGAAGTTTGACACACAGCAGATGAGCTATAATTCATTGTTTAATAATTAAGAAGCATCCCTTCCTCCAGCTATACTTCATACCCTCATATCAACAACATCTGATTTTTTAAAACTATCTTTTGTAACACAAGCCAACCAGGACAGCGAGAGACAGACTAAAAGGAATGGTACATAATCCTGTTCAACAAACTCCACTGACTATAAATATTCCAGATCCTTTCTACTATCGGATGCCAGACATTCGTGTACTAAAAGTGGAGCTACTGTGTCTTCAAACTTTATGATACAAGACTTTGGATTTGGACTCCGAGGCTTAGTTTCCCCCACATGACCCTCACCCTCCAGCCCCTCTCTTCTTAACTAACCCGACAGTCTGACCTCTCCTCAAGCTGGTCACCTCTCGCACAGACGCCCAGACATTGTAATCTGAAGAGGTATGTTTTGTCTGAAAGGGTCAACAAGGACAGCAGGCGTCTTTGTGTACAGCATCACAGAGCCACTGACAGTTCAGCTTTTGGGGGTAACTGTCAGTGTTTCAGGGCTTCCTGTGAAACCGGATATCCAGATAATGGATATCTAGGCCAGGACTCTTCCATGTGCCCGGCCATTCTTTATAGTTTGATTAGCAACTTGAGACACAAAAATAACAAGAATCTCACATTTTAGCTAATCTCTGCAAACAGACATCAGCACATGAATGCAATAAAAAGCTAAATCTCTGTCAGATGATTCCATGGATGGTTCCTAGATTGCATTTCGACCAACCGAAACCCGTTCAAACCAATGACAGTCTAAAGAATATGTGACGTCACCCAGAGGTTTCTTAAGAGCTATTTGAAAGTCAAAATCTATGGTGCTGGCCACTGCCATGTTGGCCTCCTGCCAATGGTCCTGCCTTATGGCTAATCTGAAAAATTGGCAAAGACATGAATCATTGGTGGACATGATGCCTGGGTGCTCAAACAAGCCATCTATAATGGCAATCACCTGCCAAACAAAGCGTCCATGCTGTTAATATTACATAACTTTAAGCCACTGCGGTTGCCACTTTGTTCAAACATGACAACATTTGTGCAGAAATTAAATTTTTACCATGGGTGCATAGAATTTTAGTCTTGTCTAAATAAAATGTTTTAGCCATCATGAACCCATCACAGCTGTCATTAATTTATTAAATGTAATGACATATGAACTCTTTATTGATTGGTAATATGCCACATGAATAAAAAGAATATTTCAATTTACCATAATTTAGCAAAGGGTCACTTTGTTTGGAATATTTAATAAAAAATAACTTAATATCAAGCTGAAAAGCAGTGTTTTGCTGCCCTCTCTGGTTGAAGGTTTGTTTTACCCTAATTCTACACACAGCATCACTGATGGGTTTCTGCACCTGTAACCATGCGGGACAGTGATGCCACTGTGGTCAGGTCAGAATCAAACTCTGGGCCGCTGCAGCAAGGCCTGAGCCTGCACATGGGGTGCACACCTCTACAAGTGGGCCCTGGACGGATGTAAAGAGGTATAATCATATATACTATATACATACAGTTGAAGATATATACATAAATCTTCCTGTGCAGTGCGATGACATTCTTAGTGTGTCATAAACTCATCTTTGGCATTTCTGTGCTGCAGTTTCTTTGCTCAATAATCTGTTCATCAGTCTGGTTCTATTGCCTTCATTAATGAGTTCTAATGAGTTTTTTTTTACTTTATAACGAGCCATCAATCCTTCAGTTAAAATACAACGTTAATAAATGGTTATTGGTGCAGATGACTTTCTTTTTTTCTAGAAGACAGAGAGGTCAATCTGTCTATATGAGCAAGCTATGGGAGATCATTTTTTTAATGCATCAGAATGGATTACAGGGCGTCAGTAAATAGTTTATTAACCTCCCTCCACCTCTCAAATCCTCCTGCTTAGACAGGACGCTCCACTAAACTTTGACCTACTTCTGTCTGCCCTCAGTCTGGGCCCAAGAAGGAGGGGGAGCACCAAGACCCCAAACACAGCGAGCTTCACACTGATCCAGACTGTTAATAATAATATGAATATCAAAGGCTTATTTGGACAATACATCTTTTGAATGTCAGCTCGCAGAGGGATCCTGAGAGGCTTGAGGACGAAGTGCATGTGAAAGAATCACACTGGACTCATTGTCTGGTACTTTAAAATTCAGCAGGCCATGCACACAGAGGCACACACACTGTATATCCCATGCTGAGGACTTGATTTCACTTTTCTGCTGATGAGCCAGAAGACAAACCCCCATCCTTCATCTTTTTATCCGTACTGTGTGTCTCATTTCCAAGAAATCTCACTCCCGCAGATGGACACAATCCTCCATAACCAATTCTGTGCAGGATAATGCAGAGCAGACAAAGACACAGTGACACAAAGGCACAAAACACCTACAACATTCGGCTCCGTCAGTCTGAGGCCGGCTGAAACTGAGCTAAAACCAGTGACAGCATCACTTCATAAACTGCAACTATGTTTAGAATTTGCCAAATGTTTCATAAGCAGAAGGACAGCTTCCAGGCCAGCTGAGTCCTGGCAATCCACGTGCGACGGGACCACAGAGGGATGAGGGTTGGCTCGGACGAGAGGGTGGTGGGAGTTATGTTACCAAGACCACGGCTGGGACAGCATCCCAGAGGTTCCCGGAAGAATTCTGGGAACATCAGGGCTCAACATGTGTGTATGAGAAAAGAAGAGATGGAGGCATGGCCGATGAGGGGGGAAACATCTGCCGGCAATTAAAAAGGAGGGATCAATGCCATAGTTTCACCACTGAGAGTACGGTATGCAGAGATCTGCTGGGGTCATGATGTAAACACTCTCTTATGGTTAAAACTTCCCAGCCCCTCTCGCCCGACCCCCCCCCTTCCTCATTTACTCTTCGCTTCCCCAAAACAAGCCGACCACAGTTTACCCAAGCTAGTCAGCTGACGCAGAAAGGGGGAGGTGCGCCGTGTGGTACGCATTCTGCCGAGGGGTCATCTGGCAGATGCATCCTCCGAGCTGGCTTCAATTTGCAGAACAAAATGCGCGCACACACATAAACGGGATGGAGCTGGCCAAGAGGGTGGAGGAAATCTAATCTATAAATCAGACACATGTCTAAACAACTGGGTGTCAACACATCTTTGCTTATGCTATTAGCTTAGAGGTGCCCCGCTGCGACATGCTGCACTGATTCAATTCTGCTGAAGTGGTTGTTTTAGACAGGACTGAGTAAAAAAGATGTGTAGTAGTTTATATAGACAAAATCATGTCTGAGAGGCCCCTCTATAAAAATCCTGAGGAAACCACAGCCAAATCAAACCAGCTGGGACCAATGAGCTTTTTAAACTGGATCAATAATTCATGTTTTGCTTCCTTTGCTGGTACAAATCAGGTTTCCAATAGAGGCAAATCTACAAACAGCTTAATCAATTGCGCGCTCACAATTGTAGGGACACCGGGCGTTGTTAGTCATGTGAAGAGCTCAACCTCGGCAGAAGATTTCTCAGGCTACAGGGAGAAAAATGTCTCTTGACTAAACAGTTTGAGGACACCAAAGTAACAAGACGAAACTGCTGCCAATAAAATCATCTAATTGTCGCAGCTGCAGGTCTAAAACCGTTTATCTGCTAACGGGCAATGAGCCCCAATTTCTGTACCTAATACTTGTGTACATCCATCAATCTTGTGTTTGTGTGTGTGTGTGTGTGTGTGTGTGTGTGTGTGTATCTGTGTGTGTCCGTGTGTGGTCTGCTGTTTCAGCATTGGCCATTTCGGTATCTCATACATCAACCTCCTGACAACAGCGAAGTGACGCTTTGTGACATATGAGGCCACTTTAACTTCTCCGTGATAGAGAAAGGGAGAAAAGCAGTGCTGCGCTAAGATGGAGGAAAACGTTTCCCATGTTAGTTATGGTGGTGGTGGTCATGATTTGCACACAGTACAGGCTGATATTTACTTTTTGGAACATAATGAGGACTTTAAACTGCAATTTCAGGGAGTAGGAGAGGTTTCTTTATAGTATTTTCGGGCGCAGTGAACAAATATACGAGTGTTGAGCAAACACAGTTTGATTGGCCTACTAATGGATGTTTGGAGCAGTTGGCAGTCTTCAGCACTCCCGGTCCTAATGTGATATGTGCCAGAGCTCTGCCCACTAATGTCCATTATACGTAGACTTACTCCACTCTGCATTGATTTTGTCTCTTCTTACAGACTGTAAGGGATTTCAGAGGCCATCACTGGCTGCCATCTCAGCTATCAGATACCAACAGCAGTTTAATTGACCTGCAATCTACTTAGTCAAAGAAAACACATCTCGAGTCTCCTTTCATGTTCAAAAAAAGCTTTTGCACAAGCATGATAATAGACAGGCAAGCATGCATGTTCAAGCTTTTGGGTGTTTCTGAAGTCTGTAAAAGTCAAAGGCGGTAATGACAGGCCGAGGACAGAAGTGGTTCACAGCCACACCATGGGGCTGATGAAAAGGCAGGGCAGATGTCTTGGTGAGCTCCTATAGCTCTATATTAGTCCTGACTAATTAGATAAGCCATACTAATGGGTCTGTGAGCTTAATGCTAATATCAGCATGTAATGACAAAGCAAACATATGAATGGTTAGCAGTTATAGTGTTTTGTTATTGTGTTAGCATGCATAACATATACTAAGTATTGTTCAAGCCACTGAATATGTGTTGAGATACTCCACACAAAACCAACAATATCAACCTCATCATTGCGCTAAAGGGATCAACAAAGTCCTGAGGATTCATCCTCTTGGCACCGTGAATACTGTATCTGTGCCACATTTGGAGATATTTCAGTCACGACCAACAATCCCATCCACAGAGACATGACGCTGCAGCCTCGCTTAGTTTAACATTAGAGTCACTTAAAATCTCTGCAGAAGTCAAACCTGACCTGACCTCCTGTAGCTTGATGGATACGCTGTCTGCACATAGTTAGTTGTCAGGTGTTGTTTAATTGAAATGTTGCAGGCAAGGAGCTTCATAATCATCAAAGCCTCCTCTGTACACATTTCCTTCGTTCTTAGCTTTTTCTATTCATAGCAGAGATGACTACATTTGAGTTTGATTGCACTGCACAGACCTGGTTATTATCATCAGTGAACAAATGACAGCCTCTGCTGCAATCACTCACCTAATGAAATGTTTTTTCTATTAGTAGCCAGCCTGCATAATGTTAAGAGTCTGAATAACCTGGGCTTAAAATGTCAGTGTGTAAACACTTCATTCATTCATTTTGAGAGATTTAAGAGATTAACAAAGAGCCTGAAATAGCTCATCTGGCTTTCATGTCTGCCTTTAACTTTTAAGTCTCATTTTTTGCCATGGTTTCAAATAACCAATAGATTAATTAAAGAAAGGAATTTAAAAAGAGGCTGAGATGTTCTGTTGCAATGTTTATGCATTCATGCAGTTGCTGGAAACAATCACCGCATTTCTTGTCGGGAGTTTTGCGCACCGGCCACATTTCCATTTCTGTAGGAATTCACACATTTTTACTGGGAGTGGATCTATCAATAACTCATAGAATCTAATTAAACTTTCAAAACTTCGGATGCCTCACAATATTTAAAGTGGAAATGAAATGATATTGATTTGCAGCCTCTTAAAAAGTTTTGAAATCTATAATTTCACTTTCAGATCGGACACAAAAAAATGCAGAAGAAATGCAGCTCTCATTTAGTGAACTATCAAGGAAAGCCAGACGGCAGAGCTTAAAAAAGAAGTATTTATAACAAAGGCAAAACACACACACACACACACACACACACACACACACACACACTTCACATTTCTGACTGATGATGATGTTTCATAACAGGCTCTAATTTAAAACAGATTCAAAACTTAAAAATGTGGTTTAACAAACAATGTTTAACAAGATGTCTCTGTATGAAAACTGGGTTCGTATTGTAGAAATAGAGTATAATGTCAATAATGAAGCTACATTCAAGTCCAATAAACTAAGTAGATGAAGTAAATGAACATGTGAATGTATGCATGCCACTGTTTCTTCCACCTGATTTCAAAGCTGTACAGATGAGACTGATGCAAACAAACAAAAGACGACTCAAGCTTTGCAGATCTGCTTTGTGGGAACATGTTTATGGCAACAGTTTGTCTCTCCTTTAACTATGTGGACCAACCAACTCCGAAAGCATTTTAAGAGATGATTTATCATGATGGAAAAAAGAAAAAAAACATTCTCCTCGTCCTCCACTCTGTTAATGTTTTCTACAAGAGGAATGGTAAATGTTGTGTTGTTTATTTCTGGCCACAGTAAAAATCTCTGGAATGCAAGGGGATTAAAATGCATCTACAAATGAACCACATGTGCATGATTCATTTCAATCAACTCCTGAGAACTTGTTTTACTGTCGACTGTAGTTTGCCAGCCTATTGTGCGCCCCACACTGACTTGCATGACATAACATCCATCGGCTGGTGGTTAAAAAGTTGCAGCTTCAAAATACTGTGTATTGTAAACTTTCCTACATAGCATACAATATCTAATCTGTTGTGTAATATCTCAGTTAATGACTTTAAAAATGAAAAAATCATGAATATGCAAAGTCATTAGGGATGTTGTTGCTACACTTTCAGTCCAGAACGGGCCTTTAAAAGCAGGAAAAGAAAGGTCACAGAAAACCCAGGCGGGTACTAATTACACTTTCCCATACAAGGGTAGTCTTTGTGTGTTTGTGTGTGTGTGAGTTTGACTGACAGCTTGTCTCTCCCCTGCTGTGCTCTTGCTCTTGTCCTGTTTTAATGGGCTGACAGCGAGAAACTGTGACGGAAAGCTCAATGACGCACCCGCTGTTAGACACATCACAGCTGAGTGGAATCAGAAGCACAAACATTAACTCCTACAAACTGTCTCTGGAGAAAAAAAAAAAGATACATAGCCTAACTTCAGGCATAGGTTTTTAGAGGCGACTTCCGGTAGGCAACCGAGCATTATGGCACATTAGAGTTCAAGAAGTAAACAAGCATTGAAGTTTTAATTGAGTATGAGCGGGGGGAACTATAGCAAAGAAGAGAAAGATGCAAGAAAAAGAAGGACTAACTTGAAGCGAAACGAATGTGAAGGAAGATGAAGGAGACGAAACAACAGAGTACACAAATTAGAATTAAACGCATCATTCAAAGAGGAGTTCAAGTGGAATATGGAAGAAGAGCTGGACAGATTTAAACAAGAAATAAACCAACAACTGTTGGTGAACAGACAGGCAACACAAGACCAAAATAAAAAAACTCAAAGAAGCCGTCACTTGAATAGAGGAGCTGGAAATGTGGAGTGCTGCTGAAATGGGTTTTTAATGGAGGAAAACGAAAGTCAAAACTAAGAAAACATATCTGTTGAACTCCTTTGAGTGCTTCATTTCCTAAAAGGAGTTTAACAGTGCTTTTCTCTTTCTCTTCACATGGAAGCTCAGTGCTACTGCAAAGCAAAACTTCCTTGTTTGTCTCAAATGTACCTACAGTGTTTAATTAGAGCAGCATGGAGTTTCCGTTGTGTAAGGCTTTCGAGGTCTACGTTACATCATGATGGATGACAACGAATTAAATATACCTACATGCTACTTGCATGTCTTTAATCACATCCACCGCTCAACGTCATCGTCATCACTGCAGCGAAATGAAATGGCAGCCCCAGATGGCTCGAAAGGCATTTTGCTAATTGTGCATCACAGGTGTGGATCAGACTGCTCTGAGTTTAATGCGGGATATACTGTACGCCGCTCTATGTAGGATTTTCCTTTAACTTGTTATGCAAGAGTGCTCCCGAGCGCACAGATGTGTCCATGTGCGCACTTTTATGTGCTATTTTCAGCTGAGATTATCTAATGAGCGAATTAAGATGCAAAGGCTACATTTTTTTCGAGCAGTAGGCGTGTCTTGTGTCTTGTGTGCCTCTAGCTGTGTTCTACTTTCCACTCACACATATTTGTCAACTCAATGTGAACGTGAACGGAGATGACGGGAGGGCGGTTTGTTTCGACAGTGGAAGCAAAAAGCCGGAAAAAAGATGCAGAGAGGAGGCAGAATAAAGAAGTGTTTTAGGACTACATGCTATCAAAAGCACATTGACCATGACTTTGGTCGTCCCCCCTCAGGGCTTCTTGTCCTGTGAAGGAGCCATGTGATACAAATGATCTCAGCATCACACCCCTCCTCCCCCTACCTGCCCTCCATTTGTGCTCCAATCCTAGTCGCCTGACAGCTTGGTTATCACCTCCCACCACCACCACCAAATCCCCCCACTTCTCTCTCTGTATGTGTCCTACCACCTTCCTCCCTCCTCTTCCACCCACCCCTGCTGTTCTGTGACAACAGAGGCAGGATGATGATAGGGTCTCCCAGAGAGGTGGCTGGTTAACATCTGTGCAGGAGAGGAAGAAGCTTGCGCGCGGAAAAACAATTAAGAATCCACGTCGGCAGCAGTGTGCATTCACTTATGTGTCTTAATGTTTGCATTCAGCAAACAGTCTCATAAAGTCTCATAGCTGTGACACCATGACGTCCAAACCATCACTCAGCTGCAGGGAGGGTGTTCACCACAGATGAGAAGGAGATGGAGAGGATCTCAGGCATGCTGCTGCTCCTTCGGCATTTATGTATGTGGTCCTGTGGGGATTATTTATGGTCCAATAAGACCCTGGGCGTTTCCAGTTCAACTACTAACTAATCCATATATTAAAGTAGGCCTTGAGAGCATAAAACAAATGGTGCTAAGGTCTCTCTCTCTCTTTGAGTGACCTTTGCTTTTCATTACATTCCCTTCATCCTCTCAGATATCAAGAGAGAGAAGTGGCTAAACAAGAAAAGTGGACTGTGTGTGTGTGTGTGTGTGTGTGTGTGTGTGTGTGTGTGTGTACCAGTTGAACCAAAATCACTAAAAACAGCTGGATGGAGATAACAGAGAGTTTCTCTCCCTCATACCTCTCATACCTCTTTTTTCTCTCTTCACAAACAGACACAGACAACTTCTTGTGGAAAAAAAACAAAACATGAAAAATCTGAATTCACTGCAAGAAACTGATGGGGAAACTAAGTCAGCTGGATCAACTGCAGATTAAGCTCAAGCACTTTAATCACTCAGGCAAGTCAAAGTATCAATAACCAATGAATCATGTAGACTAAGCCATGCAGCCCTATAGCTGAGCTACTTGTTTTGGGGGGGTAATCTTGCACAAATTAGCACCAGCATCATGAAAGAAGTTACTCTCATTCTTGACTGTGATCAGAAACAATGCCAGCAACTTTGCTGAGCCTTCATGTTGAAGGATAACTGCACAGAAATACATACTTTCCTCCTAAAATCACTGTTGCACGCTGCGTTACACACTCACCTCAATCAAGATGTTCCAGCCCGCAGTGTTTCCCGCAACAGTGAATGCATCCGCGACACTAACAACTTTTTTCTAACAACAGCAACTAGCCAACACAAAACAATCTGCTCTTGCAGATTCTTGCAAGTCCACAACAGCTCGGAACATCCGCTGCTGCTCCACCGCTGCTCCCCAGGATGAGTGTGTTTGGTACAGGCACCGACAGAGCCCGGTCTGCTGGCTCTGCGGGGCGGGCTGACTCTCTGCTCCAGCAGGGGCTCGACTACTGATCCACAACAGTGAGGGTTTAGGTCCGGGGAAGGAAGGGCAAGGGGGGGTCCGCAAGGGGGTGCTGCGACTACCGATGAAGTTAATCCTGTAGCAGATGTTTGTGTGCATGACTTTGTATGTGTTATAAATAATAGAGTTATTATTTGAAGCATTTTGAAATAAAAACATAGTTCATAACTCTAAATCACACACAACTATTTCACTGATTTTGGTGAGACTGGATCATATTTTATGGAGAAAATGTTTGCTGTTTTTTTTTCATCTGATGTCCTCCGGCTGCTCCTCATATTTACAGAGTTTCCTGATGGACAGTAAAGTAAACTGCCTCTAACTATAGCCGCTGTTAGCTACTGTGAGCTCAGTTTGTTAGCCGGACTGTGAGCTCAGAGCACTGGAAGTGCTGTGTTAGTGTTTGCAGCACAGGGTCGCTGAAAATGCTGGTGTTGTGTCGAAACAGAGGCCGGGCAAGTGTGGCTCAGCAGAGTCCAAAGCATGGCAGAGGTGAAGAGAGGGAAGAGTGCATGAGTAAATCTGAGGCTGACTTTTAGTCTTTGGTGAGAGCTTTGTGGAATAAAAGGCTGAAAGACAGACGCTGAGCTGCTCTTGTTGCTGCTGGAGTAGCAACTAATATTGTACGCTGGTTACTCTTATTATATTAACTTGGATTTTACTTAATTAAAATACTTTCGGGCTGCAGGTCAAACAAAATCATGGGGACAGGTTCTCTGTGTAACTTTGTCGCTTCATCCGTAGGACATCATCTCAATGTTTTACCTCATCTCACTCTTCCAATCTTAACCCTCACTTAGATTACAGACAAGGCGTACCATGCAGAATAGATCTTGTTCCAAATGATACAATACATTGAACCAAATCTCTCGTTAAACCTGAGTAAAATCAGGTAATCTATAAAATAAAGCTTTGCAAAAATAAATATCATCTTACAATATTAGCTGGCTGATACGTCTTGTGTTGTCGAGCTGTCAGCTCGTTAGTTTTTGATCATAAGTAACGTAATCATAACCACAAAAAAAAACATGCAACAGCTGTCTGTATTTACGACATTCACAACTCTTATTCTCCATATTGGTTAAAGCAGTTTGATATTCTGCTAAATGTTTTTATTCTAAATATAGAGCCACTCTTAGCTTACATTATTAGTACTCTAATGAAACTTTTAGCTCTGATCGGGAGAGAATAATGGAGCAATTTGGGACACAGAGCTGATTTGTAACCATCTGTTTAAAGCTGAGTGTATTTAGCTGCTGAGGCATATGCCATGTGGCTCCTTTGGGCCCCATTCATCAGGGGGGGTCTAGTCAGGCAAATATAAAGTCTTTTGGGGATGCACTGTTTTATTTTACAGGCAATGTTTTGCCAACATTTATTATTTTTAATTTGTATACATCGTTGGCAGCTGTTTAACTTGTTGTTGAAAAAACATCCAACTGGTTTCTGAAATACCTCCCATGGTGTTTGCTTGTTTCATTTCAGTGTTGTGTTATCTGTTAATGTTCTTTGTACTGCTTTTACATTCATGTCATAGACCAGTGGTTGCCAAAGTGGTCCCGGCTTGTGACCCGTTAAAACAAATTAATATTTCAATATTTATTTATATACTGTGCACATAAGCTGAGAGTTAGACACAGAGTGACTTTTCATTTTCATCTAAAGGATGTTTAAAACCCTGACTTGGGGAAAGTATCAGTGTAAAAAAAAAAGTTTGTTACTTCTTCCTCCTACTCTATATCATCTTGTGACTCCCTCGAATCTGTTTTGGGTTGCCTTGGGGGGTCCAGACCCCTACGTTGGAACCAGTGTCTTAGATTGTTGAGGGGGTGCATTTAAGGGACTGTAGGGCTCAGATTCTGCCTAAAAGAAACCAAAAATACTGGAAAACACTGGTGTCTCAGTGGTTACTTACTCTTTCCTCACGATAAGTAAGACAAGTATTGTCTTTTCTTTTGTGTGGAGTTTGCATGTTGTTCCTCACACGGTCCAAACACATGCAAATCTGGTGATGTAGACACTTTAGATTTGAATTTAAAGGACACATTGCCCATTTGAACAAAGGCATAATGCTGACATAAAAAAAATAAATCAGCCACATATTTCTTTGATGAGGTTAAATTTGATTATCCAACTGTGTCTAAAAACACGAGAGCAGCTGGCTGCAGGTGAGTTCCTTATCAGCTCTGTCCTGCTTTGAACTCACTTCCCGCCCACCACCTCCTGTCCACTCAGCCACCCTGGAAACACAATATGAGTTATTCTCTTCCAGCCACAATGGACGGCCACCTGCCTGATTCACCCATGAAAGAGGAGCTGAATGAATGCCTGAATTACCTAATTTGTTTGAGGAATGTATGGATTGATTTTCACAAGGTTTCAAGGCACAAACCTCCCCCTGCCAATCAAAATGTGCAGCTGCTGCGGTAATGTTAATCCATATGGAGTTACCTGAACATCTGGACATCCTGCAGGTGTGTGTGTTCATGAGTGTGTTCATTTAATAAATCAGATTTATTTTTTGTTTGTTTGCATGTGATCCAAAGCTTTAAAAGGTAAAAGAAAAGAAAGTAGAGCTTTAATGTTTTAGGAACATCTTGAAATATATCAGAATAATTTATAATGGTCATAGAATAAAAAATGGGAGTGCGCCAAGATACTGACCATGAATTTTAATGCTCCTGGTCTGGGACTTCCAGGAGACCTTATCCCCTCATTTCTTGTCAAATTTTTACTGCAGACTCACATGTAAAAGCAAAATACTTGAGTGTTTGAAGAAAATTGTCAGTTTGAGTCAGTCAGAGTGATTCTTTTGCTCATTTTATGACTCATTAAAGTGGATACTTTACATTTTTATCACATGTGTGACTTCATCTATACTATGATATATAATTATAAACAGCTCAAATATGCAGGTAGAAACGTGGCTTTTATTGTCACTTTCAAACAAACTGCAGCTTTAAACTATAACCTGAGAAGGCAGCCTCCACAGCATCACTTTCTGTCTTTGATGTTCGGCCGGCCCTCCTGCCCGAGGAGGAGATTCAGGAGCCCTGTCACTGCTGAACTCCACCTGACCTCTCCTTCTCAGCGTACAACATACCAATTTATTTCCTGCGCCAATGCCAAGTACGTAACCCCCACACCTCCTCCTCCTCATCCTCATCCTGGGCCTCATGCTTCCCCTCCTGCTCATCTCTCCCTCCAGATTGTCAGCTACCTTTGCTCCTTTTGTTCTCCCTAATCCCACTCCACTCCGTCCAGTAATCTTCATCTCCTGTTGTTTCAGCCACTGAATATGAGCTCCACCACTTCCCGCCCTGCCATATTGAGCCCCACATCCTCCCAGTTCACCATCACAGCACTTCTTTTCTCAATCCCTTTCTCCTTTAAATCGTCTCCATGGTTCATTTCAACTCTAGGCTTCGGCAGCCCGCAATGCTAATATGATTTCCAGCTGAAATGAAACGTGCAAATGTGCTGCAGCCTCTCCTCATCCCCAGTGGGTTCCCATTGGAGTCTACTTCATTCTGCTGGGGTGGGTGGAACTGCATAAGATTAAAGCTGAACATTTTCTGGGCTTCATGTTTGTGGTCTAGTTTATTGTCTTCTTACACAATATGCAAAGTATATGTGTGTGTGTGTACTGTTGCAGCTGTGTGTTTGTGCGTGTGTAGATCTGTGTGCTCAAGTGTATATTCTAAAAAAAGTCCTCGCCCTCGGGAGCCCGTGAGGTTTGCACAAGACAAGACTGTTTATTTCATAATCACTGAGAGGAGGCTGCTGCTCATGCAAAGCAGAGAAAAGTCAGCATGAGGCTTTTTTGTGAAATATCTCGAAAACAGAGATTCATTCGTTCCTCAGAGGATGAATCCTAATAACCTGAGTGATGTCCTCTAGCACCAATAGCTGATTCACATGGATGGCCGTGAAACTCCTCAGAAACTGATAACTTTGGTGATACTCTGACTTTTCCATGTCATCATCAAGTCACAATTTCTGTTTGTCTTTTAGGTGAGAGCAGCCCATTTGGGTGATTTGCCCCTGTACCCTTTTTTGGGTGAAAGTAGTCCCTCTAATTTGACTTGTAGTAAATGCAAATTCAAAGGTCTTTGCCAATTTAATGGTAAAAAAAATAAAACAAGAAGACTATATTGCTTTTTAACTATTATAGGCCCACATTTTATGGCCAGTCAAACAAACGATTATGTCATGTCATTGCTAAACAACCATCAGAATGATTATATAGAAAGAAATAAAGAAATAGCGATTGACAGCCCTGTCAGACTCCATCAGGAAAAGTGGATTTAAAGTGGATGAACCTGACATATACAACTACCTAATTAAAAGTAGAGCTAGATTTCTGCGTACATATTTCTAAAAATCTGTCACTTTTTCTGTTGCTAACAATATTTGAACATTTTTTCCTTTTTTGGTAGTCTGTCCAATGTGATGGTACAGTAAACTAATGTGGCGAAGCAGAACTCATCTCTGTTTTGACAGCCGCTTGTGCATGTGCTATGTGTGCTATGCAACCTTTTACTACAAGCTGCGAGAAGTAGAAAACAAGTTGGTTTCAGCCTGACGTCCAGCATTACCTTGTGGTGTTTACAAAGTTCATTATAAAAAGGTAGATCAACTCATTTTCCGTGAATTATTCAAATTAAAATCGTCTCTTCTCCCAGAGGTTTTTACAAATGAACAGACTGTTAAACCAACTCCATTTCAAAAGCATGTTTTATGGTACGACCGCCTTTTTTTTCTCTGTACTTTGAGTTTAGTGCAAAATGATCTAAGAGGGTGAACTGTCCGTTGTCATTGTGAGCATGTTAGCATTTGTCTCAAAGAACAACCGTGCACGAGTCAAGACTCTTAGATCTGTAGTCATGCTAAGACCAATTATATGTTGACTTTTGAAGCTGTTATAATGTTTGAAACACTGATTAGCAGCATGGCATGTAAAGGTTTTTTTTAACAACATTTTTCTCCAGTGTTTGCTTCTCATTGCTGGGCCACTACAGATATCAATGTATTTCACTGTACATACTGTGTTAGTCAAGTACACATGTGCCTCAGCAGCAGCACTGATACCGTGAGAACAGGCATGGGGCTCCTAGAGGGGGGACTCTGAGAAACAACGCAGCTCACACATCTCACACGTAACACTGTTTGGTGTAACAGCTTCATAAAACAAGATGAAACAGATTAATGGAGAATTCCTCACGCTCATGCCTCAGCAGAAATAGTACACTGCAGGCCTTTGTTTCCAATCCACTTTGGTCTGTCTGTGTGAAGGCCGAAAGCTTGGATCATATGACTCACACATGCTCTGTCCCCTCAGGGTCTTCAGCCTCCACCAGATACCTGACCAGAGTCCGACCCTCAGCCGATTGAGAAATATCAAAGTGCTTCCTACTGTTCCTCTAGTGCTTTTTTTTGTTTCCTTCTGTTTCTAGATAAAGTACCCTTTACTTGTCCAACCTATGTTTTTAATGACTCATGAATTGTTTATGCCTCGTTTACCAAATGGATGAATTTTAGCTGTTCAATAAACAATGAAGCTCAAAGTGCATCTAGCATGAATCTGCCAAACAAAACAACCTCGTGGGACTTTGAATAATGCCATTATCTTTTTTTTCAGCCCCTTAAAAATTCATCCAACACTCTTGACATCCCTGTCATGTTCCCAATTAGAGCTCTCCAATCCCAGAGTTGCACAGCCTGTGGAGGGCTATTTACATATTTCTATAATGGTAAAATCAGGAGAGTGCAGTGTAGCATGAAACACCTCGGCTTGCAGCTCTGGTCTGAGCCTGCGAGCGCATCCAATATTGAATTCTTTGTCTACAAGCAGAATCAGTGTGGCTTGGAAGCAGAAGAACTGGGGCAGAAAGCAGTTTCATCTCTGTTTTGATAGTGCTGTCTGTTCAGAGTCTCTCATCTCTTTGCTGTCAAGGTTGGTCTTGTAAAACAATACGAAGGCTCGGTTTCGATCTAATTCAATGAAACATTTTGCTGCTGCTGCAGTCTGGGCCGTGGCAGCACAAACTCACTCAAACCGTGCACATTATAGGAGTATGTCTGTGCAACAAAAATAACCATCCAGTCTTTGATCTTCTTTTTTATTTTAATAACTGTCCTGTTTGTTCATTCATCCCCTGCTTCTTTGGCACTGTAGCTGAACCCTGACCTAATCAAAACCTCCGCACACAGGAAAGATATCATTATATCATTATCGCACACTCATAAAATATAGAAATGCAACCATATCAAGCGTTAGGAATGACTTTAGGAACTCATTAAAATGCTCAGAGAACATGAAAATCAGCATTTTTCTTCTCATCAGTGCCCAATAAGAAAAAGACTTATGTAACCTGCTTTGTGTACTATATATATATATAAATGTGTCCTCTTAAACAAAACACCCTTATGTACTGAAACAAAGCTCAACAGGAAGTTGTCTTTTTTGACAACAAAGTCATATTCCTGCTCTAACTTACAAAAGTCATAGAACCAATCATTCTTTCTAAATTTAGGATTTCTTCACATTTAACTTTAATATCATATAAATTGCAACATATTTCTGCGGAATAAAATCAATCTTAGGTGGTATGGCAGCTTCCCTCATCAAAAAGAAGTCCAATTTCATATAGCATACATTTTTAAAAACAGCCATTGGTGATGTTCGCTGCATTTCAGGCACTCTTTTGTAGTCTGCTGGTGCATTTTTCTGGTTGGCTGAACATAAATGATGTGACCTAATGCTGACATTTCAAGAGCAGCTACAGTGCAATGTAGCCTGATCACAGAAAAAATATGCCAGTCTGAAAACATCAATATGATGTTTTGTTGTCAGTGTTGTCAGTTATAATCAAGGATTTCTTTCTACATTTACGTTTCTCGCCGACTTTTGTAAATTATGAATGTCTCCATCAACAATAACTCCAATAGAACGAGATGAAAATTGATTTTAAGCAAGGGGTGCATCCCTCACCTGTTTTTTCACAATTCTTTCATACAGCTAATCTCTTGGAGCATACAGAATATCTATCTATGTAATCTAAAAGTAATACTCCATCAAAAATCCTCTTTATTCTGCACGTCCTTGTGAAGTGAAACTCTTTAATCAGCAGAGCAGATTTCCAGGCCGACCACATTAAAGCTAACTACTTCCAGTAGCTTCTCAGCCCCTCAGATTTTTTTTCCCTTACTGAGCCTAAAATGGGATGCCAAGACCAATCCTCTATGGATTATTTAAACAGCCACTTCAAAGGGGAGCAATTATAATCCTACATTATTGATATGGGAGAAAAACCTGTGAGTAAATGTCACAGTAACGCGAATGCAGGATAATTGCTTTTAGGTTTGAGGTTTAATTTTGTTATGTGACATAAGAAGGTGGATGGAGTTAATCTCACACCCTGTTCAAATAACAACAGTACATACAGTATCACGCACGAGTGGCACGCACATACACAGTCGAATGCTCTCACTTGCCAGAATATATTTAGATATTTATGCACGACAGTCCTTGTAATGTCCTAGCTGATGAACTCTTTAAAAACACAATCACTGGAGTTGCTTTATGGTTTGTATTTTCTGTCAAATGATATCGTTGCATCTCATAGTAAGCGTACTGACCCAGATTCGAGCATGCATGTGTGTGTTTGGAGTTAGTAGTAAGTGGCAGAAAATTATGCCGCACGTGTCCTCGAGAACTCAATGCAGATGGTTATTTTAGTCAGGCAAAGGCTGCAGGCAGCGCACTGTCATGTTGTGTAAATCTGTGCTGTGAGAAAATGGTCCATCCCTGCAGGTTGATGTTGAGAAATGATGAATGAGAACACTGTAGAAGAAAGGTAAAATTATGTAACAATCAGCCAAGCGGTTGTGATTTTACATTCTGCAACCCTTGTAATAACTTTCTGTTCATTGCCATCAGCACCGCATGAATAATAATAATAACATTTTGTGCCTCAGTGACGTCGGTGCATTCAGAGTTTACTGACCTTTAAAATGTCTGAATCAGGACCAAACACACTTAATGTCAGACCTTTAATTCCATCTTTCACCTATATGTTTTTATACAGTATGCACTGTGCACCTTTCATGTTTTCATGTGATCGCCGTTGCATTCACGTGATGTGTGCCTGTGTATGTTCACAATATTAAATATGCTGAAGGTTGAACAGTGACATGTTGATGGTGTGTGACTTACAGCTCAGGCTACAGGCATGTTTCTAATGTCAAACCAGGTCAAGGACGTGACAGCAAGACAGCACGACTCTTAAATCATCTTCACAGTTTTTCACACTGACACGTATGTGAGGATCAAGACACGAAGATGCCTTGGAACGGAGTCCCCTATACTCATTTACACCACATGCAGGAGAATAACATCCCAGACCAAACTTTACAAATCAAGAACACATGCAGACAAATGCACGGCTGTGTGGAAAACAGAATTAGGGGTCTTTAAAATAGCAGCTGTGGAAATGTTTGGGTTGGCTGAATTGATGCAAACAGCGTGACTGTATCCAGACACTCAGCAGATGTGTGCGTGAAGACACACAGAGACACACATTTATAATGTCGCTCCAACTAATGCTACAGAATGCCATAAATGTTGTTGCAGGGTCCTTGAACTTAGTAAGAGTCTTCTTCTGCTTGTCATAGTGAAAGCATGTGAAATGACTGTGTGTGTGTGTCTGTGTTGTAATGACAGGGTAGGGATACAGTCTTTCAAATGGAGGAGTCGAGACTCAAACTGCTGGAAGGACATGTTTTATAGCTGGCCCTCACCTTTGACCTGACACAAGTTTATGTTTTTACCAGTATCAGTAAAGTAATAATGTCATTTAGAAAAAAATGTCAGGTCAATCAGCCAGAGGACGAATCGCTCGCACAAACATAAGAGCTGTCTGGATTGTGATCAAAACTAAAAGTTACTTTTTTTAGCAAGACATTGTATTCTATCGTGAGCCTTTGCTGTCTCTTGAAGAAAAAAAATGTTGAAGTCACGCCAGCAGCTCTGTGAGGCTGCACTCAAGCTGTGCTTTGAGCTAAATGCTAACAGCAGCACGCTCACATGCTTACACAAGGTATAGTGTTTACTATGCTCACCATCTTATATTAGCGTGATAACATTTGCTGATAAACACAAAGTACAACAAGGGTTGATTGAATATTTTGCAAATAATTGGTTAATAAACCATAGTTGACTGTTTGACCCAAAGATGGTTTGTGCTGAAAAGTCAGTAGATTAAAACACATTGCTCAATAGAGTGAGGATTTTAATTGCTAAGACCTGGTGGAAACAATTTTCAAGTTTAAACATGCAGAAGTTGTGTGTCTGTAAATGATGTTGCACCATATAACGCTGTGAAAATCTCTCTTCATGTTACAAAGAGATATTTCACTATATCTTTAATTTGTCACAGGAGGAGAATGAGAAAAGAGTCTTGTTACAGGTGAGGCAGTCATTAAAATAAGGGGTGTTTGTTATTTCAGTCTGGACAAAGTGGTGGATGGATATCGCCATCACTAAAACTATGCTACTAGCACAGCTAATAGAAAAAAAAGAGACTTATGTAATAAAAAGCCTTTATGAGTTACATGGCCTATTCATGAGACAATAAAAAAGTCAGGAGTCAGTAGATGCCTGGAGGATTATCCAGGAGGTGAGGACATTCACATCATTCACAGAAGACATGACATTCATTATAATAAACTCACTCTTGACATTTTATTATTTTGTTAGACAATTAAAAAATGACTGATGGGGTGTTGGTTAGCTCAGTTGGTAGAACATCCACCCCATGTACAAAGGCTCAGTCCTTTCTGCGGCAGCCCACGGTTCGAATCCGGCCTCTTTCCCGCATGTCATTCCCCATCTCTCTCTCCCCGCATTTCCTGTCAAGCTTCAAGCTGTCGCTGTCAAATAAAGGCCAAAAAAATATCTGAGACAAGACTCAGGGTTCAAAGTAGAACTAGTCGATAAAACTTTTAAGATAGTTTCGAGCCAGAAAAAAAGCAGCATCAGAGACGTGACAAGGGACTGAGAGACACTTTTTACATCAGGAGTTAAGAGGTACATGTGAGAGGTAGAGAAAAGGTCAGTGGAGGGAGGGATGACAGAGGAGCAGAGGGAAGTAGGTACACTACACTAATGTGTGGAGACAGGTCCAGTCTAGGGAGCATCTGTTTTTAGAGCCTCTACTCTCCACCCATCCTCTTCCTCCCGACCCTCCTGTGCTTTTCTGATTTTTGTATTTACAACTGCATCTCTCTCTTTGAGTCTCTCATTTATTTTGAGTCCACAGCGAGCTCTAAACAGTCTGTGTTTTACCATCAGAAAGCAAAAACCAGGAGCTTCTCCCTGAGGACTCGAATAACACGAGCAGAGACAGCAAGGCTGCACTTATTTTTCTGACAGCCCAGGGTCAGTCAGGGCTGCTCAGTTTGATAGCAGAAGGCTATAAAAATATTGAAGTGTTATTACAGTGGGAGCCTGAGAAATAATTCAAATCATGTGTGTGTATGTGTGGACCATTATTACATAAGAGATTAACATGTGTGGGTCTGGATGCAGAAACAAGGACTGGAAACAAATGAGGTTTTAGTCTACTCATTTATTTCTCGTTGCGGTTCTAAAGGGAGGAAATCTGGAGCTGATTTGAAGTCAATTAACCTCAATCGCACAACAGTCATTCAATAATTTCGGAACTATTTCATGGCTGTTGGAATTCAGCCACTTGAACTCTGCGCTTTGTGAAAAAATGTGCATGCATCTTCTAATTTCTCCAGCGTTAAGGAGGAGAATTTGCTGAAAACTTGCTTGTCATGCTCCTCCCATGTCCTCCACTGAACCCCCACAACTATTTTCCCCCTATTTGCCCAGGACATGAAGGCTCCAAGTGGCCTCTCTGGACGACTACATCATTTCATCTTCATAGTACTTCATATTTCACTCAGACAGAGAGAAAGCCTGGAACCAATGAACATACTCATGTTATTACTGGGACCCCTGGGTCAACCTTCGGCTCATAACAAACACTTAACTGCAACACCATTAAAAACTTACATCAGGCATGATCAGGAGGGAAGGGGAGAGAAGAAAAACTCTCTCCAGTGCTGTAAAGTTGAGAATTACACTAATATCCACCTCAGAGACTGTCTGACCTTCACTTTCAGCACACACACACACAACCAGCAGTAACAGGCAGAATCATATCTCAGAAATGTAAAATGTAGCTTTCAGAGGAAGAGCCTGATATTCTTTGGCACATACAGCTGTTCTGCTTGTTTGCACATTTCTCCTCAAACTCTCCTCTAATGTTTAATCCAACACCTCCCCGCAGATCTAGTTGATTAGATCTTTTTGCTCCCTCGTAAAAATAGATGGATCTCCAAGCAAAGCATGATGCGTGTTCCCATTAGCCAGTTCACTAACTGCATCATCGGTTATTCGACCAGGTATTGATAATGATGATGGAGCCGGAGGAGGGAGGAGGAGAAATGGATGCAACTGCTGCAATGCAGATCTCAGAGGAGCATGCATCACTGAGCCCGAGGTGGAGGTAACAAGTGGGTTCACAAACTCACACGCACACACACACACACACACACACACACACACACACACACACACACACACACACACACACACACACACACACACACGCACAAAGTCATTAATTGTTCCCTGCTGACTAGACACCTGGTACTGTTGTTTCCATTAATCAATCACCAAAGCAGTAATACCCACACAGATTTCTTCATTATATTATGCTGCAGTTTTGTGTGCTTTTGTCTCTGTGTCATTTTGTGCTGGTCTTATGCCGCTGTGTGCGTGTGTGTGTGTGTGTACATGTGTGTGTATGTGTCTAACTGGGTCAAATCCCTCTGTTGCTTCTCAGATAGTCCACTGGGAGATAAATGCAGAGAGATGAGCTTTAATCTGGGATTGGAGCTGGATCCTCTAACTCAGTTAAACACACACACACACACACACACACACACACACACACACACACACACACACACACACACACACACACACACACACTAACAAGTATCATTGCCCTATCCTGACCCTTTACATTCAGTTAAGAACACACATTATATCGTCATCTGTGCTCTACTGCCTTTATTCTAATGTCTGCATGTGATGTAGCGCCACTATGTCACAGACTGTGTTGTATGTGGACCAAAGTGCATATGACTTATTTTATTATTTAACCAAATCATCTCAACTCATAGTACGCTTACTTGGTTGTCCTGGAGGTCTTGGCCTTATTAAACCTGACAACAACAGATGTTGTTGAGCTGCACCTCAGTTTCCACCCTCTAAAAAGGTATATTATATAATTTATTTCCCTTATGCTTCATTTCAAAGGTGCACCACAGTGGGACATAAATACAGCTCTGGTTGGTTATCCAGGAAAGTGAAGCATTAAATGACCTTCCTGAGTGACACTGGGGTACAGGTCTGTGTTTCTGCAGGTAAGGTTAACTGGAGAAATAAATCACCTGCAGGGGTGATTGTGTTTTTGAACTGAAACATATTTGGTGCTTTTCATTTCATTTTTCATTTTTAAATGACTGAAAATAACTAAATTTGACATTCAAATATGGCCAGATGTCGCCCCTGATTTTCACTTTCCATGCTGATCAGTCAGAAAACTGTAACATGAAAATTATTTGTTCCTACAACTTGCAACTTGGAACACAGCAGTACTGCATTCAAGCTTGTCACTGAGGGTACATTCAGACAACATATTTCTTTTTGTGCTGAATGTAACAATTAGGAAATCTGAGTCTCCCCCACTGTCTATGTCTCACCACCAATGTTTACTTTCCCCCCTCTCTCAAACCATCAGACACAAACCAAAGGAAACTTTTTCCTGTCACTGTTTTGTAATTTGTGGATAGGGCCTTCATGTTTTTTGCAGCCACTGTAGTTTCTTCTTCATGAGAGGAGGCAGAGGGTGAAAGGACTACACTGCTAGAAGCCGTTAAATCCTACACACTGTTCCTTCAATGCAAATGTGGCAGAAGAAGACTCTTTCTGATTGTTGGGCCAGTGTGCCCTCCACCCACTATCGGTGTTATGTAAAAGTCAGAGCAAGCGTCAGCAGCAGAAATTACTCCAGTGAAATAATTTGACGGTGTATTGACACCATTGGCATCATGTGCTTCCAGTAAATGACGGGACGAAATGATGGAAGGAGGTGGTAAATGGCGTAAGTCAGCAGAAATGAGACACTCAGGCATGCGTCCACACATGCATGAGAACACACACACCCACACACACACACACTGTCTGACTTCTCCATCCACCCTAAATAAGAATGACACTGAAATACAGACAAGTGTTCTCGTCGCTGAAGCCTGAAATTGCCTTTCCTTCCTGCTGTTGATTGTGTTTCACACTCAGTGAAACAAGAGCTGGGACCTCATGACAGATTCAGTGTGTGTGTGAGTGTGTATATTCATTTGTGCTACGTTCACACCAATATGAAAGAGATATTCTGCTTGCAAGATTTAATTTATGCATGGAGGGTACGCTCTGTTCAACAAGAGAGCTTTCCGGTCAGTTAACCAGCCACCAATCTAACTTCTCCTCCAGTTAGTGAGGTGGGACTGCTCTGAGTCCTGTGGCCGTACAACGCTGCAAATGAGGTTAAACTTTATTGCAAATTAATTTATCTGCTTCACGGTTCCCTCACTAACAGTCTCTTCTTCTCTCAGTAGAGGATTTATGTAGCAGAACATTTTGCTGCTACAGCCTGCTTGGTCTGGTTTGACTAGTTGTTATGGTGACTAATTTTAACTTGTGCTTTTTATAGATATTATTGTAATGCAATAAACTTAATTACAACTATTAGGTGCTTGAGTATTATGATTTTATGGAACTTAATACTAGTACATTTCAGGGAATTATTGTACTTTTACTACATTTGTGTGACAGCTTTACTTATTACTCATTTACTTATTTACTTTGCAGATTCAGGTTTACTCAGTAACAACAACAATACAGACTTATGTATAACTATTATGCGTTATGAGAACTTTTATTTTTAATAGTCAAAGTGCAGGAGCAGGAGATGCCTTTGTGGGAGGATTCCTCTGTTCAAGGGGGAGTATATTTGTCTGGATGCTATGCTGCCAATGTCATCATCAGATGGTTCAAATGCACCGTCCCAGAGAAGCCAGACTTTCACTGATGCATGTAAGCACTGCGCATTTGTCTTTTCAACAAAATACTTGCTATGTATGCTTTGGGATCTGATGTACAATTTTCTCTTCACAATAACTGACCTCGTGTCACAGCTTGAATATTTTATTCGAGTTCAAATATGCAACTCGGATGTTTTATTACAATTCAAACAATGTGCTAGTATCAAATATTGGAAAGGATACAGTTATGTTTAAAGGAGCATTCTGCTTAAAAAAGCCTGTAGGTCTGAAAGTGGAAAAGGAAGGGTTAAGCTAAACAGACTACAGATTTCTACACTGTGCTATTTCTATCTTTATTTCTGTAATTTCTGCCTTTCTCACATCAAAATCATAACAAAAGATGTAGACACTTTTTTGTGTGGAAATGTTACATGTTATACATTTTAAGTGAAGAGGTTAGATATTTCTTCCACCAGTTGGGATTCCTGGTTCAATGCGTCTCAGTATTAACTTGTAACAGTCTCGTGTGGCAACGGTGGCTGCTGTTCGGTAAAAGAACATGTTTTAAAGTAGCATCCAATATTTTACTTTATACTTTATTATAGTTTATTTATTGAAGACCCTATTTCAAGCTGTGATTGTTGACAGCTTTTCAAAACCCAAATACAAAGCTTCTTGTCTCAGCGTAAAGTTTTAGAGGTACAAAGTCTCCACGCAGTGAAAATGATATGTTTTATGTTAATGTAGTGTTTAATGTTTGCATTACCCCTGGGGGCTTTTCTTTTTGTACAGGAAGGTCAGAGGTCATGGACAGTTATGGAACAGTGCCTCTGGAGCTGGCAGAAGTTGAGCTTCACTTTTGTTTGGTGACACATTCATCAGGTTTGATGTTTGCTGACATAAAGAATTTATGCCAGGTTTTTTGTGTCAAGGTCAGTCTTCTGCTCACTATGCCAACCTGCAGGCTTGCTTTATTTTGCCAGAGGGGTTCATGTTTGTCTTATAGGAAAGTACAACAAAAAAGTCAGACAATCAAAGGAAATCAGCTCAGGCTGATCTGCCACAGTCTGAATTGTCCTTATGTAGAAAAACACAAACCTTTAACTCTCCGTTTAGGTTTAAACAAAGACTGACTTTCATCACTTACTGCGGAAGTTTGACTGATGTTTGCATCAAACATACAGAGAGGTAATCCTGCTTCTCCAGCCCATCATTGCAGGAAGTGAAAGCTTTACAAGTCTAAAAAAAATACTACAATACTACTATGATAATAATACACATGAACCATAATTGGATTAATTACATCTCAGATTGTTTTGTCTCCTTCAGGATAATGTGATCACGTGTGAATTCCAGTGGTTAGATGTGCTGAATTAAAATGAAACTCTAACATATTTATGGAGTTATACAAAGTTCATGCAGTCGTAGAATATACCACTTCATTACACTGTAAAAAAAAATACTGTTGTTTTTGCAGTAAAAACCCCAGAATTCTACCATCTGCCATTTAAAATACTACTTTATTCTGTATAAATACCCTTAAAATGTCCTACAAATAAAGGTTTTGCCATGTTTTCACTGTTAAAAAACTTTATGATCTAACTTTTCCTGTTATGACGGTAATAGGATATAAATACTGTTGATTTTATGGTTAAGGTAAGTGTTTTTGCCATCAAAAGAAACATTGTTTTGCCATATAATAGACATGAAAATACCATATGAATCATATGAATGCTATATAAAAAAGCTTCTGAAATATTAGTGTTGATATAAAATATACTTTATTCTGTATAAAGTCCCTTAAAATGCTTAAAATAAAGGTTTGCCATGAAATATGAATTATGTGTTCATAGGTACACCTGTACAGTCTTATATGATTAAATATATCAGCTCTGACTACTTTATTATTTATTTATTATTGAGGCCGTAGTGGGTGGTGTGGTTTTGGACATTGAAAGGTGTTTCTAATATTATGGCCCTCTTATTTTCGTAAGACAGGTGGCCAAATGATTAGGAACAAAACATGACCTCTCTGACAGTGATGACAAAAAGCTTCATTAAAGTAGAATTTATGCATTTAATAACATCAGATTGTACCTATTTAAAAAGATGTTGTGTGTACAGTAATATGAGGATTTTCCATAAGAAGACTGTCTGTGACCTCCAGTGGTAAACCGCAGAAGTACAGTATTGAAAAGAGAGCATCACTAGGTGGCGCCACAGTTGTGAGAATGTAATGTGTCAGGGTGTGAGATCATAGTCCCCAGAAGGGAAGCAGTGCATAGCCTTGGGCAACACACACATACCTGAACACACACATACCTGAACACACACACACACACACACACACACACACACACACACACACACACACAAAGAAGAGGACACCAATTAGTGAAGCACACGCGACCAAAACAGACAACACAGCTCTCTCTGTCACACCAGTTTCAAACATCAAAGACGAAGTGAGATATGTGCTCTGGGCTTCAGGATGTTTACACACTGTCAATATTTCCAAAGTCCAAAAGATCAGACATGTTGTCCCTCTCTGCCTCTCCATGATGTGTGTGTGAATCCTCTTTACATCTACATATGCACACAACAGCTGAGCAGCCGCCTGTGTTTGTCCAAATCTGTTTAAATTGTTACATAACGAGAAGGAGAGGAACAGAAATCTCATGCACGAGCCAGTTTGAGCATCATTATTCAGAAAGTTCAAGTGAAACTGCAGTGAGCTGCGATCAAAACATCTGGGATGAAAGTAAAACATCAGAAAAAACGAGTGTGTAGGTGTGCGTGTCATCCAGGTGATGTGTCACTACAGACCATAATCACCTGGGTGTGTCTGTGCCCTTGTTACAACTCTAATTTCCTTCTCCTACTACTTCCTCCACAGGGCGTGTGCTTATGTAGTTGAAAAAAGCTGTCTTTGTATTGATTTTGTTGGCTGATGTCAGGAAAGATCTTCAGATAAAATGCAACCAAAGCCCTGAGTGGTTTATTCAACCTCAGCCTACACAGTTTGTTGATTCAGGAACTGTTTTAATCTCTTATAATCATCCCCAGATTGTTGTGTTGAAATTCTCCACTGGTTTATCTGGTTTATCCACAAATGCCAGACTGTCTGAGTGTGACAGGCGTGTGTCATGTCTGAAGAAGCTGTGACAGGCAGACAGTAAGCCTGTTTAGGTTGAGTGGAGGGAGCAGATAAAAGACTGATTGATATAGAGTGTGTGCGTGTGTGTGTGTGTGTGTGTGTGTGTGTGTGTGTGTGTGTGTGTGTGTGTGTGTGTGTGTGTGTAACAGCAGAGACGCGTGGCTTTTCTGGCGTCAGACCGGTCTAGGAGGAGCTGCTTGGAGCAACAGTATCTGTTTGTTTTGGGGAAGAAAACTGTAGAGGGACACACTTCCCTTTGTCAGTTCAATTGACAGGCTTTCCATAATGGTGACATCCACACAACTATGTCAGAGTGGAAACAGCATTAGGAGCTTGTTTGTGTGGATTATTGTTGGCTATACAATGACTGTACACAGAAATAACTGCGGACACTGAACACCATTAGTGTTTCCATTAAATCTAGAGTTGTGTGGGTTTTTTTGGACCTGAGAGAGTGAAGGAATAAAGACAACTCTGTGTCATGCTGTACTGTACTGTACTGATACAGATCATCTTAATACATCTGGACCATCAAAACTCTTAAATGCCTACCAAATCTCAGTCAGTCTGACATTTCCAACATCGCCATGGCAGCAAAGATTTAGGTAACGACTAAAGAGTCGAGAAAAAAAGGTAAAAAACCAAACCTTTAGACCTGAAACATTAAATGTCAAACTTTTAATTAAACTAAGTATTTTTAATTTCTTTGGTATTCTGATACAAAGCAGTGAGTGTTGCACAATAATGGGTGGATAAGATCTATTTGTCCTGTACCCAGCTTTCATGAGTCACACTTTGCTTGTTGATCTTTTCCATATGACATTTTCCACTTTCCACACATACTGTACACACACTTTTAAGGGTGTGTCTTTTTCATTCTGGTTGTTTATCAAACCCAAAAGCACCACTGCACCACTCAATATGAGAATTTGTAACAATGGATAAACAAGACGCAGAAGAGCAAATATAAGAGGGCTGACAGGAACAAAAGAGGAAGGATAAGAGGAGTGGGAGCTATCGACCACACCAATATGATTCCTTCACCTCGCTACCTTTGTACTCTGTCTCACTGAAGGTTACCTTTATATATGATTGATATTTGCAGGCTAGAATCTATTTTTTTATTATCATCTGTCACTGAGAGGCCTTTCATCTGTCTCTCCTATTATATTTATCTACACCTTGGATTCACAAGAAAGCTGTCTCTGTGATGTAAATCCAGTCCAGGAATAGACCAGATGTTTTAATCTCAGATTAAGTTACTTTGACAGGTTATTTCTATGAGATGGATGGCTTTACAAATAAAATAAATCGCAGTGTGTTTGCCTGCTAAACCTGCTGCCACCGCGACCCAACCCCAGATGGATGGATGGATGTTACTATGTCTAAAAAACTACAAAACTACAAACTGAAGCGGTTAAATCTGAAATAATTTAATTGATAAACCTTGTTGGAAGGTATTTCAGCCTGGGAAGAGATGAATCAATTCAAGGCAGAAATAAACATATAAAAGAATGAAATTCCTTTTTCCACCATGATATCGTGAAACAGTGCCTCCTAACCATTTTTGTGTAGAACAAAATGAATACTTGCAACCCGTTCTCTACCAATGTGGACCTCTTCAACCATAGAGAAGATTATTTTTCTGTTTTTTTTATAATGTTCAAAAGCCAGAATAAGGTAAAATCATCCAGTAATCTATGAGAAAAGTGAGTGAGACTGTACTTTTACACTTCAAACTAAATGCTTATACCACCACACTAACATGCTCACAGTGACAATGTAAAAATGCCAAAGCTAATCAGGTGTACTTGTGCAAATAAAGTGCTGCTTTGGATACACCAGCATGTGTAGTAGATTTTACGGCAATCAATCAAATAGTTATTGATATAAAACTCGTGGTGGTACTAGAAGAACGTCACCATTATGATTCATCCTCTGGGAAACATGAATCATAATTAACTATCTAATAATAATGGTTGAGCTCATCTAATCAAAGCAGCAGCATTTTATTAATTCTACACATTTGTGAGTGCATGAAATGAATCTGCTGCTTCCAATCTACTATTCAAGAGGCAGAACGAGCTCTTCCTGTTGACCCTGATTAAACTGAGGAAACATTACGTAAATAACAGACCGACCATGACAGTTTGTTAATCACATGTCAAGCTGTACGCACTGCCGGTACCTGGCAGGATTTCAAATCGCCCTTTGGCTGCATTAGTCAGAGTGTGCATGACACGGCTGTCCTATTTATGGGTGTTTTGTCGTGCTGCCGGTAATAAATTACAACAACAGAGTTATTGTCTGAAAGCTGGGCGTTGCTCTCTCACCAGGATTATAAGAAAAGGTGAAATGGTTGATGGAAAAATCAGTTGAACAGTGTATTGACTGGCATTTCTGAAAGATCAGATCAAAAGGCTTAGATGAAAGTAAGAACGACTGCTCTTTTATAAAAGCTGCATCAGCTGAGGTAACATTTTCTCTTGTCATGCCTTCACAGGACACAGGATATGTGTGGGTTTTGTCAACAAGGCACTCCAGTTGGACCTGAACCAGTCCATCAACGTCGCAGCAAAATTTTCCGTACCACTCCGTGCCATGCTGTTTTCCAGCCGCAGGCTGTGCTGGAAGAGCTCAGAAACTCAGTAACAAGGCGCCTCCTCCGCTCGGCCTCCTCTCAGATACAACATACCAGTTTCATCCACCTGTATTTGTCAAATGTTTCAATAAAACAAAAGAAATGATGAGGAGAGGAAGAGGTTGAAATACAAAGTTTTATTTGAAGTCAGTATGTGTGAAATGCGAAGGAACCCACTGCCCTGTTATTCTTTGTGAGAGATTAATAAAAATAATTTGATTTACTGTGTGCACAAGCATGGTGTAACATGCAAATAGAGATCAAAAGTAATATGTGAACACTGCAGTGACAGAAAAGCTGAATGATCCCTCATTTATAGGTTACAGTGAATAGGTAAATTGGTGTATTTTTCCTCCCATTAGTAGGTTATAAATATTAAACTCTGTGGTGCTGGTACAGCCTCTGCATGCTTTTGGCTACCGTGCTCCTATTTATCACATTATGTGCAACACAGGCAACATGTGACCCTCCTATTTATCAGGACGGTGTCTCACAAGTGGCACTTAAACAGTGACATTAACAATAACCTCAAAAACACAATGTACAAAATTACAAAATAAATATGCCTCTTTTTTTCTTCTGGTTTTGCAGAAAAATTGGCTCACAAAGCACTTTTTTTTTTAAACATCAACCTTGGCACTTTTCATTAATATTGATGGTGAGTTCTCCTTGTTGTTACCTTAACGAGAAAATAAAAACAGCAGTGCTGAAAAATAATTCATGCAGCAAGTGTGAGAAAAAAAGGTCATTATACGTCGAATTTGCATTTAAACAGAGGCAAGGACGCTCTCTGCGGACAAAGAGTGGCTCTGTGAAGAACAAACGTTGCTCAGTGAGACACTGCAGACAACGATTTTCATTCCAGTTGTTGGGAGGCAGAGCTGTAGGTGCAGAGACTCTCATGCTGTAGCCCTTATCCAGCCTCTCAGCCTCTTCACTGTCCACTAATGATGGTGAATTTCATTTCACCGCTCATTAAAAGAACATCTCTGCAGCCGGTCCTGCCATCTGACACTGGTTGGGAGATGGTATCCCCGGGAATGATATCGAAACTGACCTGTGCATATCAGACCTGCAAACTGAAGAGACGAGAGAGAAAGAGGAGAAATATATTCAGTAAGTTCCAGCAATGTGTCTATCACTTTGGGGTGTTTTTTTTTAAAGCAATTACAGCATTGACAGGACTATATTTGGCCTGGGCTTTTTCAAACACATACACATAAACATAATATGTATACTATATGTATGTAGACATATAAAACCTCTGCTTGTGTTTATCTTGTCTTATGCTTAGGATTGACGCTTTGAGCTTTAATTGAGGCTTTTAATGTGTAAAGCATGCAGCCACGTCCTTCTCCTTTCATGTCTTTGATCAGTGCCAATGACTGGAAAGTTTAGCCACAGCATATTTCACACAGTATGTGACACTCTGACATCACAGGCTTGTTAGAATCAATCAAATGTGCCGTTATGTGCCACGTGCCTGTGGAGGTGTATGAATTTCCTCGGCTATATGTGCATATAAGCATACGGCGTAGATGTGACAGGTTCTATTTTGACATACTGTAATAACATACAAGATCCCAGTCTGAGCCTGAGGGCATAAGAAAATAATTGGGACCTTGAGAGTGTTTCATTCTGTAACTCTCTGGTGAGATCTCAAATTCTCCTCTCCCTCATTCTGCAGTAAGGTCAGACTCATCGTAAGACGGGTGTTTAATTAACGCTGCCCTCTGACAGGAGAACAACAGTGAGACGTAGCTAGAGGACACTGATGAGCAATATAAACAGTGTGATACTGAATGATAATGACTAGATAAAGTTTTCTTTATGTGAAGATAGGGAGAGCCTGAGAGTGTGGAGGATGAAGATCCTCTGTCACCATGATCTCTGTAAATTAAGCCTCTCACGCACAGGCTCCTCTCATAAATTAAATATGTTTATGTATGACTGTTAATTAGTTTGGACTGATGGAGTTTATCTGTGAATCTGACTGTAGCAGATGTTTCATTTGGGAATCTCTGAAGCAAAACGTTTGCACAAATTATAAACAGCCCGGCAGTTGGATCAACAAGCTGTAACCGTGCAAGTGGAGAAAAATTCAGTAAACTTGAAGATATCGTTGTGCTCTCGAACTCTCGGAGAATCCATGATCTATTATTTAAGTGTGTGTTTGGCAGTGTGCCTGGGCAGGAGATGTGTTGGCAAAATACAGAAATGATTTACCTTGGATGCTTTTGGTGAACGCTGTGTTCATCGCCCAGTCTGTCATCCTGTGCATGCGGGGTGTCACACAGCGGTAGAGTCGGGCTCGGCTGAGACAGTCAATGTTTTCCTTCTAATCCACTTGTGTCAAACAAGGTCCAGCAGGCACAGCTGTGGCCTTCACTGCTGCAGCTCTTCATACTGAGAAACGTCCAATCAAAAAGCTCCTCTGGACCTGCTGCTGCTGCTTCGACAGGTTGCAGAGTCAAATTTCATAAAAGCGTCCATTAACTTTCCCAGTCGATTTAAAACTGGCATATAAAGTGCATTGAAATCAATAATACTGTCACATTTTCTTCAAATTGTCTATTAACACTTCACAGTGAAATAATCACTATTTAATATTTCTTCACTGATATAAAAGTTAAATTATTTCCTTGTTTATTCTTTAATAGCTTGTGCTTTTTATATATAATGTGGACTCTAATGTTTATGTAAATTTATGTGCCTGACATGACAAAGCAAGTTTTAACCATTTATGATGCATTTGGAGACTCAGCTGCCACTGTAATTTAGAGCTCCGGGTACAGTAATGTGAATAATATTTAAAGTTTACCTGCATATTTTGTAATTTCCAACAAATTGTTTATTGTTACTTATTTTAACACCACCTCTATATGATTACTTTAATTATTAATATTACCATCCATTATTAATTGAATAAAGTATTAAATTAACATCATAATGATCCATCTAAAACAATGTATTAAATAAATCATCAATTACTGAACTTGACATTCAGGTTAATAGTAATATTAAATAATGATTAATTCACCATTTCTTAATGATGGCTGGTGTAGGGTGTCTTGTGCTGTCATGAGTTACTGTATATTATTGTGTGTTGGTTATTGCAATAGGTTAAGTCTGTATTAAAAGTGAAAACATTGCGCACAAAATTCCCCTGCTCACCACGTCCATCTCCCTCAATATTTATAGACCATGAATGTCATGTTTTAAAAATGCAAAGCCCATCTGTGCACTTGTCAGTGCAAACAAACTTTGGCTAGCTGCCCTCCAGTTGAAAGCCAAATATGGCCGGCGCACAGCAGAAGTCTTCACATGTATTTATATTCCCGCTGGGCTCTGCTCCTCGTTGGAGTCTGTGCGTCTCCGCTTGTGCTTTGTGGATCCGAGATCTTTCTGTGGCTGAGATCTCAGCCCCTGATACTAAAATCAGACTGCAGACTGGCTGCACGTCCTTCTGGGCAGTATTGAGGTGAGGTAGATTACATGGTCGGTCCTTCATTTCTCATTCTTGTTTGTTATGTGTTGGGAAATTTAGGAATTAAGGTTGATGAACAGCTCAAAGGTTCAAAAAGTGTGTCAATGGGGAAAAAAATCCAAAGTAAAGAAAGCAGATAAGACTCTCATTGCTTTAGTCCTCGACAATAATGAGTCATGTGACAGGCACTTCAGCACCAGGTAACAACACGGCAGTCCTCCCACCACAGGGGGAGCTACCTCTCTCTACACGGAGCTCTCATCTGGCCTGGGCAGCAGTAGAGTGTGCTTCCTCTTCTCTAAGATCTTGTTGAGCTCCTCGGCAAAGGAGTAGCAGCTGGGTGAGGTGTTTTCAGAGTCGCTCTGCCTCAGCAGCACGTAGCTGTTGCCATTCATCCTCCTCAGGACACTGGGGAGCGTGGCCGACAGCCCGTTGGGGAAGTCACACTCCGGAGAGGGAAGTTGTGGAGTCGGTGGGAGAGGAGGTGCCGGGGGCGGAGGCCCCTTATTGGGTGATGGGTGACCCTCGCCGGGGACAATCTGAAGGAAACCTCCGTCCTGGGTGCCGCCGTTATGCTGCTTTGAAACTCCATTACAAATGCCGTTCCCGTTACAGTGGCTCGAGATGGTCTTCAGCTCCATGTGAGAGGAGTTTCTGTGCTGTTTTCTGTTCCTGTTGTTCTTCTTACTGTTCGGGTAGGCAGCAGCTGCAGCACGTAATGAATACTTCCCTCTGTGGCCCACACGCAGGCAGAAACCCACATAGACAAGGACCACGGTGAGCACCACGCACAGGCCTCCGAGGATGGTGATCAGGGACAGGTACATGGCCTCCATGTTCCTGGGGGAGAGCAGCTCTGAGTGGGGGAGGAGAGGGGCTGGGGGTGGCGGCAGGGGCCTCTCGGAGGAGGCATGTTCAGTGGGTGGTGCCACGGTGGTGAAGATACTGTAAAGGTCTTCAGTTGGCTCTACAGGTGGGGGCGGCTGCACGTCCAGGCAGATAGTGACATTATAGGTAACTATGCCGACCTTGATATTGTTCTCAACAGCGTAGCAGGTGTACAGCCCACTCTGGTCCTGCCGGGCCTCGATGATCAGCAGTCCATCGGTGCCGGTTCTGAAGCCAGAGTTGAGGCCGTAGCCTTGCAGCTCGCTGCCATCCAGAGTCCAGAGAGGCGTCGCCAGGTTGGAACTGAGCTCACACTGCAGCAGCACGTCATCACCCACCCGCACGGTACGGCTCCGCAGGACAACGTCTGGAACACAGAGAGCGAGTCTCATTTCACAAGTTTACAGAAAAACTCACAAGTATCGACTAATTTCGCCTCCAACTTTTTGTTCAACACCAAAATTTATCAAGCCTGTTCAGAGTTACTGAGGCATGAACTCCATTTACATATCTTTTCATTCCTGCCATCATATCACCTTGTACAGAGAGAACAATGGGGCTGAGAAGATGCTACATTTTATCAGACTGAAATCGTGAAGTGAAAGAAGGCATCTGCCTGCCTTGAATATCAAACAGATATCTCTCCAGAGATGGCAAAAATGTGATTAAAGAAGGGAGGAGAGGATTTTGCCAACGCAGTGTGCATAATCAACTTTCAAAGAGGCCTTCATGGCATCTGATGACAACTATGCATCTTTTGAGTCCTCCCTAACATTCTTTATTTTCAATCTCACTTTCATCATTCACTGCGTGAAAAGCAAACTTTTTTCAAATTTTTAAGCAGCGGGGACTAGCATCAGATGATTTTACATACCAGTTTGTGTGTTCTCACATCCTCTGTTGCCATGCTGGATGTCCTGGATTAAAGTGGATCTGTGAAGAGGGCGAAAACATAACAATAAGTACATTAGTGCAAAGAATAACGACTTACTTGTAACATGAACATATCCAGTAATGTTGGTACATATCGTGAGATTTCTATATCTTCTTATGTATTTTTTAGGCTATATTCTGCTCTGTTCATCATGGTAGTTATTCCCTTCATAACAATTGTCTAGTAGCTGAACCTGTCCAGATTTATCGGTACACTTTCAGTGCACAGCTGCACGCTCTGTTTACTATCACTGCCAGCATCAAGTTTCTGCCAGCACTGTGATTACGCAACAGTTCTGGGAAACAACATGGTGACAGGGCACTGTGATACTTGAATTTAGTCAAATCAAACACAAAAGGGCACCTGCAGCACTTTCATCTCCCGATCTCTCACACATACACCCTTCAGCACTCACCTGTCTACATGTGCCAGTATGTCCACACACTGGGCTCCGTCCCAGGCACAGTGAGGGTCCCTGGCAAAGATGCAGTCGTAGCAAGAGGTGTATCTGCGACAGTTAGAGAGGGGAAGCTGCACCACGCCTGATGGAGAGCCCACGTATACGCTCATCTGGGGTGGAGTGAGATGTTTTGATTACTGTAGGATGGAGATTACTCCTTAAATGTGTGTGAATGTGACGGTCAGACACACTACCTGTTTTGTAGATATTAGTACGTTGTTAACAGGCTGCTGCTCCTCAAAGACTTGAAGCTCCTCGATAATGTGCAGCTCCCCCTCAACTTCTACAGCTTTATGTAACCAGCCTTCATCTGAGCGAGACATACAAAGAAGAGAGAACATTTGAATTGAACACATTTCTGTCAGCCACAACATATCACTGTGATAACTGATCATTTTTTATTCATTTTTTCAGCATATTAATTTGCAAACACCCAAAAAATAACTTCAAGCAGTTAATCCACTTATTTGCCTTTATTTCTTGTCATAGTTACGACATAATTGAGTGAGTGTTAGTGTCTACAGTAAGATGTGGAGTTCAGTTTAATTCTCTGAAAACAAAAACAAAATTGTTCATGTTGTTAACACAATAAACACATTTTATACAGTTTATGTCTAATTTATTTTGTATATATTTTCTATGACTAGTCTAATCTATGACAAGTGATAAATAAAAAGACAAGATTAGGGGCACCTTGGTCCTTGGTCCACGTTTTTGACCACATGAGAAGGTGAAATAATGTGTAACAATGACTGTTGACAATGACAACACATCAACAACCAAAGGTATATAATATATCTAAATGTTTATGAAACTAGTAATGGATGCAGCTAGCTTGGCCATGATGACTACAAGACTCCAGGAAGTAATGGAAATAGTCCAGGACATAAGCCCTAAGGTGACTAAGCTAAGCTAAGTGTTATATTTACACAAATGAGAGTGCTATTAATCTTCTTATTTAACTCTGCAAGAAGGCAAATAAGTGTATTATTTCCCAAAATGTCGAACAATTCCTTTAACAGACTGCACGATTAATACTTGACATGAATACATACACACCTGTGCCCATGTATAATACATGGTGTGTTTGTCCGTCTATGCCTTGGATCATGTATACAGCCATTTGGGTGTAGTCTGTGGTCCTCCTGAACAAAAGTGGGCGTCTGTCTGACGGCTGGATCTGCTGGGACATCAGAGGATGCCTCCTGACAAAGTCCAGCACATCATCAGGCAGAGAGGTGGACACGTTCATGTCCCTGGCCCTTAGAGCGTCAGTTATACACTGCAGGAAAAAGAAGGCAAAGAGAGCGATGAGAGGAGGGCTGATAGGCAAAGTAACAATCTACGCCGTAGGTTGCCCATTTGTAATAAGTTTCTCTGTGAACAGAGATAGACAGTGGGAGGCAGAGAGGATGTCTTAAGGCTTAGCGAGATGGTCTGCAGGGAAAATTAAGGGGTGAAGAAAAAGTGCGAGCCTGTGGAAGATTGTGTCTGGGGAAAATGCAACTTTTCACTTGGACAACAATGAGCCTGTGTGAGTTCAGCAGCGGGCTTGAGCCGACATGGGGGCGACTCAGCTCTCTTTGCATCTGACTAAGAACTTCTTCTCTCTCTTTGTCCTTTTCAAATGACTTCAGCCAACTCCACTAACAGGCTTTCATGCTCCCAAGTTAAAACCTTTGGCTGTTCCTACCTTCTGTTTAATAGCAACGTTAAACTTAAGTCCCACAAAGTGTTGAAGTGACACTACAGTGGATAATGTCTGCTCCCACTAGTGATTGCATGGCCTGGCTGCCGCACTAAGCCATTGTCACCAAAGCTACGGGACAGAGTTAATCGCCATGGAAATAGGTTTCAGTGACATAAGCTGGTTGGTGTTTTGGGCTGCCACTCTCTCTTATCTTCTGCTTTCTCGCTAATTGAATCTATACCTTGGATCAGTTTTCTGGTGTGAATCCTTTTTTTTAATGTGACTAAGAGCTCTGCAGTGCTTGTATGTATGTGTGTTTACCGTTCCAGGTCGTGGGTCAGGGATCTTTCCGGTATATTCCTTCCATTTAGAGCCAGAGTCCTGGTTTTCCATGTAGGGTCCTTGAAAAGCCTCTTGGACTTCAGACAGAGAGAACCGACACACCGCAGACGCCTTCACATTTTTCCTAAAGACAGCAACACCCACACACACACACACACACACACACAGTGAGAAAAAGACCAGAGCACAGGCCGCGAACAATAACAGCAGTAAACCGAGTGTTGCCATAGGGACAGCAGTAGAAGTACAGTAGATCAGTGGCTCACCTAGCTGAAAAGATAGAGATAGAAAAAGAGAAGAAAGCACAGGGAGCGGGAGAGATGGGATGAGTGCTGTCATAGATAGTATCAAGCTGATTAGAAGTCATACATCTCTGAGAAGAGGAGGAGGGGCGGAGGAGAGAACTACAAAATGGATTCAGGGAGGAGGTGAGGTAGGAGACAGGGGAGGTGGAGCTCAAGAGGAGACAACAGCATCCTAACAGAACAAAAATGCTGAAGGTAAACATTTTTTTATGCTTTCCAAAACAACAAAATGATACATCATTTGAAGCACATGAACCACTTCAGATTTTCCTGAAATTAAACATAATTTCAGTTTCGCCAGTTTGTGTATTTACATACAGTAATCTTTTTCTTTTTTTTTGGATATTTTTTTTGGCCTTTTCAAGCTTTATTTGATAAAGACAGCTGAAGAGTGACAGGAATGTGGGGAGAGAGAGACGGGAAAAGACATACAGGAAAGGGCCACAGGTCGGATTTGAACCCTGGGCCGCTGCGGCAAAGACTGAGCCTTCGTACATGGACATACATACATACAGTAATCTCTCTTCACCTATAGTATAGAGTTTGTTTTTAAAGTGGCGGAGTCCGCCATTCCCTGCTGGATTCTACTTATGCTTGTGACGGCGCTCTAGTTAATGATTGTGATCCCACCAGGAGGCCATGGTGTGTTTCAGATGCGGCTCTTTGCTCCACTGAGAATACATGGCATTTCTTTTTGACAGGTGCCACATGCAGCCAAGTAAAGCATCACATTCCAAATCGAGAGATCATTTTTCAAAATAAAACAGGTGCATTGCAGGTGTTGCCAAATCAACCAGGACTGACATCTCAAAGAATTCCACTTTCTTTTAAACCCATCTAAATCTGAATTTTTAATTATTATTCTCTCCCCAAGCTTTTGCAAAATTCCTCCATCCAACTTCTTTTTTCATATAATTTGGATAAAAGGTTCTCCTCGCTTCATCTCGTTCCTCTCTTTCATCTCATCCCTTCCTGTCTTCTTCGCCTATCTCAATGTATTGATTGCTGCCTTTCATCTTCGCCTCACTCATTTGCATTTGCATCCTCAAAGTTCCTGTCAGCCAGAGATCTTGACATCAGACACTCACCACTCCAGGCCGAATATGCCATAGAAGAGTGTGTCCTGCGGTGTGTTTCCAGGCATAACGAACATGCTGCGCAGCATGTTGAAGTGGAAGTCGTACTCAGGCAGAGAACATGTCAGCCTGGCCTTGAGGAAGGATGTCCAGCGTTTCTGGAGAGTTAAATGGCCTCCCCGGTCCCCCTGAGGGAAGAAAAATAAAGAAGAAAAGAAACAGAGGAGGAGGGAGCAGACAGGGTTATATGAGGTAAGGCCTGGATAAATGACAAAACAGACTGAACACTCGGCTCAAGGTGGCACACAAGGGGAAGTGAGCCTCCTAAAGAGTGCAACAGATGGCAAGGGAAAGCAATAACGATACATTCAATAAAGGTTATGGCTTCCCATAAGTTCCCACTGTACAGTCTGTGCATGAGTGTCTTTATTCCTCCACACACTGCAGCACACCTACTGTTGAAAATGTCTTGACAGGTTCCCAGTGGAAAAACTCCAGAAATCCAGAAACTGACATCATCTTGCCAGTTGCTAGATTTCATTTTAACTTAAAATGTATTCGGCCAGTGGTAAATTGCAAATGTCACATATTCTGCCACAAGGCCTTTCTATTAAGATGAGAAAACAAATATGCTGCCAAGCTTTCAAGGAGAAAACTTGTGAGCTGACTTCATTTTAAGGTGCCACAGGAGAGAACAACAAGGTTATTACATTGTACAACTGTTCTTAACCCCTTCCTAGGAATAGGGAAAAGTAAAGCATTCACAATTTAGGCAGCAGAGGATGCTAAACAGCAGCTCTGTCTCCCCTGCAGTCATCCATCCCTCTCACTCTAAACCACACTGACTCTGCAACCTATTCATCAGCTACACAGTCTGCTCCTCTAATCACACTGGGGCCTTGTTACAAATGCATTCCCCATCCAGCATCTCATCTATTATGGCACCTTTTCTCTCATCAAACAAGACTTCACTCAAGCTTATCTGATGCAAGACTTCACTCCCAGTTGCAAATCATACCCTACATCTTTTTCAACCTGCACTTACTTTACAAACACGGGCGACTCGTGCCACCCTGCTGTGGCTGTACGTTGTTGTTTGCTCCTGGCTCCTTTCCGTGAAGAAGAAGTAGATCTTATCATCGTCGCCCGTACTGCTGCCCAAACTCTCCCTCACCAACGCAGAACCCACAAAGTCTGCCTCTACACAGGGGAGAAAAAGATACACTGACTCATGCTGTGTTTTTCTTGATAAATGAAACAACAAACGCTCTTCTATGTCGTGTGAATTGGCAGTGTTTCCATCCATGGAGTCTAATTTAGGAAAGCAGTCATCCTGAACTAAAACAATTAACTTAATACTGCTAGCTGTGTACCTGAGTCAAATCATAAAACTCGAATCAATCAAAACATAATATAATAAAAAGGTGGTGAGGTGAGGTGTGATGCAGATAACGGTCTTTAACTGAGCAGTTGGTTAATTGTAGTATGAGGAGAAAGAATTGGCAATCCCACTAATGCAGCTTGCAAAAACAGGAAAACAAAAAGTAAAAGAAGAAAATGTTATACTTCAGTTATCTGTAAAACATCATGTTTTTGAATCATATCAAAATCAGGTTTCTGGAGAAATATGTTAACCAACCTAAGAGTCTACAGCCAAGCTGGCAGCTCTGTGAGGCTGTACTGAGACGCAGCAGATTTGAGCTAAATGCTAATGCTGATGTTTAGCATTACTGTAGTGTGTTAGCATGGTAGTATTTGCTAATTAGAAATAAACACAGTATATCTGAGGCTGGTGGAAATGCCATTCATTTTACGGGTATTTGGTTATAAACCAAAGTATTAGACAAGTTAAAAATTGGGTCCGGCAATGACCCTATAAGTCAGATCAAAACTCATCTTGAGGGGGACCTTCATAAAAATATAGCCTGACAAAACAAAAGCTGCATTGGCCAACATAAATAAACCATAAATGTCAATCTTTTGGTGATCCTGGAGGAAGAGTCGGGGGATTGTCAAAGTCATTAAGCTCAATTGTCTGGGATCTGTGAATGTCTGTACAAAATATCATGTCTGTGCAGTAGTTGTTCAAAGTCTAAAAACCCACAAATGTGAATGAATATAAACCTAAACTGCAGTGCTTTGAGAATTAACAGAGCAATCAGTAGCTGATATAAGTAAAGTAAAATAATGCATCACTGATCCACTGGCACTGATAAATAATCAATGCACTGTTACTTCAGCAGATTAGATGTTTATATGGAGGCTTTAACCTGGTTGAGCTAAGACCACTTGGACCAACCTGCCATCTAAAAATCTTAAAGAGTATTTATCAAGATTAACTCACCATTCAGCCAGCGTGTGGGGGCATCTTCTGTCTTCAATGTGGGAGATGGAGAGTTTCGGCGGATATCTGGAAAGCTCCTGAACTCATACTGAGAAGCTGTATACATCTGCTGGTCTGGAGCAAAAAAACAAATCAGTCAGCTACAGTATTTCAGTAAAACTCTGCAGGTGACTGATAATTGTTGAAGAGCTTACCGATGATGAGGGCAGTGTAACCCGTTGTCGGGCCATAAGGACATTTGTCTCTGCCCTCTTCAGGCTGAGATGACATGACAAACCTCTCCTCGTCCTATTCAGGACAAAACATTTGTGGTAAAGAGAAGACATTTAGTTTCATCTTGAAACCACACATGAGGTAAAAGAAAGTACAGAATATGAACAGATTAATCACTGTTTCACATCTATAGATGAACAAATGTATATGTATTATTTATCTGAACTTGCACTAGTGCAGTAATAAAATGAATGTATCTAACAGTAGTGGGAGAGCTGTAATGTGTTTTGCATTTCCTTACTATGTATGCACAGAGGGGTCTGAAGGCATGAGTCCCACACATGTAGAGATGAGTCGAGTTGAACCTCTGGAGGAAGCGGATGTGATTAAAACACTCCGTCTGGAAGAGGAAGAGAAGGACAGAACATGTATTACTGTGGGGGAACAAATATGAATACATAGGAGAGGACCAAATACAAAAAGATGAAAAGAAAGGACTGAGGGAAAACGAATAGCTAAATGCCTACCTTATTGTCTTTTCCCTTGAGCAGACACTGACGTTTTTGCTCGGAGGAGGCCTCCCACTCAATCTATTACAAACCACATAACATACAAGACAGAAAGAGAAAGTTGGATGGTTTCATATCACCGACTTGCATAAATTTCAGCAAAATACCACAGATCTGACAGCAGATACATTTTTATAGCTTTTTTTTCTGCAATCACGGCGTCTGAATTTTTTGCGTTGTTGAACAGAAGCAGTGTTTTTTCACTCTACTGTAGCAAAGACAGTTGACTTTACACATTTGTATTCACAGCAGGAGTCATAAAATGTAATGTGTGTAACACAACCGCTCATCTAACTAAACCTTATGACAGACACCACCTCTGTATTATCATTTAATACCACGTCAGGTTGTCACCAGGTAACAAACACAGCAGTATGACAGGTGAAAGGCGGCTTTCAGCTTCTGTAGATACTTAAAAGGAAGAGATGACTTTACTGACATTATCTTGCAACATGCAATAGTTTGAAGACTAGACACCTGACATCGTTTGGTCGCTAAGCTTATACAGAAGCAAATACTGGCTGTTTGTTCTGTTTCTCTGGATTATGTCATTACTTGACATTTGCACATACATGGATCTTCACACAATTTGAAACCAGCATCGGAATCATCAACCATGGTTTATTAACCTGTGATATTAATTAGAATCTAAATAAACCTCTTTAACCCTACAGACCCTTTGTTGGGACCATCATGGCAAACTTGTGTCGTGCAGAAAGGACTGTTGAACTCACAAACAATCACAGGTTAATATATCTTGGTTTTAAATTTTGCATTTGTTGTTTTAGTTTGAACTCACCTACACAACTAGAATAAATACTAGTAGCAACACAGGTTTGAAGTAGATAATATGCAAATCACTGCATTAATTAGAAACTATTTCTATGTAAACATGCTCCAATATGTGGATGATGAGGAGGAATTGTGTATCTATTTAGAGTTACAGTGAGAAAATACAGGTTTTTCTCTCATTAATATGCAGGTTTATGCAGAAAGATCCTCCTGTGGCGTAACCATGAGTTATTGTGACTACACACACACATACACACAAGGGATGACAGGGGAATAAATACTCTTGCCTCAAAATGAAATATTGTTGCCTCAAAAAAGTTCCTGCGTCGTGCAATGCAAATGAAGCCATGGCAGAGTTAAAGATATGGCAGCTGAGGCAAACAACATGCTGCAACACCGAAATAAACAAAACTCACAGTGGGAGCAGAGCTGGCTGAGATGTCAGAGGCATTGAGAGCGAATACAGCCCCCCGGGCCCCAACGTAGAGCCGCTCACTGTCAGCCTCCAGCAACATGGTGCTGTAGTTGACTGCAGAGGACTGGAAACGCCTGCAGCCCTGGAGACCTGAGGAAGGAGCAGAAGGAGAGAGAAGGATTTGTTGTTAATGAAGGTGACCTTTTGTAACCTGGCTGCTTCAGCTACACCTATTCAGCAAAACAGCTCAAAATGGTCTTGAAAAAAATTCACAGCAGACATCCTTACAACACACATGCCCTTTTGTGGCTGAGTCGGTGATATGATATCCCGGATAATTGGCATTTCAATGGAGGAAATTTTAGAAATGACACACTTAAAATCTGTGGGAGTAAAAACGATGACGACAATTTAGTTTAACCTTCTTTTGTTGATGTACTTCTACAGAAACAGGCTGATTCATTCGTTTGGCTACACACATTATGCTGCTGCTATTGATTAAAGCTCTGTCTCTATGGGAACAACTGTGGGTTAACCAATATCACTTTCAGGAAAAAACAAAAGATATTCTGTTCACATTCATAATTCCTCAAATACTGCAGGAATTAAGTCATTTATGGTGTAGTGCCACTGGACTGATCAGCCACGTACATACAGCTCTAACCCTAACTCTCATCACCTGGATTTTTATGATAAGTTGAACAGGAAATAATTTTAAAAATCCACACTGGTGGATATTCTTACACCAACACATCTCCCTGAAGGCCTTTAGAAAGCCTTGAAATGTGCATGTGCGAGGGATTGCCATCAGGGTGGGGCATGTTAATAGCACAAGAGTGAGAGCTTTTTCAATTAAGCCTGACAGTATGAGAATAAAGGGAGAAATAGAAATCTCTTCATCTTCTGTGATGGATTTCTCGCTGTATGATTGTCGAACGTCAGTGCAGAGAGGTAAGAGGACCTTGAGCTTTGATTCTGAGGGACTCGCTCGAATATATGAGATTCTTTTTTAGACTGTTGGAGACACTGTCTTCTATTAATCTCTGTTGTGCTTGAGCTGCACAGAAACCGACTTTACAGCTGCTTGTGTTTAGTCTGAACAAGGAAAAGCACACAATAACTACAAATTGGGAAAAAGGTAATGCTTTGTCAATACCTGGGACACAGACAGACAGACAAAGAACATAAAATGTAGAATATAGAAAGACAACAAAGAGGAAGATTCAGGGTCATAAAAGTCAAAGATATCAGTGTTGGATTGACTGACCATTGCCGTATAATTACACTGCTAGTGTAGCTAAACACTTCACAGTTTTCTACTTTTTGTTTTATCACTGGCACAAAATGAAATTAGAACTCTGCTATGGACGATAAAAGCTAAGGGATTATGCTTATCCTGCAGAGCTTTGCTGAGGAGGAAGAAGATAATGAAAAGAGGCCCAACACATCAGATTTCAGAGATCCACTTCTACTGAATGGGTTTTTTGTGTGTGTGTGGTTTGGGGTTTCTTTTGCTTTGTGTATGTGTCCCCTGTCCAGTTTTCCAGGTTATATAGGGATGCATCTGTTTGACAAGGACGAGATACTAATGAGGCTCACTCATACAAACACTCAACAAAGACACACACACACATATACACGCACACTTACAAGTGTTTGTCATGATGTAACTAGCGGCAGTCATGAGATGGTGGGAGAGTTATGTAAGTTTTAAACATACGATCTATCAGGACTCCACTTAGCTTGGGTAAACACCACACCACTGTCAACACACGGACACATGTCACAGACACAAGAACTTCTAGGCATGCTATAACCACAAAGACAACTGTGACGTGAGCAGACTGTTACAGCAAGTTGTAATTTAACGTCTAATTAAAATATCTGATGTGACTAATGCTGAACAGGTTTCACCGTCAGATGTTTTGACAGCATTTAAGCCACCATTCATGACCATTGAAGAGTTCAGTAGTGTGTCAGACTTCCTGCATCCCCAATCCACTACCCCCTGAAGACTGCATGGTTATTAAGTAAGCTGTCATTGAGATTCCTATCAGCTGCAACAAAACACGACCCACTCTGCTCACTTCAGCAGCAGCAGTCAGTTCCCATCCTAGCCTGCTCCTGGGTGATCAGGTGTCTACTTTTCTTCCCTCATTCTTGGCAGGAGGAAGACAAGTATTGCCTGTATGGGATTTTCGGAACTTTACGTGATATGAGTGTCTCATTGTGGGTGAGGACAATGCAATATAACAGAGACAAAACCTTAGTTTCCTGAGTGTAATCGGAGCATTAGGACATACAATGCCTGACAGTTGGAGCCCTGTAACTCAATACAACCTGGCTGAGAGAGTGATGCAGCAGGGGGAGATTTATTATTTGACATGATATTTTTATAGCAGCACATTTTAGCCTTACAAGGCGTACAAGATCATGCGAGAAAAAAGGCACGTTTGATTCATTCTACCGGGAGAGAAAAGGAGTCAGAGAGGCAGCGAGAGAAGCCCAGATGATATTATTTACTGAGCAAACATTCAGGGCCCTCAGCTGATCAGCACAGTACAAAGTGTTCAGGGACACACACACACACACACACACACACACACACACACACACACATACACTCACTGAACCTCTAGGTGTTAGACTGTGACTTGACAGCTTTACATATAAATTCACATTTGAGCATCAGGTCTGTTTACAGTTCAGAGTGTTCTGACAAGCAGATGGGCCAGACAAGCGTAAGTTATAGCCATCGAGTGCAGCTGATGTCAAAGTGTGGTCAAAAAAACAGGCAGGCAAAAATCAGTGTGTGTAATGAAAAAATATTTAGATGTTACAGCAGTTCTCTTTCTCTTTACCAACCTGCTGTCCAGATTTTGCCGTTCAGCTCCTTAAAACTATGCACTGGCATTCGTCAAATTAATACCTCTGAACGACCTCCCTCCCACAAATATTTTTACCTTCTTTATGGGAAAAACTGATGTTGCAATAAAGAGAGACCACAGGTATGTGTGTGTGTGTGTGTGTGTGTGTGTGTGTGTGTGTGTGTGTGTCTGGCTTTAACCACAACACACACATTTGTAGGCTTTGCTTTTAGGTTGCTAAGAAACACAGAGATTAAAGGGATTAGAGTTAAGTTTGTGTATCGAAATCTTCTCATCAAACGGAGGAAAGCAGGAGAAACAAAGACTGGAGATAACGGCTAAGGTAAGGTAATTAAAAGAGGGCAGTGCGTCCATGAAAAGTACAAACTAATGAAGAAACAATTGAGTAAAACAGACAGAGGTAAAGTGCAGAGGTAGAGAGAGATGGATGGCAGAGGAGGGGGAGTGGATGAGAGAGTGTTGGGGCAGCAGAGGAGGAGATGAGTCGTGTAGGAGGACCTGTGGGCTGGTTTGAGAACCAACCGATGATTTACAGAAACGGAGATGAAGCTATAAGTAGTAGTGAGTTAAAGTAGGTGATGTACTGCGAGAAAGACAACTGTTTGGAGAAAGAGAAGGGGAGAGGAGGGACTACAAGTAGATCTTATAAAGCGAATTTGGCAGTGAGGACGTGAGAACATTTCTTTCACACGTCTTTGTATCAACAAATAAAGTCCAGGATCAGATAACAGCTTTAAAGCAGATACACACTCTTGCCCACACACACACACACACACACACACACACAAAAGAAAAATACTGTATACAGCAGCATCACGCCATACTACAACAGTTGTCATGGTTACAGTGCTTCTCAACTACCTACAGTGGTGTCAGTCTCCCTGGATGCTCTGCAGGGATCCAAGTGTAAGCACTTCACTCATATGCCATTGCTTCTGTAAACACCTCTGGCTACATGTTATCACTCACACATATGAATAATGAATGAATGATAATCACAGTTTGATGTAAAAAAAACAAAAAACCCAAACATGGTTTACAGAAGAGGAAGTAAAGAGGCAAGAGACAGGGAGGGGGAAAGGGCTGTGTTAGGAGAGAGTAGAGAGAAGAATATAAAGAAAACAAGTTAAGAGCAGCAGCTGCAAGACTACAGAAATATTCCCCATTTAAAGAAACCTGTTACAGCACAATTGTTGGTCTGCATGTTGGAGGGTCAAATGCTGACCAGTAAACTCTTCAAAAACACACCATTTTAGACATAACTCACTGTGTGTGTTTGAGTCTGTGCTTACCATTGCTCAACACTGTAACGCGTGGAATCACATCCAGGTCCAGGGGCGTTTTGAATGGGTAGCCGGCTGTCGCACACACACAGCAGATTAGCAGCAGGAGCCGCAGCGCAGAGGATCGAGCTCCCTGCATCTCCGCCGAGCGTCTCATGGGACACGCGCTCTCTGAACAGGTTGCAGAGGCACTCACACAAACATCACATCACCTTACGACTCACATACACCCCTGCATGCACACACGCCCACGCACAAACACTGGCAGGCAAGCAGGCAGCCTCTTCCACTGTGCTGTAGAAGAAACCTGAAATAAAACACACACACAAAAAAAGCAACAGTGTTAATAGTCATGTCCACACTAGAGGAAACACAAAACGCTGTGCATCTGGAACGTCACCTCAAAAAGTCAGAGAAGAAGTTGCAAAAGAAGCTGCAAAGTTGAGCAGCACAGTTCAAACATGTTAAATAAGGTGACGTGGAGGGTTTCACAAGGATGACGACAGAGATATGAAAGAGGCACAAAGTGCATTTGCTCAGTAAAGTACGGGACGCTTCTGTAGATCAATGGCGCTTTGGGAGATCGGCCCAGCTCTCTGTGTTGCAAAGTCTTGCAGTCTGTGTGAGCAGCAGATGCCGAGTCTAAACACATGACCGAAGAAAAATCATTAACCAAACAATGACTGTCAAACACAGTCTACGTGCCGATATCACGGGCAAACAGTTGGGGATTGAATGACAATGTGGAGCAATCCAGACCGCTGAGGTGCGAAACCAGTTCAAACAGCAGATGTACCTGAAAAGAGCCAAATCCGCGAGAGGAAAGATTGTGAAATATGATCATCTCTAAGATGTGTGTATGTGTGTGTTGTGATGTGAATGTCAATGTTGTTCCAGCAGAACAAGACTCCTCTTTTGGAGGAGTGAAGGGAGAGATGGTGAAAGGAGGGGAGGGAGGAGATGTGTGTGTGTGTGTCTATGCACGAACACTGAGAATACAATGACTGTGGAGCATCACCGACCTTATCCAGTGTTATTTGGAGGAATGGGGACATCTCTCTTTCTCATCCTCTCTTTCAAACACACACACACACAGACACACACAGACACACACACACACACACACTCTCTCTCTCTCTCTCTAAATACTCCACCTCTGTCTTTAATGCTTTCCCAGTTCCAAGTGTAAACAGTCACACTCTTTAGTTCTTTACTTTAACAAAGCGTGCCTCTAGCACCGTAGAGAGCCGAACGTCCAGATCCAGGGAGTGTGCTTGTTCTTTTTATCACGAAGACATGCAGACGCAAATCTATTCACACGCATGCATGGAAACAACAACAATAATAAAAAAAAAAGAGCAGAAAAGCACTGCACTCTTGCAGAAAGTCCCAACAGTCCCTCAGGGCTGACAGCATGACAACGGCTGGCTTGAGCGCTGCATAATGTAGCAGACAAACACAGCAGCATGCAGCTATGGATAGAGGGAATATTGCACTGACTGCACTTTTAACAATGAGTAAAAACACTAATATGAGGAATCACAATACTGGATATCATGACCTTTTACTACCCATTGTTCACACACAGGACACTGACACTATGCAGGACTTCCATGCACTGCCAGTACTTTGAAAAGCTACATGATTGTACCAAGACATGTAATATGTATGCATAAATTAGATTCAAAGACCAAATATGTAAATTATAATTAAAACCTTAAAATTATTGTGTGACTGATATGTTTTTGATAACCCAGCAGAGATATTTAAAACCTACAGTAGGTTTAGGTAAAATTTAGGAGAGAGAGGTAATACATCACACTGATTTATTCATTCTTTATCTCTGAATAAAATTGTGCGGTAATGCTTTGTGAATAAGGACCATTTTGCAAATTAATCTGTGTGGGCCAGCTGTCTGTTTAGTATTGAAGTGATTCATTGTTTGAATTAATAAACATTTGCTTGTTCCAGCATCTCAAATGTGAGGCTTTAATGCCTTTCCCTGTCTTATATCATTGTTCATTAAAGTAGGTTTGGGTTGTGGACTTTTGGTTGAATAAAAGAAGCTATTACACACCTCTAATCTATTATTTTGTGACATTTTAACAGACAAAATGATTAGGCTAATTGCAAAGTGATCAATGTTATGCAATTTTCTATCCTTAGGTTACACATGGTCACATGTGGGCCTTGAGGTCCTCAGCAGTATTAGTTGTTTGGCTTTGATTGAGAACAGTAAGTGCCAGTCTATCTCAACACAGTGGTGGCCAGGGTCGAAGAGACCTATCGCTGCCTTCCTAGACATAATAGATAGCTTGTCGTTGATGTTCCAATCTGCATAAACAGACATCAGTGTCTTCAGACTAGAATATGCTCACAATAACACCTCCACGAGTAAAAACATTCTCTTTGACTAATTCCGGGCGTATAGTATTTGTGGTGTTATCTTGCTATCCACCAGGATGAGTTGGGCAGAATGTGAGACCGACTCAGGCACTTCTGATGTACTTTGAGAGTGTCTCTAATTCTCCTTGACCAAGCATCAATAAATAATACAGCATAAGACATCAGAGGCTCCTGAACGCTTTCTTCCTTCCTGTTCCACCATTGACCTTTGAGACTTCAGCAATTTCTCCACAACAATCAACAGATAAATCAAAAATGAAAACAATCATCATTTGTTAGTTTCTTGCAGTAAAAATGCAATTTTTCAGCAGTTGACTCTAAAGCCTTTGAGTTCAGACCTTCTGAGAATACAATGGCAAAAAGAATTAAGAGTCAGTCCCTGGCGTCAAATTTATTACTTTGACTGAAAGAAGATGAAGTGAAGAAGTGAAGTCAACTAAATCTTCATAATGATGGATTTCAGGTTTCTTCAAAGGGATATTTCTACTGAAATTAAACCAGTGGCTATAAATGAATCTAATGTGAAGCGATACAAAACCACCTTATGGTGGTTTTATGAGTGCCTGAAATGGAGCCGCTTGGGAAATACTACTTTAACAACTTTTTATAGGTTACTATGGCTCTATCTTGTTCCGAGTATGGCAAATATATTTTGGCGACACCAATTATTTCAGTCGTCCATCCTCTCTCAGGATGTGCTGCCTCTCCTGAGGCCTGTCAAACACTGTAAAGGTGTGTCAATTGCCCTTGCAGCCTTGTCAAAGCTCCTCTTAAAGGTAGCAGGGAAGGTGGACTGAGGGGCTCTTTAAAAGTTAAATATCTGACTCGTGCACACCAAATCACTCAAATGGGGCTGTCAGGGTCTAAATCCTTTCAATCAGTCAGTCTGCCAGTCAGCCATGATGTGGTCTTTTGACTGCGAAAGGAAGAGGACTCTATTCAGATTGAAATGTTTCACAGGAAAATGACAGAGAGAAAAAAGAAAATATAAAACAGGAGACAGAGAGAGAGCAGCGAGAAAGGAGGTAAAATACTGTCTGAAAGTCTAGCAGCGCAGAGTAAAGAGACAGTAATTGTGACATTCCCAATTCTCTGTCATCTAAAATCCATTACTCCTGACTTGCTCTAGTACCCTGGGCCCCCTGAATGCAAAAGCTTTCAATTGTTAATTGGCCACTGAGTACACTAGTCAAAACTCTGAGAAAATGTAGCAAGCAACACGCTGAAAATAAGATGAGTCTAACCCAGAGGAAATCAGTGACTCTAACACTCATGACCTAACCTTTCTAATCTGTCTTCTTCCTGATCTCACTGCCAACCCTCAGTCCCATGACATTCATTCACGGAAATGGATTTTATCAGGCAATTATAAAGCATCTATTAACCTGCCTGAATAGAAGACATTGGAGGAGTGTGGTGACAGCTCCATCAACAGACAACAATTGTCCCAAAAGACTTGAAATCTCTGTTTTTTTTAATTCAATGTGTGTGTGTGTGTGTGTGTGTGTGTGTGTGTGTCTGTGTGTTTGTCTGTGTGTGTAACAAATGATAGAAAAGATTACAGTCAAGGCCATTTAGCTGTGCTTCAACAGAGAGACAGACCTCTTCAAAACACTCTTGTGTCACAGACTGACTGACTGCACTGAACTCTATTTGTTCTGTGTCTTTATACTTTGTGCAGTTGCTTTGTGAATGTAACACTGATATATTTAAACTGACATTTCACACTGCCGTTATTCTGACAATATGACAAAAGAGACTAAATGTATGGTCAGTGTATTATTCAAATGTTGTTTGCCATCATTTATAAGTGTACACAACACAAACTCACAGCTTATTTGTGTTATCTGTGAGAAGCTTTCCACTCTGTGGCAGGTTTTTTCTGGGTTTAATCCAAATGTGGCAATAGTTTAGAGTCTAAAGTCTAAAATCCATGGTTTTTTGCTTGTCTATAGAGAAGTTTAGAAGTTTAAAAACTGTGATCAATTCAGACTTAAAATGGTCTCATTTATAATATGTGAGAAGCTTCTAGGACTGCCAGACATGCAATAGATTGTATGTTACATGTGCAAAATAGCAGTAAAATTACACTACAGTGAAAAAAAAATACAATATTAAGAATTAAGAATATGAAACACGTATTGTTATTTTGCATACACATATGTAGCCAGGAGTCTTTTTCATTGACAGAGTGACTTTACTCTGAGCTCCTTGTTTTAATAAAGATTTATAATAGCTGCTCCCTTTGAACGGTGTTAAATCCTAACAAGAGGCTGCAGCAGAATATTAAGTTTCTCAAACTAAAAAGCATTACTAGTCATTTGTAATAGGAAATTAACACAACCGACATTTTAATAAAGTTTTAGTTGAAAACCAGTTAACATACTCTTTGAAGAATTGGGTGGAATAACAAAAAACAATAAAAAGAACATTAAAGACATCGTCCCCTACATAAGAATAACATACTTTGAGTTAAATAATCATATCTTACACGTGTTTCCTTGTACTTAACATACCCACTACACCATGAATATTTAAAGACTACACAGGCAGATAAGTGGGTTTACTGGGTTTCTCCATAGGCTTAATGATTAGATTACTGTTACAAATACCATCATCTTGGGCGTGAGATACCCATAATCAAATCAATCATGCTCCTCATCATCATCAATGTGTTTACAGCTGATTTACTACAATCAGTTGGCATCTCGCCATATCTTGTCTTCCACATGAAAACATGCTTTGCATGCTGACCAGGTCGTCAACATCCCTTTTGATATTTGACGGATTGAAAGTCAGTCCACCAATGCAGCCCCCAGATGAGTTAAAACGCAGTAATGCAGTAAAATGAAGCAGGAAGGCACATACTGGGTGTTTGAAAAAGAACAATTAACCAATTTTACACACATTCATTGTGTCAAATCTTGTCTGATATATTACACCTGTCTGTATTGAGAAAATACCCCACAATGAGGCGCGAATAAGACGGTGTATTACAGGAAAACTGTTAAGTCCGCACAGGAGCATTGCATAATTACAAAGAGAGATTACAAATAATTATACTACACGACTATGACCGAATAGCCATTATGGAAACACTATAAAGACACCACAATACAAAAATATCAAGATAAACTCACTACTACAATAAGTAAAGGTATTTTTCTAAGCAGCGGTCGTGTGTCTCACCTGAATCACGTAGAAATTCCTCGAGGAGAAGGATATGTACGTTTCCTTGAGCTCAAGATAATCAAACTGGACTTTAAAACGCCTGTGCACACACAAACACACACACACTGACTGGGACTGACTCGCTCTTGAGACTCCTCTCCACTCCGTCACAGGTGGCCCGCCCTCCCACGACGCTCACTTCTTCTTCCACCAACCCTCTGAACCAGGTAGTCTCGGAGTCTTTTTTCCACCAGCTCATTGTTAGATGACGGAAAGACGGTTCTGGTTCTTGGTTCTTGGTTTTTTTTTTTTGGTCCGTCTTACTTTTTTTCACAGGGTGTATCACGCGGTCCAGTTGGTGTGGGGGACAGTTAAAATTTTGTAAAAAAAATAAAAAATAAAAAAGTATAAAGGTGCAGGAACACAACCTGTCCCATTGTATGCTGCAAGGTGGTTTTACACTGACACCTAGCGACCACAGAGGGAAGTACACATGTAAAGGGTACAGGGAGTGGAGTCAGAATCAGGTTTATTGGCCAGGTATGTGTACACATGCAAGGGATTTGACTGGTTTGACGGTTTCAGTTTGTACAGAGATATAAACATCAATAGACATTTTTTCACAGCAGCCATTTTGACATGAAATGTTAACACAGGTGTCAGGGGGCGGCAGTAGCTCAGTCCATAGGGACTTGGCTTGGTAACCGGAGGGTTCAAGTCCCACATGGCCAAAAATATCTACCACATCTACCAAAAATATGGAAGGTGGACTGGTAGCTGGAGAGGTGCCAGTTCACCTCCTGGGCACTGCTGAGGTGCCCTTGAGCAAGGCACCGACCCCACAGCAGCCATGGGCGCTGGTCTGGCTGGCTGCCCATCACTCCACCATCTCTCTCCACGTTTGCATGTCTATGCCGTTGTACTGCATGTGTGTGTGTCCGGGTTAAAATGCATGTAAACAATAAAAGAAATAAGGGATTAATTGAGGGATTAATAAAGTATATCTTCTTCTTTCCAATTATACTAATTAAGGTTTCCTTCCATTTATTGCAGCAGAGACTTTCCAGTGAGCCAACATGCACCATAGCAACACCCTGACTTTGTTTAACCTGAATGGAACTGGACCTTAATTGGTAGGCTATCATTGGAAACACCTCTGCCGAACAAGGTTACAGTGGACAGATGTAGTCTGAGTCCAGGTTTAAACTGTCCTGTGCTGTGGTGGTGGTGGTGGCATCGGTTGGTTTAAGAGGAATCCCTGATTGGCTCAAAGAAGTTAAAATATAGATACATTTACAGGTATAGTCGATGTTTGAGACACAGAGTTAATCATGATTTTCAAACTTATATAGACATTTCCTCTGAGAATACTGCCTGTATTTATTTAGCTTTGTTATTGATGGTTGAAACTAGTGTTGTTTTGATCTCTGCTGATAAAAGAGAAAGAGATTTAATCAAGTAAACATGTGTTTCTCCAGCATCTCATTGGCATTTGATACTGCTTTTAAATCCAATCAATAACTGTGTCTTTAAAGCCTCTGAAAACTAGTTTTGAAGGACCAGTGTGTAACATTTAGGAGACTCTATCGGCAGAAAAGTATGTTTTCATTAGTGTATCAGTGAAAATAAAAAAACATTGTGCCTAAATCTAACTGAATAGTTTTGGTGCTTAAACATGAACAAACTGGGACCATTGCAAGGGTGTGTCATGTAGTAAGCATGTTCGGTAGTCAGGACACAAAATTAGCACCAGATTGTAGCAAAATATGCAAGTGGCTGGTTCCTTCACTCGCCAGCAAGAAAAAACAAAAAAACAAAACGCTAGTAATCTATTGACGGGCTAGTAAAATTTTAACATTATTGTCTGGTGTACAAAAAAGTTGCATCTTTCACAGTCTGCCATGTTGAACCACCATGTTTCTACATAGCCCAGAACAGTCAAACCAAATACTGACTCTACATAAGGCCTTTCATGATTTTTGTGGAAGCAGAGGGTGAGGCGAGGGGATATTCACTTGGTTGCAATCTGCAGTCTCACCACTAGATAGCACTAAATCTTACAGATGCTACAAAGTTCTGCAGACCTGAGGGGGAAAACAGTGATTATAGCCGCTTCAAGTTGTTCTTAATAACATTAAATAGTCAAAACTAAACTTAACTAATGAAAAAAAGTACCAATGAAAGTTTGTGTTCCTCAGGAGCTGGTATAGAGTGAATACTGAACAAACACGAACACTCCAAATGAATTATTATGTTGCACCTAATCAGCTTGATAAGGAACTGTTTGCTCACAAGTTCCCCATATCAGCTAATGATATGTTAACGTTGCAGAGTTAAAGGTCAGAATTGACTGATTACTTGGTATAGGTTAACAGATTCAATGTTATACGATGTTTGAAAGATAAATTATAGATGTTGTTTTTTTCTTTAAAACACTTTTAGGTTGTCTGTAAAAGACTCACATTCAAACATGCAGACATAATTCCACCTGCTGCTCCTAATCTGTTTCCTCACCTCATTGTCCTTCCCCTCTGGATGCTTGGGCTAAAATATTATTTTTTATATTTCTAGACTGGGTGAGATTTATGGTACATCTCAGTAAATGTGGATGTTATGTACATAGGAGCACAACACTTAATGGAAATGCCTTGGAGGTAAAACTGGCTCCATCACTCTCCACTGTTCCCATCCCCAGAGACACACAAACCCAGTGAAATAACATACCCAGAGGGAGTATACATGAGAATCAAGTCATTATATTGCACAAGGCAACAGTAACAACATAGATCAGATTTTTATCTGTGTGCATACACCCTACAAGTCGTAACACTGCTCATAAAAACACAAACGACTCAGCTACAGAGATCAATGAGAGCTCTGATTATGAAGGGGGGAAAACAGCTATCTGTCATTCCACGTACGACTTTCTTCTCTCATTTATTCAGAACTTTCAATCCATTATGAATGTATGTATCAATTATAAATACAGTTAGTTATGTTCAGTGGGCAGTGTTAATGTTGAATTCAGCCTTTTATCTCAACTCCTTATTGCAATTCAGCAGGGATTTTGTGCGGCGTAGGAGTTGTGTCTAAAACACTATTAACCCCATAAAACTCAGCAACAGAAGCCCTCCACTGGGGATTATAGAGAGATAGAGCGTCACTGGTACGGGTTGCCATGGCAACAGTGATACCTTAAGAAGTTGTGGTGTAATTAGCTCATACAGTATGTGTGTAGGTTACTTCACAAATGTGTGTCCTTGTTAATAATAACATTAAAAATTGATCGACCTGTTTCAGCCCTGCCTGTTTTGAACATACAGTAGCACTTCAAACCAGTCAGTTGAAATTCTAGTCATGAATTGTTTATCTGTCTTTGTACATCAGGTATCTCGATCTAAACATTGGCTGTGTTATTTGAGGCAGCTGATGTAACACCTCCCATGACGGTAAATATTACACCACTTTGGATGGAAATAATGCCAGTCTTTCTGTGCACCACCTTAGTTCAAAGTGAAATATCTCAGCAACTATTTGATTCATTGCAATGCAATGCCATTTTCTATAAACATTCATTGTCCCTAAAGGATAAATCCCAATGTTGTACTGTGTACTGTTGTACTTATCGTCTAGCACCAGCATGAGGTTGACATTTGTGGTTAAGATTGAAATGTCTCAACAACTACAGGATGAATTTCCATGAACTTTGGTACAGACATTCATGGTGTACAGAGGATGAATCCCAGCAGGTCAAAGGTTTCACTTGTCCAGTGAGACAGCAACATCTTTGTCATGGTGTCCAGGGGATGATTCCTAATGACTCGCTGATGCTGACTCCCAGACTTTTCCTCTAGTGCCACCAAGAGGTTGTGCTTAAGATTGAAATGTCCATTTCAGGGTAAATTGTATGAACATTAGTGATCCTCTGACTTTTAAAGAAAAAAATATCCTTTGTCACTAAATACCTGCAAAACTAATGATATTACCATCAGCCTCAGCTGTACAAATGTTACCACAGGAAAAAAAAACATGGAAAACTTGATAAATACTTTATAAACACAATTATTTCGGCTTATATGGACAGCAATGTCAGCTCAGCTCCTAACCCAGGGAGTGTTTGGTGTGACAGATGAAGCTATTCTGAACACAAAAATACACAGTGATTTGTTTACCCTGCAGAAAATTGAACACCACACATTATCATTATGATGAAAAAAGACAAACTACTTACTGTTATTCCCTTCAGTCTTTCCCCTGTAATTCATGGTGATGCAGTTTAGATTTTAAATTGTTAATTTTCTTGCCACAATCTGTTGGGACCATGCCGTTCGTTCTCATTTTGAACTATGTGATTAAGCTGAAATAAAGTTGTTCAGCAATATTCTGTCAATATTTAGTCTTGGGGCTATTTTTAATTACTCTGTTTTTTAATAATGTTAATTTGTGCTGCTTCAACAGAAACCTAATCAATGCAATATTGAACACCTGTGTAATTAAAAAACACCAGTCGCACATTTGTCCTAATACTGAACAAATGACACACGTGGGCCTACTTAATGCAAAAATAACCATATTAGAGCTGACAAGTGGGCAGCTAAACCTATCAATGATAACTTGAAGGTCAGTGATTTGAATCACTGGTTCCCAACCTGAGAGTCCTGACCCTCATTACGGTCATCAAAGCCTCACAGGGGACTGCAAAATTTACCATTCATTCATTTCTGTGAAGAAAACTAAATGACATCGGACCACAGAGCTAACATAACAATGATCAAATGTCAGGGTAACGCTGTATTTGTATTGAGACCCCATAAAGATTAATTGAAAGAGTCTCAGTTTCACTCCGAAGTCAATAAGCAGCGCAAACACTAATTTACAGGCTCATTTATGAAGCTGATTTAGCCTCAGTTGTAACTCAAATAACAGTTTAAATGCTGTGAATCCTGTGTGCTCTCCCTCTTTGTCGAATGTGCCATTCCCTCTTCAGCATCTTCAGTCTAAAGAGCCTGAGAGAAAATTACCTTATTTCATAAATTACACATACAGAAACCTATAATCTAAGACAACAAGCTATTATGTCATGAGAGTGCCCAAAATATACTTCAATCAATATTTATCATTTTGTAGTTAGTTATAGATTATTTTGTTGAGGTTATTGGCCAAAAGCACAGTGGTGTCAGGTTTTGAATGGCTGCCTGAATCAATATCACTTTTACAAGATTAACAATTTGTAACCTGCAGACTTTGAATCCATTCTCTGTGAGGGGAATCATATTTTCACCAGCAGAGGGCAGCAAACATTGTGTATAAAAAATAATATAGCGATCCACATATTCACTAGATTCTGTTTCAAATGAATCTGGTGTTTACTCACCTTTATCACAAGATAAGCTAATTGGATAAAAATCTGCATTTGTGCACAGGAACAAGAAGACTGTAAACCGAGTACAAAGTGTTTTATTGTAAATGTCTGAAATACTACAGTACATTTGTGGTTATAGTCCTGATAAAAGGGCTAAAGAAAAAAAAGTAACAAAAATAAATATCTGCATTCACAGAGATGTGTGAGGAGCTGAGTTTTGGGAACTCATATTGTAGGAGTTATATCCTTTTTTATTTGTATTTTTTTAATTTGATTTAGAAATTGTCTGACTTTACAAGATATTGTGTCTTACTGATTACTACAAAAAGTCAAGGTTTCTTCTTGCCTCCTAACATTACTGTATTGTCATGGAATGGCTGTAATAAAATATTAGTCATATTGCATGACCTCTCCTTTGTCAAAGGGCCTCTTGAGAATTTGAAAGTCCATTTTCACAACAAGATCAACGCTACAGTAGCAGTTCACTAGTATCTGTGACAAAAATACATGCATACACAGTATCCGTGGCATCTCAACCATGTGCCAACGCAGGGAAGCAGACTGGCTTTGTGGGTATCATAGACCACAGAATGAACAGCAATAGATCAATCGAAAGCTTCATCACCGGTTTCCCACCTGTCATTTCATTTTGTTTAGTCAGAACAGCGGTGGTCAGAACTGAAACTTTACACCTCCAGTGCAGTTATACAGAGGCACAGTCACTCAACACAGATGACGAGAAACAAGCCCCCAAAAGATTGTCATGGTTATAGAGCATTTCAAAAGCATCATCATCATCCACTCATTCACCTCATGTGATGTAGCGCTGTGTTAGAAAACAACTGAAGGCCCGGACAACAAGTTTTAAAAGACTATTCAAAAGTGTAAAAATCACTTTCCAGCAATAAAAATACTGCTTGTTCTATTTATATCCCACCATTTGAGTTTCTGTCCGTTTAGAAATAGTTTCAGACACTAATTACAAAAACAACCAAAACAGTGGAATAAAAGGAAAAACAACAGCAATAGTGTCTTAAGTACACAGTACACAGTGTGGCCTGGAAAAGCAAAAGAAGAGGGAGAATCCCTCTGTTGTAGATACAGAAAAAGTGCCAGAGTTCAGAGTTGATCCTTCATATTGTTTGGTCTGTCCTTGTCTCTTCATTTCAGCAATGTCCTTCTCTTCCCCCGTCTGTTAAAGCCTGTGTGTGTGTGCGTGTGTGTGTTTTGGAAAGTTCTGGCAGGCTGGAATGTGCAGCAGGGATCTTTGTGTTTTAAGCCAGGCTCCTCTGTCTTGGCTTTATTCTGGGGTAGAGCTGTTAGAGACAACAAGACGACATGTCAACAATGCATTTGTACATAAAGGCCTCTACTTAAACTTTATTATCATTATTTATTTATTTTTAATTTAATACACTGAAGACATGCACAGTTTCACATAAATAACAAAACACATAAATTAACCAAACATCACGAATGAGTGACTGCAGTTTAATCACTCCCTTTAAAACTCAGTGCACACAGGATTCCTACCCAAACTCAGCTCAACAGCTTGAGTAACAAGAGCTCAGCAGTCTGTTCAGTCGAACCTTTGGGACTCTAAATCTTCTGTTTGACCGCAAAAGCTGCAGTCGTATGTAATATTACCTGCGAGACAACGTTCACTTAACACTTGTTACGGTTTCTTGTTGTTTCAGTTTTAGTGACTCATGACTCACCCCAAGGAGGTTGCGGGGAATGTAACCATCGGTGTCGCCCATGCGTGCCCACCACCATTCAATCTCGTCCTCGTCCTCTCTACGGATGATGGTCATACAGTCGCCCTCGCGGAACGACAGCTCATCAGGGTTTTCGCTATTGTAGTCCCAAAGACCGTAGACCACCCCCCTATTCATGATGCCCATCTTCTCTTGCACACCTGTGGATCAATTAAAATTTAAATAAAAATAAAAAAATCAGCACAAAAAGATTTCAAGCATAATGTACATTAAAAACAATTCAAAGTAGCTTTCACTGACCGTAGAGGAACTGAGAGCACTGGGTGTAGCCTTCCTCCATCTCCTCACATTTATCAGCAGCAGTCTGCATGTCGCTGTAGGTCATAGCAAACACTGCCGCACCGGACTCCACAAGGAACTTGCACACTTGCACATTGTTGCAGGATGCAGCACAGTGAAGAGGCGTCCTGTGTTACAAGTGGGAAAGGAAAAGGAAGAGATGGCAAGAACAGAGGAAAAGGGAGAGGGTGATGAGAAGTGTGAAGGACAACACCGACAGCTAAAGACTGAATGTGATGACTGGATGGATTTTCATGAAATCAATCAAACATATAGAATCCAGGCTCCAGGCTCTGATCCAAGAATCCAACATGAACCATCTCAGCGGTGAGCTTGAACTTACCAGCCATCACTGTCAGCAGCGTTGACATTGACGCCAAACTGAACCAGAAACTTGACAATCTCTGTATGTCCAGCACAGACAGCATTGTGTAGAGCAGTGATGCCTTCATCGTTGGGTTGACTGGGATCCTCCACCTAGGGAGACACACAGAAATATACATCAATAATCTTAAATATTTATAATCTATGGTACAGTACTAACAAAGATCGCAAATGTGTCTTGAGGAGTCTTACTTCGTAGATGATTCTCTGGACCAAGTCAAACTCTCCCTCCAGAGACGAGTCCAACAGCAGAGCCAGCGGGTTGAACTTCACCCTCATGCCGTGATCGATGCGTTCAGAGCCAGGTTTGCGCAAGTTGGTCCTCTTTCCCTGAAGACACAATCATGATGGTGCATCACAAAAATGATCTTAAAACAGCCACGACACAAAGAAGAGGAATGTAAATGAGACTACACAGTCTCATCCTGACGTCTGTCCCTGCTGAGCTGAAAGCATTTGCTCTCTGTTGTGTTCAATCTGGACGGAGAGAGCAGGGGAGGGACTTATTTTCCAGCTCTACGCGCATCACTAATCCAGTTTACAAGCTCAAGCAGTGAGAAACACATTCATTTCTCTAAAACCTTGATTATGCAACCAAATGGGTCTGAAATGGACGTTACAAAAGGAGGGAACCGAGGGGGAAAATGGGTTATTGGTTTGCTTTTTAGGGGTAAAACCTGCTGCCTCACCATGAAACCCACTTAAAGGGTTTCATTAAGAGATTAACAACAAGAACATGTAAACTGGTGTTTATTTTCAACACAGGGGGCATGCAAATAGGGCTAAAACGGGGAGGGTATCCGCTTAGTGTAAGCAGAATAAGGTGCATTTCTCCAGGAACAATAGAAGTACTTGATGGGGATTATTTGATGATGTAACATCGGATCGGGTCATTAAAAGGTAGAATATGCACTAAATGTATGATCTGCTCCTGAGAAACTAACAAGCAGACATGTGAGGGGATTTAAAAACACATGTAGCACAAAGGCAAACAAGGGAAATCTATACCGTGCACTCTGATCTTTAAAGCCACAAACAACACAACTGAGAGCCACATAATAATTATGATTCAGCAGTTTAAGACGGTGAGTCATACCGGTGGCAGAGTGACCTGGCCTGTGACCTCAGGTGCCTTCATGTTAAAGGTGTCCTCTCCCAAGCTGTCCTGCTCTGCTCCGCTGGGGTATGGGGGTGGCGGGTAGGGGGGGAACTCCTCCAAAAAGCCTTCTGGAGGTGGAGGAGGCATGTTGGGCATTGCGTCCTCCATGCCAACAGGGGGTGGTGGTGGGAAAAGGGCGTCATCTGGCCTGGGGGCTGGGTGGGATGGAGGAGGAGGGGGGATAATTTGCTCAATCTCTGGGATGACGAATGAAGGTGGTTTGGTCTGTTCAGCGGGGGCTGGAGTGGGGACATTAGCACTTGGGATGTGAGATGAGAGCGGGCCTCCCTCCAGAGTCTGTCCTGTCTCCGATGGGTGGTTCTCTGCGCCACTCAGGGGGCTTTGAACATGTGGCCCCTGTGATCCCTCCGCTGCCTTCTCTGCTTCACCAGCGTAGGTGGGAGTGCTTGGTGTAGTCACAGTGGTCTCCATAGCTGCCAGTGTGGTCTTCTGGTAGAGGAGTTTCTGAATGTTGGGCCCTGCAGGACCCTCTGGTTCAGTGATGGAGCTGCGTTTCTTCAGGGGCCTCGGGGCGTTGTAGAGCTTCTTTCTTAGGGCTTCCAGATCACCATCACTCTGATGCCTGTAGGGGTTGGAAATGAAGGGAAGCAGCTTGGTTGGGCTGAGGGGTCGAGGGATGCGCTCAGTTTCTGGTGGAGGGCCCTCGGACTGGCTGGGACCCATGTTGTTGGCTCCACTGTGGTCTACCTCAGATTCTAGGGCAGGAGAGCGGCGGTCCAGGTACGGGTTCTCTGGATGTGGGGATCCTCCACCTGGGATCACTGGTTTACCGTACACTACAAACAAATACAAGAAACAAGAGTGAAGACCTATTGGTTTAAATACCAATACCCCTTTTAAAACCTCATCTTAATAATCTTTGTTCTTTATCCCAAAACTGCTTTCTTGGTCTGATTTTTTAATGACAATGAGCCACATTACTGCAGCCCAAGATACTGCTTGTGGTTTTTTGCTATCAGAAACCTGCTGTTAGGAGACGTTTTTGTATTAAATATGAATTCCTGCTTCAAGGCAACACTGGTCAAGAATGTTCATCTGATGGGAACATTGATAATAGATGGACTTGAAATACTGTTCTGGAAATCTTCGAACTTAAGCTATCAAACATTATACGCTGCACACAGACATAACCAACTACTGGCCATGATGAAATCACTATTTTTCTTTTATACACGAAACACCATGTCAGTCTAAATAACTTTATAATGCATTACTAGTACATTATACTTATACTGGACTTCTTCTATGCCAATTAAGACTTAGTACACCTATTTACACCATCATTTTCATCCTGTTTCTCTTAAATGTATTATAAAATAATATTCTATTCATTTCATAGAGTGTGTGTGAATTACATGAGAGATCCTGCACATTCAAAGCAGGTACAGTTGCCTGTAATTCTGTTTGTAAAGAGAATGATGTAAGATGTAACAGATGGCTTAGCCTCTCTAGCTGCTCCTCTGGTCAGTGGTGTGTGAATATTTTCTTGTTGAGTATGTAAGACAGCAGCAGCAGGGCAGGTTTACCTTGAGCATACACAGTGAGTGACACAAGACAGTACCTTTCTTACTCAATGTTTAGATTTGATGTTTTTTTGTTATTTTAACCCAGCATTAGTCTTCAGATTTCATTCTACTAAAAAGTATATTTACGTCAGAGGCTGATCTAAACCTCAAAGACTGGCATGTGTACAGATACTCTTTGATTTTGTGTGTTCCAGTGGATTTATGTTTAATTCAAAATGTGTCCTATTTCTACATGTAATCTATCTAAATGCACTGTGTAACCGAAGCTTTCTATAAGACATGATCCTCTCAGGTTATATTAATCAGTAAATGTAGAGACTAAGAACAAAGAGAGGATGTGTTCATGCTCAGACAGACTACTACTATTGAGTTTAATATCCTGGAACCCAAAAAAGGATTTGTTTCAGCAGAGCAACACAGTTCAGGCAGTAAATTTAAAAGGTGGGTATTCTTACCACTTATAAATCCATTGGAGCGGCTCTGAGATCTGTTGAGAGCGCCCTGTATACCAGGCTGGAAAGGCTTTCCTGCGCCAGGTTGCTGTGTGTACATGGAGTAAATGGAGCTGGCCGCTAAGGTCTGAGGCTTACTCAGGCTGGAGTCTTTGGAGGATGGCAGCTCTGGAGTGAAGGGCCGTACTGTGGCTGCAGGTGGAGTGTCCTGCTTGGAGGGTAAGGGGAGTGTCTGGCTCTGTGAAGGAGGGAGGGGGCTGCGGCCCTGGGCAGCCTGGGGCTGCTGGCTCTGGGGCTTGGCTTTAGGGAAGGTGCCGGTATTGAGACCTGCTTTGCCATAGGGCATGACACCTGGGCCTTTCGGTTTGGTGGGTACAGGAGGAGGCACCTTGACTGGAGCCTTGGGAGCAGACTGGAAAGATGAGAGGAGAGAGAGATTAATTAGACGCTGTGGTGAATACCAGCCAAAAAAAAAAAAAAAAAAAGAAAATCTGATTTTATCCTAGTTTTGTTCCTTCTCACCTGAGCGTCCCTGACCAGGTCATCACTGCTCTGGTTTTTGCGGAGGGAAGTGGCAGGAGCCTCCGTTGGCTCAAACATGGAAAATGGACGCACCTTCTTGTCCCTCTTCAGTTCCGTCTCATCTAACCACAGACCACATGGCAGTAATCAGTTTTGTCTCATGTTCAGACAGTGTGATTCAAACACCAAACAAAAGCCTCTTTGGAAGCTTGTCTTCACAGTTATTGAAAGTAATTTGCAGCGAAGTTTCTTTAGAAATGCTGCATGCATGCACGTCTCTTACCTTGCTCTGTGGTAGAGTGGGAGTGAGAGGTCATTCGTGGCAGTGTTGAAGCTGAAACATGACCGTTGGTGTTGGATTCTGGACCTGAAGGGCTCCAATCTGCCAGCTTAGACGGCTGAAGACCTGGAGGACCCACAGGAAAAGCGAGGCAGAGAAGAAAAAGAAAATAGAGACAGGGAGTGTTTAAATGTTAGGATGTACCACAAATACAACAATAAACACAGATAAACACAATGCTCATAGCTGTGTCTTCTTATGTGTGGTAGAGTCACAGAGCAAACAATCATTCTGACAGAAGAACAGTAGATTTGTTGTGTTTTGTCCCAGCCAGTGGCAATGCATGTCCACAGACACTCACCGTCAGATGAGCCACAAAAGAATCGGTCTCTTGCAACTAGCAAGATGAGCATCACATTTCGAAATGGTAAAACATGATGACCCATTGCGATACCCGAAGACTCTAGTTAAATGCTCCCCATCAAGAGGTGTTGTACAAATACACCAACTTACAGATTTTGTGAACAAGATCTGATTGGGTTGGTCAGAATACACACAGGATGTCAGTTCAGCTGAAGGTTATGTGTTTGTTCCAACTGACCCATTTAGAGCAGCAGAAAAAATAACTGAGGGGAAAGCTCAGACACGCTTTAACAAACAGCAGCAAAACAAGCAAACAGACCTGCTAAGAAATGATCAAAATATCTCAGCTTTCCAACTTTGTCAGTGAGAATCACTCTCGCGAAAAAAATAAACACATCGAAACGAAGCTGCTGAAAAACACACATGCACGCACACAAACACGAGTGTGTACCTTTTCTCTTAGCCCGCAGCTCTTTCAGAGGCTTAAGCAAGAACATGGCTTCTGAGGAAGATGCATTCGAAAGACAAGAAAAACAAAGTAGCCTTAGAGCTCCAGATCTCCCTTTGCTCCAGACATGCTGTTGGCTGGACCCGGGCAAGGGCCCCCCTGAGGGGCCACACAGAGACTAGCACAGACCCCCAGGAGCCTGCCTGAAAATATGCAGAACGTCCCTGCTAGAGAGGAACTGAGAACTGGGTGTACACTAAAAGCACAATCCTCTGCATCTCCGCCCATCTCTATCTCTCTTCTTCACATACTGCAAATCAACTCAGCATGCAGAAATAATTGCGTGCAACATCATGACAGACTGTGAAAAGCCTGTTACTTTTACTTCCTGTATGTGGAATCTCTTTAAATAGGAAAAACATGTGCGGATGAGGAGGTGAAAGAGGGAAAGAGGGAGTTTCTTTCTGCTGTTGTTTTGTAATGACTAATTTTGGTGTCAGATCATTAATTTTTAATAACCTGAAGCACACTGCTGGCCTACTATCCACTGGGGGACTGATTTAAAGCAAAGAGAGACCGTATGGAGATGGAGTGTGTGAGAAAGAATTACTGTGTATAGGACAGTGCAGAGAACATCTTTAAATGTAAGATGTTGCTCTGATCCGGCATGTGTTTGTCCAGACTTTGTTCCCCTCCATAACTAAGCACATGTACTTCTGCAGTCCAAAGGGGGAGTGCTGGTGCAATAAGAGTTTAAAAATAATTTATTTGGTTTATGTTATGGAGTGCGAAGAAGCTACTCTATAAAGCTAACTTTTATATCAAGCATGCTGTGTCTCTCTAAATGTCTCTGTAAATTAGTGCTCACCAATTGATTGTTCTGATTACAAGGCCATGAATAAGAACCAAGCAGAAGAGACCACACCGACCTACAGTGAGCAGTCATTTAAAACATCTGAGTTTGCTCGTGTATAAATAACTCCCTAAACACAGCTAAGCCTAGTGCAGTGTGAGCTGAGAGGAACAGTGGTATAAAGAGACACACCATGGCAATAAGAACACAGTTTCACTCACTGCAAAACGTATTATACAGAACATCTAAGCTTTTCACAGAAGGTCAGGAGAGCGGAAAAAGATTGTGATGTTGAGGCTCAGCAGTAATAGGTCACAACACACCATCCACGAGGTAACTAACTACCTTCTGAGCTCAGAGTGACATCGCAACCAGCCGGTGTCCCAGACTCCTCTGCTCCTGCTGGAAGCAGGACAGTCTTATCACATTTTAATTTAAAAAATAAAAACATACTTAACTCCATGGCGACATACACAAAGAAACACAGGGAACAGTAACTGAGAATTCCTCGTAGTTTCCATTTACACAATCTATTCAGCTGAATAAATTCTATATTAAATGACAAAAGGGACAAAGTGAGGGCCTGCTGCCAAGTGAGCCCCAGTGGAGTTCTAAGTGATGGTCAGAAAGGAAAAAGTTGAATTAAAAGGGTCAAAGGCTGCAGACAGTGTGCGGTCTCTGACTGCTCACCTGTGCCGGCCTTGCTCTGCGGGTTGTTGGATGGTAGGGTGGCAGTGCCGTCTGGGTAAGCTGGTTTCACAAGCATGTCGTGCCTTACTGGGCCCCGAGGCATGGTGGATGACTGGATGTATGGGCCAACCGCTGCCACACGAGACGGACCTGACTGCTGTCCAGCTTGGCCATCAGTGGGCACCTGTACAGTGAAAGAATAGAGGAGAAAAAGAGCAGCAACGGTCAATGAGATTAATCTAAAATATCTTGTATCACTGTAGACAGCAGAGAGAGAGATACAGTATCCAGACACAAATATATAGAGATAACAAAATGGTAACAAAAACTTTATCTGATGTTTTGATAATGATACCAAAAACACGATATTAAGATTGAGTATCACAGAAAGCATGCTTAAATGTTTGTTAATAGTGAGGCACTAATCAACGACACTAAAAAAGTCTTTAGCAGCTCAAAAACAAAAAAGGATGATGGGTGAAAAGTGGTGAGACAAATTTAACATTCTTAGATCCTTTAAACAAGAGGGGTAAAAATGTAGGTTTGAAGGTGGCACTAGAGCTGGCCATGTGGTTACTCAAATCAAAACGAACTCTAAGATTGTTGCGCAGTCTGACCTGTGGGTGGTCATTACAGTGAAACACTCACTGAGGCTTACTGCCATGAAGTGGAACGCAGACCTGCTGGTGGAGCTTGATGATAGGTAGGGGATCAAAGTGATTCAAGTGATTCATTCTCTGAATCCTAATATATAAATATCTGTGAATATCTATATTTCTAATATACTGGCAACAAACAGTATTTGGGATATTTTATCCTGGGCCAAAACGTTGGAATGACAAACCGACATGGGTATCTTATGAACTCAAACTGGTATTTAGTTTTAGTTACTACTGAATAACTGTATTAGTTCAAGAAAACACTACTGTTATAAAAGCTTTTTAGAAAACATGTTGCAATGGAACATCGTGTGGTTTTAATTTATACTTATTTTAAAGCAGCTACGATGGATATGGGCTTCCCACCTTGGACTGGTGAGTCCACACACATAGTACCTCTTAAATCCATTAGCTTAATTTGACACTTAGTTGAAGTCAAACGACAGTAACACTGTCATAGATACAACATTGTACTCAAGAAATGAAATGCCTTTATGCTTTCCAAACCCAACCAACAGACATTAACTTTCACTACAACCTTGGTTAAGTTAACCGTCTTTCAAAATATAGCTCAACCCTGGACAAAAACGTGTCCTACAGCTGATGACGTTATGACAAGCTGTCCATCTGAAACAAGATGAACATGGCTCACTGTGTTTGGGTCTGAATAAAAAAACAAAACAAAAAGAAGAACTAATGAAATCTGACTTGCCAAGTCATACTTAGAGATCAGTCCAAGAAGAAAAGAAACACATATGTTCAGCTCCAATACTAGTTTAGTTACCTGAAGTTGTGTGTCTTTTGAAGCCCTCTCTTTACCAGGATATCCATTCTTGAAAAAACAAAAAGCACAAACATGCAACAGCAGTTCAAAATACCAAATAATCCCCTTTTATTTCTAATCTGAAACGAGCCTTTTCTGAGTGCTTCCTGGGATGACGCTAGGCTGGCAGCTCTCAGACTACCTCTCTTCAGTCAGTATGGCACTGATACGTGCTTGTTGGGTGATGTCAGCCAGACATTTGCTGTTTGGTTGGAGGAGAGAGCAGCTTGGATGGAGTGTCTTTGTACTGGTGTGAAAAAGGCCTACTCATTATGATTCCAGGCAGGATGTGGGTAAATCCCCTCCTCACTAGAGTCTATTCAGGCCTTCATCTCTAAAACACACACACACACACACACACACACACACACACACACACACACACACACACACACACACACACACACACACACACACACACACCTTTCTCTGTTCTGTTCCTACTTTATTATAAATGTCAGGACATTAAAAGTTGGGCTTCAGTAAAGTTAGATTAGGGTGCAAGTTGTTCATGTATCTAAATGATTTCCAGCAAAGCTTCAGAAGGACGTTTCAACATTAATAATTTATGATCTAATTTGTAGGTCACTTATACATTACATATGCTGCATACTAGAGAGGTTTTTGTATCTACAACACAGAAAAACATTTTTGATGGCACAGAATACAAATTTATGAATCAGCATTAAATCATAAAAAACAAACTTTTTTTGTGGTTAATTGGTTGAATGTTAATTTGATTCGAAGGAAGAAAGTTAATAATGGAGGCCAATGAAACACCCTAATTATGTCTGAGATGAAAACATAATTAAAGGAATTACTGCATAGAGGACAGAGTAAAATGACGTGTGTTATTTACGAGGGTGAAAACATAAAATCATCCATCACCCAATCACCATGTTTTTGTTTTGGTCACCCTTATGTCCTTGCTCTCCCTACGCAAGCATTCAAACTCAAGCAGTGAGTATGTTTATGTCCCTTCCTCACAGTCTGTTGACTCTTATATACAGTCCCATGGCAACCTGTGTTCAAAACAACTCCTGGAAAGGGAAGAGAGGAGCAGAGGAGCATGGAGACACCAGGCAGCAAACTCGGGCCAAAACCTTAACAGTCATTAGAGCTTGAACAAAGACTGCATTATTCAGCTCGTTGATTAGTACTAGGTGTTGAATCTTGTCATGTATTTTATTATGAAATGTGTTTTTCAGGAAGTAGGCTGTTTGCCTACAGTGAATTGTTTATTCGCCTTTTCCTGTTTCTGTCAGGAGTGCAGCCAGAAAAGATAGCATCTCCCCTGACATTCCTGCCTGTCAGCCTGTGCTTATTACTCCTCGCTCATCTTCAGGAGTTGTTTCACAGCTTAGTGAAGGAGTGGGAGTGTAAACTTTGTGTAAACTGGATGCAACTCTGTGACATGATCAAAACAACGATCAATCCCCACCAGTTATCTCAGAGAGAGGGAGCAAAGGTTCGAAGAAAAAGACGGACAGGAGTTGACTCCTTCGAGTGAGGGGGTCCCTAGGTTTTCCCACACAGAAGATAGGTTAAGGGGCCTTACGTTGGCATGGGTGAGCTCTGAATGCCAGGGGATCTCAGGCTTCCGGAGGTAGAAAGAGATACAAACAGCCTTTATTATGAGGCCACTAGGGGGAGCTCTGATCAAAACCATGTCCAACACTTATTTGCAGATATGAATAATAACAACCTGACAAATTTTGACAGTTACAATAACAATTAAAGCTAAGTAAACACCATTCACAAAATATAAAAAGGTATATGGTTATATGATATGCGAGGAGGTTCTGTGAATGTTTTTATAATGTTGTGGTGTGATCATACTTACAGGCAAGTTCTCCTTCTGCTGCAGTGCTGCCTTCTTCTTCCACAGCCGATCTCTGAGCTCACTGATCCGTTTATCCATTGAAACCACCTCCAGGTTGCGCTTGTTCAGACTCTCTCTCTGCTGCTGCAACTTCGAGTTTTGATCCTGGTTGAGTTTGTTCCTCAGCTGACCAGCAAGAAGGAGAGATGGTTTGGAACATTTGTGCTAATTTAAAACTACTAATTTGAATATGTCTTCTTTTTTGGTGTACTTAATTTAGTAAATTTTATTTCTGCACACCTGTAGCTCCTTGTAGAGACGATCTAGTTCAGCCACAGAGCTCTGGTTGTCATTGAAGTTGTCCATTTTGCCATTTTTGAGCAATTCCAGCTGTCGATTGAGCTCTTCCACCTTGGATGCAGCCATCACAAGTTCTCTCTGCTTCTGCTGGAACAGGTTGTTCATCTGCTCTATTTCCTCCACTGGAGAGAGATGAGGAGGAATGGGAGGTGGAGAGAGGGAACAATAGGTAGAGAAAGTGAAGATGATGAGAGACAGGTAGGTGAGAATATCATGAAGTCAGGAAGTCAAAGAAAGACAGTGTCCCAGTGTATTAAAATCAAATCATGCGTCAAGTCCTTGAGCTTACCTAGTTTACCATTGCTGAGGCGCTTCTGCTCCACCTGGCCCTTGAGGGCCCGGACCTTCTTGAGCCGAGTTTCCTGGTTCTCGATGTTCTCTCGGAGGCGTTGAAGCTTCTCCTGCTCAGAGGCCTGTTGCTGCTGACGCTGCTCCTGCTGCTTCAAGTAGCGCAGCCGCTGCTCCTTGAGGAACAATAGGGAACACGGTGCATAGGTCAGTAACGTAATCAAACAAACACATCCCTTAACCTTCATTTATGAGTGTGTTCTTGTCACATTTTATATCAGCATGTCTAGTTAAATAAGGGTAAAGAAAACATTCTGTGGAGTCAAACAGTCTAAAACTTTCAAAATCAATAGTCAATCTTGAACTCATGACAGAGCTCTAGCAAACAGGTTCTAAGAGAACAACAGAGTGTCTATCCAGAGCTGCTCATGTGATGTGTGTTTGATTGTAATGCCGGTTTCGTACTTGACTTGTGTACGTGACCGCTTCACATATTTTTTCTTGGCTTGTTATATTATCCTCCGGCATACAATATACATAAAACTGTTAAGTCTACAGCCTGCAGGGCATATTTAAGCAGGGCCACAAAGAGCAAGGCACAAGTTTTTCTTAAGTTGTATTAATATAGTATATAGCACACAGCATATGCAGCAGAACAGAAACATTTTAAAAAGGTACATCAAAAATAACCCAAAAAATGCAGAAGAGGTAAAATGGTCAGCCAATAATTTAATGATATCACAGCAGTTTTCTGTCTTTCCCGCTATCACCAATAAATCATGAGCAAAGTAAGAAACAAGTCCGAAGCAAGACAAAAGAGATCTTCAAATACCAGATGAGTCTTGCTCAGTGAGAATCCAAAACATGCAGCTGTCTCAGGCTTCTCAAATTCTAAAACACTACACCTGCAGCCATCCACAATTCATCTCACCTGTCTATCACAACTTTCATAGACTTCATTTTAAGACTTGTTTTAGTACCGTTGTTTTGTGCATCATCTCCCCACTTTCTCCTAATAACACCCTCTTTAATCTTGCTCCATTATTCTAGCTTTTCTTTTCTGACTTTCATCTTCACCACTTAACCTCTTCATCCCCCGTATGCAGCATCCCCATCTCCCCTTTCATTTTGAACTTCTCCTTTATGTACCTTGGAAGCGAGGAGCTGTTGTTGAGCTTCAATCTGTTGCTGTTGTCTAGCAGCCATCTCTTGTAGTTCGGCCAGTGTCATGTCCATGCGGGGTGTTGCCACCTGGTCAGGGATAAATCGCATTAACGACTAACATTCACAACATAATAATTATATAAACGGCCTTGAACTGAATTAAATAGTACAAGTGAAATGTCTTGTTGGTGATATTATAATGTTATTCTGCTTAGGTGCAGTAAAAAACCTCTCTAAGTGAGAACAGTCCAGGGCTTTCATTCTTCTTAAATTAAAAATAGAAAATAAAAGTCATAGGTTAACATATGCAACACTTTTGGCAGTATGCACAAACAAAAACCCTATAAATATTAAAGTTTCAAAGATGTTTAAATAAAATATTTGACTGAATATTTCATGAGGCTATATCTCTTTTACTGACTAGTTTTTTTCAGCATCCTGCTGAAGATATTTCAAATTGTCTAAAGAGAAAACTTCAGAACTCACCCCATTCTCCATTCTTCTGTCCGGAGGACCCTTCACTCCGTTCCTCTTCGGCTCTGAGCCTCTTGACCCTCCTGCGAACATGACAGTAGACATCACAATCTACAGTAGAACTTCATCTAAAGCGACTCCGTCAGTTCAGTCGAAAACCAAGAAACTGCAAACTAAGCAAACTACTGCACTTTACAGACAGCTGTGAAAAATGACTGGAACTTCCCCGTGCCTTGTTGCCTGTCACTAACACTCTGACAAACAAAAGGTACACACCTCAGGCTTTCTCTAGACTTGCTGCAGCACAGGGTTTAGATTAGTAGAAAGCTAGGCAAAACTGACTGGCTAGTGCTGAATGATCTTAGCTCTTCTGGGGAGCTGGAACAACTGGGATCAGTGCTCTGTGTGACTTGCAATAATCTCAGGATTTAACCTAATACATAATCGTCTGGTGGTGGGTCCCACAAATGTGTGTGTACGTGCCTGCATGTGTACATAAATGCACTCATGTCCAATCATGCTACTGGCATTTGACAGCTGGGAGGTGGGGGGTCTTGCAATCCAGATCCCATCCTTAAAGCCTTGGCCCATGACCAAAGCCCTTTAGCTTGTATAATGGTTTTAGATGACCCTTGACATACAGTGTCCACGTTAAACACATGCACTGGTTAAGTGTTAGTCTGAACAGAACATCATGTTAAGCCTCAATAAGGGACATTATGACATTTAGCGAGAGATTACTTAGCTAACTCAATTCTGGAGAGAAAACATTTTGTCCTCTGACGTGGTAAAAAGAAAGATGCCTGTGCAGCATCAGGAACATTTACCTGAGTCAAAACTACAGGCAGAACTGAGTACAACAGCATTTCCATTAAAAAAAAACACACACACACCACAAAACAGGTGACAAAAGGTACCCGTCCTCACAGAAAACGTTAATGCAGAACTGCGTTGCAAGGACTGAGCAGAACTGTGTGGGAAAACAAGAGCAGGCTAAGATAACAGGAAGGGAAAACAGGAACGTAATCCCTGGGCCAGACTCAAGCTGTGAGGGGTAAAAGGGCTTAGTTATGCAACTTGGGGGCTGAGAGGATAGCGCACGACCAAAATACTATTATAGTTTTCTGTGTTCCTAAGAAAACTGAAAACTAACAGGCTTATGACGATGCGACTGTGACACCCTGCACTCAGCCTAGTCTCAGACAGTACGGCTAAATAAGGCTTGTTTGAGGATTTGACGCATGCTAATATAAAACCCTTTCCTGGAAAAAGGCAGCCTTAAGAGTAGTAGTGGAAGAGGAGAGGTGACCTGGTTCATTCTTAAAACAGGCTGTTGTAAATGTAAACCTCTCTTTTATAAATGCTTAACGCCGGAGGTAAGTGTATGTTTAGAGGCTGTAGGCATTTTTGGAGTTCACCATGTTAGCGTCAAATGTCTTTTGAGCCCGTGACCCATATGTGAGAAAAAGTGACCTCAGAAACTCTTGCTTGTATGTCGTCGGGCTGTATGTTGGAGATGGACACTTACCCGATTCCCTGCTAGGAGCTCGATTGTGACGCAGAAAGAAGCGCACCTCTGCCCTGTGTTGTCCCCATCGTTGGAGCACGTCCAACATCCTCTCCCCGTCACCTACGGCTCGCTCTGCAGATGTAATACATTACAACACGTCAGCGCTGAGGTGTGCGGTAAAAACACACCCAGAAAGTCAATACTACAAGAAGTCGAATTAGTTTAAGCCTAGAAGGGTTAAAACCTGTGACAATACCAATGTAGGTTAATGTGCATGTGATGCGTTGTGAATCCTGTCCAACCAGCATCATCAGCGCCATCTGTATCAAGTTGATCTTTCCGAGCAATGACCTCAGGGAAAACAAGTGTGATGTGTTGTCAATTATTCTGGCTGGTATTGAGCCAAAGGGCTCATCAGCCATTTCTCAGACATTTCCTTCACCTGCTCAAGACCATTTCATTACACAAATGGACTGACACATTACATTCAAATAGAGGTCAATGAAACAGATTTATTATAGTAGCATGGCAGCAGAATAAATCAGTAATAACTGTAATATTTAGGGCTTTAATAGCCTTACATCTCAGTTTAATGCAAAATGCCACCGCTGTGTTTTGAAGGCGAGTCAGCAGTGAGTCTGTAGTGAGAAATGGCTGCAAATGAGAATCTTTTCAGCAGTTAGCAGCCTCTTTTCAGACTACTTGTGGAAGTACTCAAACACAGCATCACCATGGAAACAGCCACGAAGCCTGGCTCCTTGAGTTTTGATTCTGAATACCTTGTGACGCTGAGAGATGGGGGAAAATGGGGAAAGCTTGAAAGCTCAACCCCCACCGCCTCCACCCCCACCGCTCCCACCTGAGAGATGGGAGCTGTCTGGGTGCTTGTGTTTGTAACAGGGATTATAGGCTTCGCTTCATTTGCATTGCAGACCCAAAAGAAATAAGCCCTTCGAAAAGACCAAGCAGTTGACCACACAGCTAATCTCCATATATGATCGACTCCAGAAAAGCCATTTCCTTCTAATTAAAAGGAAGACAAAATTGCACAGTGTCTCCTGTCCCTTGGCATACAGCCATACTCCATAAACAAAACAGCATGTGACTGAAAAACATTGTTCATTGCGTGTAGATGGATAAGGATAACACTGGGTTGAACTGGCACCGTCACTCACCAGATCCGCGCCACATCTCGGACAGGTGGCAGTCTGTCTCCCCCGGCTCCTTGCACAACTCCACCACGTCCCGGCACAGTGTCTCCGGGGTAACGGGAACCTCAGTAAAATGCTGGTCATTGTTACTGAGGTATACTGTCAGGAACATCTGGGGACAGGAGGAGGGAGGGAGGGAGAGAGAGGCAGATAAAGTTAGATAACGACACAAGATAAAGTATCCTGGTGGCCTTGGTGGAAACAGAGTGAACATCATAATTCTCTGTAATTGGGGTCTTATTTCCCCATGGTTCAGTGTGTATGTATGTGTGTTATATTTGGCACCTGGTGTGCAAAAGAGAGAACAGCGATGAGTTCAAGATGTAACGACAGAAAGGAAGAAGAGTGTTCTCTCTCGTTTCTAAGGCTGCAACACTGGTGCATTTTTAAGACTTGCCTTAATGATCATCGTGACTACCACTTCTAACGAAAGAGTAAAACTACTGGTACATTTTCAGATCAGTTTAATCGTTTATTTCAGTTATTAGAGAGAGACTCTGCTGCCTGTTTTATGATATCTGACATTGAATGAGGTTTAATTCCTATTTGTTCACATGTCACACTGATTTGCTGGATATTCACTTATTCATCCACACAGCTGATATGAACGTACATTGGAAAGTGGAGAAACTATTAATTAGAGTATCATTGAAAGCTCTTTCATGGTTCCTAATTTATGAAAGATACTGAGCAGTGATCTAAGAAGGTGGTACAAGGCGTGCGCCGACATTTTAAATTGCTGTCACATAAATGCAAAGCGGTGCATGTCTGAAAGGGCCTACAGACGGCAGTATCTGTTTCCCAGCCCTCATTCCTCTGTGTCAACAGAGAAATCAGAGTCCTGCTTTCAGAACTCCATTTAACCCCACGCCATCTAACCGCTAACTAGTGTTGTCACCACTGTGATCCCTCTACACACACACACACACACACTAAATGTCCTTGCAAAGCACTCTAAAGAGGGAGACCACTGAGGACTCTGGAGACACTGGATTTGTATGTCAGTGTGTGACTGACAGATGGCAGAGACTGGTTTAGAAAGAAAATGGACTATCTCAATGAAGCTGTCACTGATAGAAGTGGAATGTGAAAGCCTTCAGCAACTTGAGCTGTACAGAAAATTGAGCTGTCCAACAGCAAGCATCCAAAAATGGAGCCATTAAAACTTAAAACTATGACAGCTACTTAAACATATAAAAATATCAAATTTTCTCAATACTTATGCTATACTTAGTCCAGTTTAAAAAAATAACGTATGTCAAACTAAAGCCATCACAGACTTTTTTTAACTTATAAATACACATTAGTGAGTGAAATGTTATATTCTGCCGATGTGTTACTCTACAAACACTGACAGTAAACCTGAAAGCCTGTCTCTGTGTAATCATATACAGATGTATGCTAAAGAGGCTTTTAGGGTCGTGTTGGAATACGCAGCTCTCTGTAATCTGATCACACGTTAGCGGTGAGAGCTTTGATAAAGCCATCATAAAACCAATGTTATAACGTGGGTGTCATTGGGCATGACACTACTTGAACGCAATGAGAATTTCTGTTTAAGCCGCAGGTCTTGGTGCGATGTCTTCATGGCGACTCCAATAGGACAGCAGCAGCATGAGAACTAGAATAGCCTGGAAAGTGTATAATTGTTAAAATACTACTTATTTACTAAACCTTCAGGTAAGACCGTCGGGTTTTTCTATTCTCAGCACGCTGCTGTGAATGTCTGCAGGGGCAATGGTGGGAACATCAGGTCAGTGGGGTCAAAAGCACAAAGGGCTTGGGGGGGTGGGGGGGCGGCACGCATGCAGAGCAGCTGCAGCCGTGGTGCAAAAACAAAAGTATTTGTGCTGCTTTTGAACTGTGGGGTGCAGTGAGCAAAAGCACAACAGCCTTAAAGTTAAGTGGCTTTATTCCCCTTTTCTTCTTCACATGAAGCTCAATGAGTGAGTGGGCAGGTGACACGTTTCCTCTGGAAATCTCCTTAGCAACACACACACAACCAGAGACGGTTGGTTTTGTCTCGGTGATGAGGTACGGGTGGAAGCAAAGGGTAGTGGTCTGAGTCAGAGGACCTGATTGAATCGGTTTGTTCCATAGGGATGTAAATGAAAGATCCCCATCAATAGAGTGAATCAGCAGTGAGTCATCATTGTCAGTATTCTACCGTACAGAGAGCTGTAAACAGACATTTCCCCCAGGGTTCGTCACTTCCACAGAAGACCTAATAGCTCTGTGGTGCAAGACCACCCCGGAGAACAAAAGAAAAACAAGATTTTTCCGATCCTGCTAATTAGAATAGTTTTATTGTTTGTGGCATGTAGGTGAGAACTATACTGGAATCAATTGACATAATAAATGACTCTGTTAGAGCTGCTACTTAAAAAAGAACCGGTGTCAATTTCCTGTTGTCTTGCCTTTAGCAGAAATGCCACTAAGAGATCAGCGCAGAGCAGCTGACATCATCACAACTTCCCAGCAATGTAGGACATTCAAATGACCCTGTTAATATTTGGAGAGTGAAAGAGAGACAACAGAGCGTGGGGGGTGGGAAGAGAGCAGGACTGAAAAAAAGTGAGAAGACAGAAACACCGGTGGGAGGGAAACGGAGTCTTGGGGGGGGGTCGCAATCCCTACACTGACGGCAAATTCTCCTCAGCACTAAAGTTAATGATCCAGGGCCACCACCACCCAATCCCCGATCTGGATGAGTTAGCACTTTGCCGCTGACCTTCATCCACCTAATGCATGCGTTCACTGCGTATGGGCTAGGAGATTGCACACGTGTCATATATATATACACATAATTAGTTAAGCTAATGAGGCTAAATTTAATTATTTTTGCATATCCTAAATTGCTTTAGGAACACTTTTTGTCATGAAACACAACACTGCTGTCTGAATTAACACATATGACTTTGCATTTAAGAAGACAGGAGATAAAGTCTTCACTCCATCATGTCCAGCCCTACTGCAGAGCCTCTGCGAGCTTGATTAAGTGGGGGAAAAAAAGACTGCCGTAAGTGGTCTTACCTAGACAGACAGGGTGAGAAGAGAGCCCTGTTTTGACTCAGCCAGACAACTTGAGAGTTCATTAAATATTCATAGATACAACAGCGAGTGAACTTAAAACAGCTCAATGACTGCTTGATGGGCTCATTTCAAAATAGGCAGCAGCACAGCTTACCAGAAAGTATCACCTCAGGTAACCTTACGCACAACCAGGGAGCGGTACCTGAGCGGTACCAATTTGGATCGTACGTGACAATGTTTTGACAAAAATGTGCTACGCCCGGCCTTGTGTCTATCAGCGTAGATGACAGGAGAAACTGCTGAGTTGCACTTCCTTCCTCTCTGAGACAGGGCAAAGAGATCGCCCCGGGGAAGGAGAGGGGGGGGACGAGCTGCCTTTGCTTCTGTGGTTCACTGTTATAGCAATAGATTTCTAATTCCATCACAGCATCAACTAAGTCAAAGCTATCTCCCAGGATCTGGGACTGGTGTGACAGCTCAGAATTGAAAACTGACAATTATGGCCAGCGTAAAAAAAAAAATGTGGCTGTTAACATTGCAGCCTTTGCTGCAGATATTGCCAGAACAGAGCAGCTATGAGGCTTGGTCATTGTGGCTATATCTCAGGGATTAAGTTAATCCCCTAAATAAAAATATAGCCTTTCAACAGACTACTAGCCCAGCATTACAATAGTAAGCTTAATAGCTTGCAGCTAGGCTACAGCCACTATGTTTAAGACAGAATAACCTTTTAGGTAACCAAAGTCCAGGTTTTACTGTTCAGTGTTAAAATTAGGTACTGCGCAATCTCGAGAGTCAATGGCACACGTTGAAGAACATCTGCACAGCAACACAGATATGATTTTGTGTCTCAGAGATTAAAGGCTGCAACATCAAACCGGCAGACACATAATAAGAAAACATCAAGAGGAAGAGAGTGTCTGCAGCTGGCAGTGTGTACTTGACCTGCCCTGCCCTGGCTGAGAGGTCGAGAAAGAGACTTGGAAATACAAAGATACGCTATAAATGTTGTTCTGGGTTATGGAAACAGATTTCTTTGCCATTGGCTCTGTTCCATGTGGAGTTAAATTAGCTGCAGTCCCTGTAGGGGGGTCTGGAGCTATTCTGAGATGTACTGTATACTGAAGATATCAGCTTTAAAGCCTACCGCCATTAAGATGCTGATTTGGCCCTTCGCTGTGTAATTTGGATCCTTTCTCCTATTAAAACCAGAGGGGTCCTGAAGCAGATGCCATTGATTGCAGGCCTGAGGGGAACAGGCTTTTCAAGCCTCTCCAGTTGTTTAGAGCGAGGACTCTGAGATGACTTGAGTTTAAAGATCAACACCGTACCCGCAGCCAATTACAGGAAGGAATGCTGCGTCGGTGTGTGTGCGGCACTCCCACTGATCATTCAGATAACGAACATGCGCACTACAGCAATAAAGTAGTGAACATAAACAGAGTAGTTGGCAGGAAAATTGTTGGAAATTGTTGTTGAAGAAAGCTTTTAAATGAGTTAGATGAATGATCCTTTGGCGATGTTACTTCAAACTGTCCTACCTTGACAATTCACTCTCTCCTTGTCAGGGTCAATTGTACTGCATTAATCTCTCAAGATGATTGTCCAAATGTAATTTGTCACATATTGAGTTAAGAGTGATCAAAACTGTCTGCCACTGCAGTTTCCACACAAGGGATTGTACTGTAATTGAATTACTCTGCAATATCAGGATAACTAGCAAATGAAAGCCCATCCTGTCACTGGGAATTCACGTCAATACGACTAAAAAAACAAACAAACACACCCACAGCAACATCGGAGATGATTTATTATCTTAGTTAAATTAAACATGTTCACTAATGTTTTCTGTAACATCAGCAAGTTATTGATTTTCTTTCTTTTAAAATGTAAACTTGCCAGTGTGTTTATTTTTCCTACAGGCTCTGGTGCAAACTGGAACTGCAGCAGCAAGAATAATTAATCTTAAGACTATTTATGTCACATTGTTCATAAAAAGACAAACTCATACCTCAAATTGTGAATGTAAAGTTTTAAATCTAACTAAAATACGGTACAAAACAAACTTTTTACAAGCGATAGCCACAAAATGTTTGACATTGTTACACAAGAAATAACTTGAATTTATGACTCAGTTGTCAGATATGAGTTTTCTGTTGATCCACTGATTGTGTAACCGTTCACTGCATCTATTTCAACTCCAGTAAAAAGTGTTGTGGCAGGTTGTGAAGAAGCCTGCTGTCTGAATCGGTCATTGCAAAGGTTGTCCTTTCATACGTAATTCATGGGCATACAGAGAAACAAAACAGGCTGCTACTGTCTAATAAATGACATAAAATATGTTTTCAATTTGTTATAATGTTACACGACTCTCAAATAGAGAACCTGTAAAGCCGTGTATATTATATTGTCATCACGATCGCAGCTTGACCTGATTACAACCTCCTGCTGAAGAGTGAATGTTAAAACCATAAATATTAATGAATTATGTTAATTTTTTGTGGGTGAAACAAGTAACAAAATAATAAAAAGAGCACAATATCTGAGAGTGCTGTGTAAAACACACCAATTAAGGTAGTACAGTTTTATTCATCATTGACATCGGTGCCTTGAAGGGGCACGGATGAAGTCAGATCAAGTCAGGCAGACAGGATTAATAAAATAGGGTTTGGGATTGAGCACCACTTATACACAATATCTGATAATATTTTAAGGGGACAACTGGGATAATGGGTGAGGTAAGGCATGGGTGACAGGGGGGGTAAGACAACAGGGGCCATATCTTTGACCATGCCTGAAGGGTCTCACCTCAGGGGCTGCGGGACCGTCTGTCCACACACACTTTCAATTATAGATATTGCTGTGGTAAGCGAATGAAATCAGCTAGGTCTTGTTGGGGGAGTCACCTCTGAATCTTATTACAGCAAGTTTGTAAGACACTGCAGCATCATCTTCCTCTGTGTGTGTGTGTGTGTGTGTCTCGGTTTTCTCTGCCACGGCTTCAAGGGTTGACACAGTTCCAGCATAACAGTCCTTCAAAAAGTCGAGGCAGCAGAAAACTCCCCAATGGCTTTATGCATCATTCCTCTCCGTCTCTTGTTCACTCTCTCTCGCTTTCTTTATACCGCATTAGGGGGATGAGGGGGTGAGGGAGAAAAGGTCAGGGGCAACAAACGGGAGAACGCAGGGGGAATCGGAATGCACAGTAGCCTCATTCAGCTGCAACATTTAAAAACAAGCAGGTTTTACAAACACACCGAAGCTGCAGCAAGCTGTGACTCTTCGATCGGGACAACCTCTTCACTCTGTCTGCACTGCAGTACTTAGCCTATCACTTTATAATCTGCACTCTCACGACACACTTCCATTGCTGGTCTACGTGATGAGACGGTCCCTACTTTGTGCTTATCTGAGAGATACGGGAAATGGCGAGGCAAAATGAAGCAGAGAGGGAGAGGATGTATCTTTTTTTCAGAACCCTCTTGACAGTTGGATAAATTCATTCAGAGAAACAACAAGGCTACAGCGGTCTAGTCAAGTGAAGGCCATAACAGATAACAGAAGCTGGACTAAATTAACTTAAAGTGCTATATAAATAAATAACTCACAGAGTAAAGAGTGAAGTGTTCACAGAATTGCGGAAACAGTTTATAGGAATTTGCTGAATGCAAAACACTTATCTCATACTGGAAAAAGCCAAGAGGTACTGCTTCAAAATGTGGTATATGCAGTAACTGGCATTCAGAGGAAAATGTGGTGTTTAATCTTTCTCATGCAAAAAGAGACCTGAAGCAGGAGGCAGAGTAGATAAATCCCTTTTCCAGGAAGCTTTTTTTGAGACTCTGGAGCATTATCCATGTTTTTACCAGGGTCTATATTTAGCTCTGATTGGGATTACTAACACTTAAATGTCAATGACAGCAAAGCTATATCGCAGAGGAACATCAGTGAATGATAAAGACGGGGTGTAACAGCTGTGTTGTTGTCTCATCACATGCAAAAAAAACAACAACAACTAAATAAAGCCACTGCTTTCCGATTGCAGTCTAATTTACCTTATCTTGATGGCTCCTTCAGATGTGGAAGAAGTGCAAACAGGATGGCACTAAAGAAACTTTAGATTCCTGACTGGTTCCTCAGTTCAGTTCCTGAAACTATTTAGTCAAAAAGTGCCACAAACCTGGCTGATTTCCAGACCACCCTGGGTACACTTCTGAACCATGGCACCCCTGTTCCCCATGGCTAGATTCGTGTTTCAGCATTTGACAATGCTGTCACAATGCCCTTGTTGCCCTTGCTGCTTGAAAAGGGGGCGGTCTTTCTGGAGTTGTAACACTTTAATGTGTAATTCCACTTTTCATCTGGGCTGCTCACAGGTGTGAGTACGTCAATACCTGCTCAAGTGACACTAGTCTAGTGCTTCCTCCCAGAAACTAGACCAATGTAAAGCTGGTATTGTAGCATTAGTGAGTTGCACAGTGTAACAGTATGCACCCAAACCAATTATTTATCTTCTCTAAAAGATCATCAATTATTCTCAGCAAATATTCTTTGTTCTGCCCTGTGATGACTAAATCAGCCTTGCGTACAAATGTTACAATACTACTGAAGACAGAACATACCTCCCAACTTGCTTACAATTGAATTATTATTATTATTTTTTTTACACCACTCTTTTCTGCCAATACTCCTTCATAAAAAGTGAAAATATTACCCTTGAATGTCCTTGGCTATCACTGACTGTCTGCTTATGTAACCACCACATACTCTCCCACAGAGTAAAAACACAAAGTCTGTGACGGCTACAGCAAAAGCCTACTCAGGTTTCTGTTGACACACGCAGCAAAATCAGGCTTCCCAGAACATCACCTCGTTTTCCCACCATCATCAAGTCCGGCAACACTGAGATCTGCTGGTGTGTGACTGAGACATGATACAAATGTGCAAAGAATGAAAAACTTAATAATGTGGGCACACACAACGTTTATCTGCTTGAAAATCTACAAAGCAACCTAACGTGTATCATGGGAAAGGAATGAGGAAGTGATGTCCCTGCAACATTTGAAATCCATCCAATAATCAAATATTTTCTTTTACGCTGCAAGAGCAACAAAAAGTACACCAACATGAAATATGGACTAATAAACCAAGCAGAGAATGTGGACTTAATGCGGCGTTAATAAATGCCTGGTTTAAGCAGAGAGATAACAGTAAATCAGGGGTAAATGACGAGCATCCCTTATCAGGCTGCTGCCACAACACAGGCATACAATGTGCTCTCGACAACACACTGTTAAAGAGTCCCTACAGCTCATTGTGTTCAGGAAACAGTGACCCCCTATTTACCATCGCAGCCAGCAATTACGACACTGCATTCTCACTACCCCCGAGCCCCTGGCCTGTACAAGCAGGGTCATGGGTTGTGGGTGTTATTTCTAAGACAATACCTCCCATCAGAGATGGCTATATAGAGGCCATTTTGTGTTTATCAGGCGAACACCAGACACTGTATCTCGTTCAAAACAAACACACATATATATTCTCAGGTGACAGACTCGGGATAAAGGGGGCAGTCCTCACATACGACCTTATAAAGAATCAGATCATGTATAAAAACACGTGGGGGTGAAAATTTATGTTGGTGTTCAGAAGAACAGAGTTTGGTGATAACAGATGATTACGTGTTAGTAGCAGACTGAGGTCATGCACCAGACAGGAGTCATCCAAAGACGACTCTGTCTCCAAAGGTAAGATGATTAATTCCCTGATCAAGCCGTTTTACTGGAAGCACGGGTCTTAGCAGAGAAGAGGAGCATTCGCAGAACCGGAGTATATTTAAAACAGAGGATAACACTGTATTTTTCATCCCTGTAAACAAAGTGTAAATGTGTGTTCTTATTGGTTACACAAAGACACATAAGCAGACAAACTGAGACAAAAACACTGAGTAACACGGTACTAACAACCAATAGTGACTGTCTCTTCCCCTTAAAACTAAACATCCTGGCACAAAGTGCTGAAATGGCATTGATTTCAAAGCGATTAGTGTATTACGCGATTATTTCACTAACAGGTTTATCATTTAAGTAACCAAACTCTCTCCGGTACCAACTTTTTAAGCATGAGGCAGCTTCTCTCTGATTTATATCATTATAAAAACGAACAAGGTAAACACATCGGCTTGAGTTCTGGGAAATTGTGATCGACCGATTAATAATGAAGCCATTTGCCATGACATTCTTCTTTAAAACTTTGTTCCATTACTAGCAAGTAACCTACTAAGTCACAGCAGAGAAGCAAAACTGCGATTACTTTTATTAAAAAAAACAACAAAACTACTTTTATTTAAATTTGTTGTGAAGGTTCTTTGACTCATGCAGACCACAGCCCCGATGCGCTCTCTACACACATGAAAGATGCTGAGACACAGACCCTTGTACTGCAGCAAAAGCTATAGACTTCAATGATGATGATGGTGATGACATGGCAAGAGTCCAGAGAGGAGTTTAGTGCCAGCCAGACTTGGCAGGTGCCTCCTGCTTGTTGTGTGATCGGAGCAGGATGGATGTATATACACTAACAAAGCGTACAACTGCATAAAATGAATTAAACAGTACATTACAGTCAGGTACACCTCAACTGTCCCAAACCTGGACATTAGATCACAACATTTTGACGCAGAGGACATTGTCTGCTCTATATTTAAAAGGTAAAATAGGTAAGGTGTATGTGCGCAAACATATCTCACAAAGCAAATATATGACGTTATTTATTTGCAAACACAGTCTATCTCTCTTACACACACACAGCTTGTCACACAGCTATTAAACTTCACAACACACGCCTGGGCTGCCTCTGCACTGGCACAAAGTAGCAGCCGCATCAACTTGCCACGTCAATTTAAATGTCCAGGTGATTCCCAATGCTTAGCACAGCGTGGATATAGTGTCGAAAAACGGGCAATATTACGCCACAGGACAAGGTTGAAACTTGCAGCTGAGTGAATAAAACATGAACTCACCGGCATCATTTTAGCTTCGTACCGCATTTAGCTAACCAACAACAGCATGAATTTCCACTGGCAGTTTCGACGAAAGCTCCGGGACTGGCGATCACTTCAATCCTGGAGCCTAAACCCGCGATGGGCAAGGCTACTTTCTCCTGTTTCGGGGGTCCTGTTCTGCATTAAAAAAACAAAAAAACACGTTATTTTATGAATTCAATCCAAAAGGAAAACATCCACAAATAAAAACACACTAATGTTTATCGTGTGTGCCGTGACGCGGACCTGTTGCAACAAAATAACAAGGCCTTCACGACAAAAGTTTCCGTTGTAGTTCTCAGAAGCATCGCGTAGAACTTTCAAACGGCTGGTCGCGAGCGCAAGGCACTACTTTTAAAAAAGGAAAAAAACGCTCGCGCTTCGTGAGTAAGCTAAACTAATTATAAGTCTATAAAACAATAATTTAATACGTTTTTTTTCTTCTCTTCACTCACCCTAGGACGCGTAGGTAACCAGCCCGAGATCCCGTTGACTGACAGGGTTGCTCGATAGCTCGCAGCCTATCCCAGAGTGACGTATCGGGAGGAAACTCACTCCACTTTGGAATTCAAGCCCCGCCCCGTCCTGAAACAGAAAACACCCCCACCGGCTAGACTTGTCCTGTGTGAACACGAAACTACCCTAAAAGAGTAAGAAATGAAAGCCAAATGTACACCAAAGTTTACTCTAAATCAGATCAAATTAAACTTATGTATTAAAAGTAGCTCAATCGGACCAAAGTGAGAGGTCTCACTCTGCTCGTGTTGCTCGTGGGTGGAGCTATGGCACCTTGACACATTAAATTAGAGATTCATTTATGACTTGTCAAATAATTAACTAAAATGTCGCTGATGTTTGACCCTAAAGGTTTTTTTTTGTGCATAGATGCGTCCAACAAACTGGTCAAGAGGACCAGCTCTGTCCTGGACTGCCCCCTAGACTCCATAGAGGCGAGCTGCAAACGATAGTCTATGTAACATGCGTTATCAGCACGCATCAGTCCCATATGTATAGGCTAGTAGGGGCCCACTAACCCTACTAAGCTGGTATCATCTATTTATTTCAGTGTTATTTATTTCACTCAAAAAAGCAGAGATGTTTGATTTTTTTTTTTTTTATAAAACATTGAGCAGTCAATGTGTGTATTTTCTCTAAGGCTGGTAGGACTGTATTGGACAGCTACACAAGGCTCAAAGTGACTTTGTCCTGTTTGACAACCCTGATGGCTAAAAGGTTGCCTGATGCATGTGTTTTTTTTTAATTTTTCAAAACTTTATTGACCAAAAGTGTATCTCTCATCATGCATTCATCAAGAATATCATGAACAACACCTCTCACCCCCTGCAAGAGACTGTGGGGGTCATAAACAGCTTCTTTCAGCTACAGCAGCTACTCCCACCATATAAAAAGAATCGCAACAGGTCCTTCATTCCAACAGCTGTTAAACACCAGCATGACTTTATGATTTTTTCTATATATTTCTATCCAAATCTACACTAGCTATCTATAAGTCTTTGTGTCCCACGTTCATATTTTTAGGATAATCCTAAAAAACAAGAAAATAAATAATTAAAAAGTATTATAAAATAAAATAGAAATACAATAGAACAGAACCTAGAACAAATAAAGAAATTACAGGCAACAACAGTACACATACAGCACCCACAATTGGTGTTGTACTTTTTAACTAATTGTGAATATTAAGTAACTTTTAAGATATTTACTCAAAAAAGCTTAGCTTGATTCTCTTAGTTATGAACTTAGAGGGTAATTTAATAATATCTTAAACTCTGTAATCTGTAAACTGAATTCATTTAACTTTTTGTCTTCTAAATATGACCTTCCATTTGTTAGTGAGATAAGAGAGCATCTTAAAACCCCAAACATTATAACATAAATACTCTATAAATAAGCGAATCTCTAAATAAAGCAATGAATTATGAAATGAACTGATGAGCTGAAAGGTGATGAGGTGGTTACCAAAACAATATATTTATGTAATTACAGGTGACTCCCCTCCAACTATCATGAAAAGTGATATGTGTATAATTAATAACTCATGAATAAATTATAAAATAACATTGTAATAACTTGAGATTTAATCATTTGTTAAATAACCTCTCCATTTATTGACTCATTTATCTGTTTATATGACCATTTATTTAAAGGTCCAGTGTGTAGAATTTAGTTGCATCTAGTGGTGTAATCGCTGCATTGCAACCTCCTCACATCGCCCTTGTAAAGGAGAAACAACACTTGAGAGGCCCTGTCTAGAGTCAGTATTTAGTTTGTCTGTTCTGGGCTACTGTAGAAACATGGTGTTTCAACATGGCGGCCTTCATGAAAGAGGACCCGCTCCCAGTGTAAATATAACTGTGTATATTTACATATTTAATATGTAAATATACACATATTTAATTATGTGTATAATTAAATGTGTATATTATATTTAATATAATTGTGTAACTTTGTATTTTGTATTATGTGTCCTGTGTGTTTTTTGCTTTGTACTGTTTGTTATTGTGCTATAATATGTTTTAATTGTCGAAGTGGCTACAGATGAAAAATAGCTGAAAGCTAACTCTGGTGCATACGGAAGCCATACATGCATACATTTTATTCCACCCGTTTTCCCGTGATAACGAGATAATTTTGATCTCAGGACTGGAGTGAGGATTAGCCAAAGTGTTTCAACCCTTTCAGAAATTATGGATCAAGAGATTTTACAGTAGAGTAAATTATTTACATAATGCCCTTTTCAATTCAAAATAATGAACTCTGAGGCTGAATTGCTCAAAAATGATACAGTAAATATGCTTTATACTGAGTGAGTGAACAGTCAGGATGGTCCTGAGATCAAGTGTATCAACCTTTGTCAGAAACTAGGGATCAAATGGATTTACAATGGCGTAATAGTTTTGCTCGCTCCTTATCATGGACTGATTTAATACACTAGACTATCGTTTTGTTTTCTCGATCTCAAATTAATTATCTCGTTATCACGGGAAAACGGAGGAAAATTATCTTGTATTTACAGGGAAAATGGGTGGAATAAAATGTATGTATTTATGGCCTTTTAGGGCTTCCGTAGATGTAGTACATCAAATGTAATCGTTTATGTTTATGTTCAATACTGTACATGGTCCCATTAAATAATTAAAATAAATAAATAATAAAAGGCTAATTTTTAAGTGACAAAGAGTAAAAAAGATTCTTATTTCAAGTGATCATACATGCATGAAAGTTATGAATATTATATATTTCATGTTTGCCTTATTCTGAAAATAAAGCCCCGAATTTTTACACACTCCATCTTTAATTAGGTCCTGGACATAATGTTTCTAAGAACTGATTTCTCTTTCAGCAAAAAAAACAAAGAACAAAAAAAAAAAACTAAAGTATTCCAAACTATACAAACTAACTCGACTACATTTCCCAGCATTCCCAGTCAACGGCGAGCCGAAGGTTCAAACTCGCGGACAGCACATTTTGTGCACGTTGGTACCTCCCTGAGCGTACGCGGCGCCCTGTCGTGCAGGTGTTTTGCATAAGGGAGCCCCCTCGCCTTCGCCTTAAGACGCTACCTGAAGTCATGGCTGACCAGGTGGCTGCCATGTGTGAGCAGCTTATCAAAGCTGTGAACGTGATGATGGACGCAGCGACAAGTCAGATTTACCGACTGGAGGCCCTAAAGGTAGCATCGGTTATGGATTGCTAACTAGCTGCTAGTTAGCTGTGCTTGTCATCTGAAGCTGGAGCTGTTTGTGGAAGTGATATCAGAAGCTAACGATGCCGAATAAAAAGTCGGTTTTTATCAGTTAGGTTACCGGCAGCGGCGCCGCTCATACACTTAATTTACGTTAGTTACCGAGAGCTGCAGATATGATGCTCAGATGCTTTGCGAGCTAGCCGGTATGCCACGATTACCACCACATCCACTGTCGACTCACGTCCATTCATTCATTCATTCATTCATTCATTCATAGATGTGGCATGTGTGAGAGTCCTGCGATGCTTCTGAAAGAATAGCTCGACTAAAAACTCACCAACCTTATGTTGTTAGCTCCATGCTATTTGAGTGTTTATTGTAATGTTGCTGAGGCAGCAGCTTGCTGTAGCCTCTTGATGCTGACGCATTACATGTCTACAGTCATATTAAGCTATTTTCTTATACCTTTTTCTGTTATGTAGTGTAATGTGCTGAGTTTTTATTTTATTTTTCACCACAGTTCTGTGAAGAGTTTAAAGAGACCAGCTCCTTCTGTGTCCCATGTGGCTTACAATTAGCGGACAAAGCCCAGCCAGCTGTAGTGAGACACTTTGGTTTGCAAATCCTGGAGCATGTCATCAAGTGAGTTTGTAACTTAATTAAGTCTAAAAAATTATTACATGATTTTAAAAAAAAAGAAAAAAGAAAAGCTGCATATTTAAAAGAAAAGCATGTTTTTTTTTGTCTTGCAGGTTTCGATGGAACAACATGCAACAAGATGAGAAAGTGCAGTTGAAGGAGTGTGCCATGCAGCTGTTATCAACTGTAAGCGTGTTAACAACATAATTGTGTGTTTTTTAAGGGAGGAAAGGAAGTCTTGCGCATTGACACTTGTCTGATACCTGTTTTTGGGGGGTCTTATCAGGGTACTCGTTCGATCCTGGAGGAGGAGAGCCACATCAAAGATGTCCTGTCACGAATCACAGTGGAAATGATAAAGAGAGAATGGCCTCAACATTGGCCAGATATGCTGAAAGAGATGGAGGCTCTCACTAGCCAAGGGGTGAGTACTTCATATAAGTCCAGAAACAAGTCTGTTACTTCATGCCAGTAGCTCCATTTTCCACCTAACAGCTAATTTGAATAGGATTGTGTGATACCTCGCATGCAAATCAGTACCTGGCAAGGATTAGTCACATTCATTTTCATGTGGTGTCATCATATCAACTTAGCCACTGGAAGATATTTTCATCTTTCATCATCTATGACTCTAATCATCTTTTCCACTTCTTTATTTGTTGTTGTTGTGGACTTTTAAAAAGTCAAACATTATTAGTGAATAAAGTCAAACTAAAATTCATGTTCATAGGAGGCACAGACAGAGCTGGTGATGTTGATCCTGTTGAGGCTGGCGGAGGACGTGATCACCTTCCAGACGTTGCCCACCCAGCGACGCAGAGACATTCAGCAGACACTCACCCAAAACATGGAAAGCATCTTCAGTTTCATGATGGCCATTCTGCATGTCAATGTTGAGGACTACCGTAAACTGGTCAGTGGGGTCTTAACTTTTTATGGTTCTTATTATTGTGGGAGGGGGGGGAATAACAGTGAAGTGACCATAATATTTGTCCGATTTGTTCTTAATCCAGAAAGGGTCACCTGGACATGAACTGCAGGTGAGAAAACATCACTCCCACCTGTGCTCTTACATGACCCACTCTTGAATTTCATAACTTGGATTACTTCTGTGTCACTCTTTTGTCCTTCATTCTTCTCCACACACAGGCCAGAGCTCATTGTCGAGTTGCTGTAGCGACGCTGAATACACTCGCAGGCTACATAGACTGGGTGTCTCTGGTGTATATTACCTCTGGAAACTGTCAATTACTGGAGATGTTGTGTTTGCTGCTGAGTGAACCAGAGCTGCAGCTGGAGGCAGCTGAGTGTTTGCTTATCGCTATCAGTCGGAAGGTGAGTCACAGGAAAAAAAAAAGAAGCGTTGATGGGCTGTGGTTTAGTCATAATGCTTGCCTTGACAGTCTTTCCTTTCAGTTACATTTTTTGTCAGATAGTTACTGCTCTGTTATCTTAAGAACATCTTACCAGACCTCACTAGAAAAAGTGAGGCAATAGTTCATGGAAAGAAGTGGTGCAGATCCAGAGCAATAGCTCTACCTTGTGGCTATTAATAACATAACATAACATAAGATCGTACCGTGTGAACTGAGGGCTGTGGAAGAGAAAGACGTCTTCTTTGAATTCTTAGAAAGTTTCTTTTTCACGATGACTCCTACAAAGTTGATATGTCGACTTGTACTATTTCCTCAGATGGCTTCATCATAATTTAAACAGCTCTGACTCTGTACAATTTCTAATATTCCCAAACAGGGTTTAGGTGTTCTCGAGAAAATGTCCACCATCAGTATAACTGTCTATCACTGTGTGTATTTGATGCTGATGCAGATTTTTTTGTTTTTAATAACTAATGTAGAGGATTGTACAGGTTTGGAAGTATGTGCTCTCTCTCTTAGTGCTTTTATTTGTAATACGAAACTGCATTATGATTTATTGTAGAACCATAGATCAGATGAGACATGCTCAGTTGCGACCGGACAGTGGATATTTACATTAAATTTAAGAATAATGTGTATAATCAACTGTGTTGTGCTGCCACAGGGCAGGCTGGAGGACAGGAAGCCATTCATGCTGCTGTTTGATGATGTGGCCGTCCACTACATCCTCTCTGCAGCCCAGTGAGTACAAGTACTCTTCTTCATCCCTCTTTACAAGCATTAACCATCCATTGTCACTGTTATTGAATGTTTTTTTTGTCTGTTTGGTTACAGGTCAGCAGATGGCCTTGCAGTATGTAAGAAGTCCTCCGATCCACAGTAAGTAATGTGGCACATCTGCCTACTGTGGAGCACACATACAGATATGAAACAGTCATAAAACACAGTTTGTTCAGGACGTCTGTGACTCTGAATACTGTACCGTTTTTAGAGCAGTGGAGGTGGTGGAGCGGCGCTATGTCTTCCTGAAGAGGTTGTGTCAGGTCCTGTGTGCTCTGGGAGGCCAGCTCTGCTCATTAGTGGTGAGTTATTTTGGCCTGATTTGGCCACACATTAATCTTGGTCCAGACACAATATGTAAAATCACAGAAGCATGTTTGTGCATTTATCATATCTTGCTCTCTCAACAGGGTTCAGATGTAGAAGTTAAAGTACCTGCAAATCTCAGCAAGTACATGGAGGCACTTTTAGCTTTCACTACACATTCCAGTCAGGTAAGAGACCCTTTTTGGGTGCACTTTCTTCAAGCTGTCATCTCTACATCAAATTATTATAAAAATTGCGTTTGAATCAGCTGTGTTTGAGCTCCTGTAAACTTTTGTTTGTGCAGTTTTTGAAGTCATCCACTCAGGCTACTTGGGGATGCTTATTCAGACATGAGATTATGTCAAAGGACGAGGTTGTTGTGGAGATGACCATCAAATACCTCAGAGCGTCTATGACCAACCTAGTCAAGGTGAGACAGCGATGTCACTACTACCCTCCCGAGGGCACATTGAGACAAACAGAGTAAACTCAGAGTTTTATCTTCCTCTCTAGACTGGTTTCCCATCTAGAGACGATAGCCCCAGTTGTGAATACTCCCGTGTGGACTTTGACAGTGACGAGGACTTCAATTCATTCTTCAATTGTAATTATGGACTTATTTCACTTAGTAGCGCTACTCTTTATTTTATCCCTTCATGTTTTTCATGGTCTATTTTCATGTTTGACAGCTTTTCGAGCCCAGCAGGGAGAGGTGGTGAGGAGTGCGTGTCGCATTGTTCCTCTGGAGGCTTTCCGGATAGCAGCAGAGTGGTTACAGTATCAAATCACTAGTCCTATTGATACTGGGAATACGACATGTGAGTGGTTGTCCTCATTATTGGGAAATTTCCACAGCATTAGAGAGAGGGGTGTTAATGAATCTTTCATTAAAATAATGAATCTACATTTAAAATAATGTAAAATCTGCAGCAATATTGAACTAATTTGGGTTTGCACCAAGTCCCCTTTGGTTAGATTTATTAAAGCAAATCCTGCAGCCCACTCAGGTACAACAGGCTTGGAAATTAACTTGACTTCTCTCTCTGTACCTCCCTAGCTAAGACTGCTGAGGGCCTGTGCTCCCTCCTGTCTCCATCAGTGGTCCAGTGGGATGCAATGACCGTCTTCATGGAGTGTATGGTCGCACAGATCTTCAAAAATCTGGAGGAGGAGGTACTGGGAGTTATTACAAGTAACAGAAAAAAACTGCATTTGAAAAATGTTTGATTCTAATGATGTAAAGATTTGCCCCTACCTTCTCTTACTATGTAGGAGTTGCCAATAGATCAGAGCATGGAGCTGATGCAGGCTGTACTGAACTACGACACCAAAGACCCACTCATCTTGTCCTGTGTGCTCACCAACGTCTCTGCCCTTTTCCCATTTGCCATCCGAAGACAGCAATTCTTGCCACAGATCCTCAACAAGGTCAGCCAAGTTGTCATGGCATACTAAATATATTTGTGTGTTCATTTATTCTTCTTGTTGTTGTATATAGCTACAGGCATATGGAAATGCATAATATGAATATGAAGTGGTTTCTTGATTAAATGTGGTGATTGGGGTAGCTGGGAAAGACTTAAGTTTGAATTAATGCTCAAATAATTAAGGGAACGTCTCTGAGATATGACTTGCCACTGTTTTATGTCAGCACACCTGCAATTTTCAGCAATAAAATGTATGCAAAATGCAAAAATCACCTGCAATTTTCAGCAATAAAATGTATGCAAAATGCAAAAATCGGTATTCTGTTTAGAAGTAGTGTGTGTTTATCATTAACATCGACTTTACTGTGTTATATTCTTTTGTTCCTGCAGCTGTTTAACGCTATCACATTCGAGGTTCTTCAGGGAAAAAAGGTGAGCCAAATATCAGCACTTGTCTTCATACTTCTCGTCAGCTGTATTCTCCTGCTGATTCTCTGTTGTCTGCTTCAACTTCAGGCACCTCGGACCCGAGCCGTGAAGAACGTGAGGCGTCACGCCTGTTCTTCCATCATCAAAATTTGCAGAGATTACCCACAGTTCATCTTGGTAAATGTCTAGTTGAAGTAAAATACAAAAACACTTGCTTTCAGTTGATGGATTCAAGGCATAAAATGTGCATCTGAAGTATGAGAAAATGCTTGACTGTATCTTTTTTTCTTTTTTCTTTTCTTTTCTCTGCAGCCTTGTTTTGACATGTTTTACAATCACGTGAAGAAGTTGTTCTCGGGCGACATCTCCCTCACTCACATGGAGAAATGTGCGCTGATGGAAGCTCTGGTGCTCATCAGTAACCAGTTCAAAGACTTTGCAAAGCAGAAGGCTTTTCTAGATGAACTGATGGCCTCAGTGGTTGTAGACTGGACCTCGGATGAGATGAGGCAGTACGTTTTGATTTCTTCTTCCTCCAATAATTGTACATGATATATTTCATTTTCATGACAGATAATTGACCGTCATCTCTTCTTGGTGTTTCAGTGTGCTGTTGAACCCTGCTGTGTTCTTGTCCTTTATTGGAGCCGATCAAGTGGTCACAGAGCAAAATCAAGAGGCAGATACAGCAGGACTTAATAGAGCCCGGGTAAGTGTGTAGGTGAAAACTGAGTTAGTTGGGACAGAATACTAGTCTCAGAGCTCAAAACAAAATCTGCAAAAAGCAGCCATTTTGACATGAAATGGTACGGTAAACACTGGCGTTACCCTGGTTCATAATGCTCATCATCTAAGTTTAGTGCCAGTTAGCAGATTTTACCGTGCTACCACCCTAAACAGAAAGTACAGCTGAGGCTGATGGAAATGTCATTATTTGCAGGTATTTGGTCATAAATCATAAAAGAGAAATTAAAATGTTGACCTGATGATAAATGTCTGTACAAAATTGCACTGCAATCTGTCAAATGGTTGTTATTTTTCAGTCAAGGACCAACCAACAAAGTGACATTGTCCTGGTAGCAAGCTTGTAGTCATCTGTAATAGTGTTAAACGTATTTAACTGTTTCTCCCTTCTTCTCTTTTGACCATACTCTAGTTGAGTTTCTGTTTGTGTGCCATGTTGGGGGTGGTGAAGCGGGCTCGCTGGCCCTCAGACCTGGAGGAAGCTAAGGCTGGCGGGTTCGTGGTGGGCTACACCCCCTCTGGAGCTCCCATCTACAGAAACCCCTGCACTGCTCAGTTCCTGCTCCTGCTGCCCAACCTGCTCGCTCTGATCAGGTAACTGTTACACTGTCACTTCTTCTTATACCAAATACTTGTGTTCATGTGTGACACGTCTCAATAAAAATGTCTTTCATACTGATCTCTGACCAGTCCCCTTTCTTTATTCCCCAATGTAGGACTCACAACAGTCTGTTCATGCCAGAGAACATGGCTCGTCTGAGCGAGACCTTCTCCAGGGCCCACGAGGTGATGGATGCAGAGAAAAATGTGGTTCTTGGTAAGTTGTTTTTTTTTGCACGTGCTTGTTGCCCCATGGTGAGCATCATCTGAAAAAGGGAAAAACTGTAATTAAACCTTCTCAATATGTATTTTCTACAGGTGTCTCTCAGAATGTCCTGGAAAATTATGACTCTCCTGTGTATAGAACCAACCTAGAGCGCATGCAGGGATTTTTCAGCACGTTGAACGACAACTGGTGAGAATTATGTTGCAGCAGCTGTTGTTTTTCACCTCACACGCACTGGCAGATTTAAAGTCTACTTCCTCTTCTGCTCTCTTTACCTCTGCAGCCTCAACATCCTGGGAAATGTAGGTCTGTCCCTGCAGCAGGAATTCTACACCATCGAGAGGTTGGCTGCAGAACTCGCTGGCTCTGTTTTTGTCTCCCTCGACCACATACCTGACCACAGACTTCGCCCTATGATTCATATCCTCATTTGTTTTCGCTTCACTTGAACCATGCTTTTAGTCGGCTTGGTGACACACGTTGATTTTTATTGCTTTATTTTAACAGTTAATTTTCTTAACAAGTGATACGCCTGTTTGTGAGGCAGCTGGTGCTATCATGTCCTCAGGAGTACTACGACAGTCTACTCTGCCCCCTGTTGGGCCCTCTGTTCACCTACATGATGCAGGTCAGGATCTCCACACTCTCCATTCTGTAGATCATTAATATCACCATTAAATACACACAATTCACTCTGTCACAGCTGTCTCTGTTGCCAAATCTCACAGCCTTGCTTCTGTTTCATACCGCAGAGACTCAACGTCAGGTGGCAGGTCATCATCCAGAGGACCTCTGTCAAGTAAGTTGTGGTGTTTGTATCTGTGTGTATAGTTTAGGTGAGTTTAATTTGAAGTTGTAAACAGAAGCCAAACTATAACATAATCATGAAATGACACTTTAAGTATTTATAACTCGACTGCCCCAATGAAGAGCCACATTGAAGTCATGTGTCCAGTCAGCATAGCCATCTATTAGGCTACCTCACTATTGTTTTGTTCACGTAGCGTACTGCTAGTCAGTGAGGTTACTTGAAGTTTGGAAACAAAAGTAAGAGGATATTAAATAATACAATCTGTGTGATTTACCAGAAAAGTAGATTGTGGGCACCTTAGGTCAGGATCTTGTTCAACAGATTGCCCACCCCAACTACAATATTTTCTTAGGATGACGAATTGGAGAAATATTTTTATGAAAAAGAAACAGTTCATTTTAATCTTTATGTAGTTCAAACAAAGCTTAGAGCTCAATTTAAATCACTATAGGATACTGTGTTTAATTCTTTGATGGCTTACCATGTCTGAGCTACAAATTGGATCCATGGACTGAAGTGGTAAACTGTTTGTTGCGCTTTTAGCGGTGAGGACGAGGAGGAGGCACTGTGTCATGAGAGCCAGGTGACGCAGGAGATTTTTGAGGAGCAGCTGGTCTGCCTGCTCACCAGGGAGGTGCTGGATCTCCTCTGTAAGTTTCAGCATCTCAATGCATCTAACTTTACCCCATTTCAGTACAAGTATTGCAAACTACTGTTGTTGTGTTTTAAATAAGAGTAATCTGACAGCATATAAAGGTTTGGTAAAACATCAGCTAAATGTACACACGATTTAACATATGTTACTATCAGCAGATTATTTTCAATGAACCAAAACCGTTTGACAGTCTTAACTATCATTACACTGAGCACTATGGGCCAGCCTCTTTGCATTTGCAGGCACAAGGATTAATTTAAAAATAAAATTAATTGTAAAAGTGAGTTATTTTTATTAGTGATGTTATAGTTGTTTTATGATCCTGCTGATGCCAGGTGAAGTAGTTTTTCTACCAGCTGCACAAGCTAAGAAGAGTTCAGAACACATCAGAAAAACACAAATCTCATCCCAATTCCTAGACAGAGCTGCGATATTACATATTAACAAGACTCTGTTGCATCCTGAGAAATAAAACAATATTACAAGCAAACCGCTGCATTCAGTATCTGACACATACTCATACACGGGTTACAAACATGATGGAGGTTGGAGGTCTCTGACAGCTTGATGCCTGTGGCACAATTCCTATTATCCTTCACTTGCTGTCTTTGTAACCACTGGGCTATGAGGGCGATTTTTCATGTTTCATCTTGTGAAGGTACTAAAAAATATGAGATACTGGATTTCCAGGATGTAGCACACAACCGCCTGAGGGGAAGAGAGAGAGTAAAAGTGGAGACTTGAGTTACTGTACTGTAAGGTCGTAATCTTTTTTTTTTTTCTCCTTCTCTTCTAGCTGTGAGCTGTATTTCCAGAAAAGTGCCTGAACCAGTAGCAAATAAGGAGGAAATGGAGGGTAAAAAATTGAATCAATAAGTAGGTTTGTTTGTCTTTATTCTGACAAGCGTTTCATTGTTTTACTTGAAATGTGCTCTCATAGAGGATGACATGATGATGGATTCAGCGCAGACGGCGTCTACCCAGCCTACAGAGGAGCTGACTGAGCTGGGAAAATGCCTAATGAAATACGAGGTCGGGCTGAAACTCCATCATGCATCATAGTCACTCATTAAATTCTGTATATAAACTCAGTGTTTTCTTTTTTTTCTTTACCCAGAATATCTACATGTCCCTGTTGACGCTCTCCTTCACCTCACTGTCGTGGAAGGACACCACAAACTGTCACCGCACTGCTTCCATGGTCTGCTGGACTCTTCTGCGGCAGGTAGCACTCACATGCTATTTTTGTTATTGTCCACAAATCCCAAAAAAGACCAAAATCAGTCCATCTATTTCCGACTTCGCTACCTCATCTCTGACTCTCTGCACCAAGTGACTACTGAAGATGTAAATCTTCAAAAGCAGGACACAGTTATGTACTAATATATAATTTCCTGAAACAGCTGGGCAGTGTGTGCGTTCTACCAAATGTCATTCAAACGAGTAAATGGTGCATATCGTTGGACTATTTTCAGTCTCAGTTTTGGTGCTCTAGAGCAGGATGTGAGACTATAACGACTGTACAAGATTAAATACAGTACTAATGAAGGAACATCTGCCATCCAGCGTGGCTTATAAAAGTATGAATAACTCCCAGACTTTAAGTACCTTCCAGTTTTTGTGGATTCATTTTGTACTGAGAACTCAACCAACACGTCTTGAATTTTCTGTTAAATGACTTGTTTGACGTGATATCCTACGTTCTACATATTAAGTTTTTCTCCTACTTCCACTGTGTCTCTTCAGGTTGTAGGGGGTAATCTCCTTCCCGAGGCGGTCACATGGTTCTTTACCAGTGTTCTTAGGGGCCTTCAGGTTCATGGGCAGCATGAGGTCTGCAACTCCACCCTCTCTCATCTGGCCATGTTGATCTACGAAAACCTGGTGAGGCTAATGGCAATGATCTCTGCAGTATCTGTTCTTTATTTCTGCTTCTTGTTTGGTCCATTTTCAGTTAAAGAAGTCCCCTATTTTTATTATTAATCTCCCTTTTTTGTCTGTAAAATATCAGGAAATTACAACGGTGGTAATTGGAAGTTGTTTTATCCAATTTACAGTCCTTAAATCCAAAGGTGTTCAGTTTACTATCATACGGTTTTAAGAAAGCATGAAAAATAACCTCCAAATTAAATTTTCAAGGTAGTTGCTTATTAATTTGCAGGCGATGGACTAATTGTTTCAGCTCTAGAGTCATATAGTATGGGGTGTCAAGCTAATTTTCCATTCATGTGGAGATGCATCCTGAGAACGCATCGCTTTTAATCTCCTTGCTCGTGCGAACACCTGTCTGTCCATCTGTTTTAGCGGCCTCGCTACATGGAGCTGAGAACAGTGATGACCCAGATCCCGAACATTAATGTGGAGGCTCTGGACCAGTATGATCACAGGCTCATGGACCCCAATGGCCAGAAGGCTGGAGACAAGAAGAGGAAAGACCAGTTCAAGAAGCTCATTGCAGGAACTGTCGGGGTAATGCCACATTTAGCCACTAGAGAGCAGTGCTTCTCTATTATGTCTCACTGTACAGCCTCATCAGGGGTGACCAGAGACACCGGCCTAATAGTGCAAGTCATTACTCAGCAGGGTGATTCTGGCTGTGTTGTAAATCCTCTGTGCTCGGCAGCAAAAAAAAAAAAAGTGCAGCAGCTCAACGGGGCAGTACAATCTAATGAAATTCTCTCTGGTGGATCTTTGGATAGCTCTGTTTTAAACTCTGCTCTCTGTCCCCTGCCAACAGAAAGCTCTGTGCCAGCAGTTCAGGAAGGAGGTTCATATCCGGAATCTTCCATCGCTCTTTAAAAAGCTAAAGCCGGTCAAGGATGTACAGAACAGCGAGGAATTGGGCCTGGCAGCTCTCTTCGCCCCGGAGAATAACACCCTGTAGGAACACGTGTTGGTTCTGATGGACATCATACTGACTGAAGAGTTATGTGTACAAACCAGGGTTTCCCTCACTGTTGTCCAGTGGGGGCAGTGCGCTGCTACCTAACATAACTGTCAACACTCCTGTTTTAATGACATCTTTGTCATTTGTACAGGCTAGTATCAAACAACAGATCTCCTTTTTTTGTTTGTTTTTAAATCCCAGCACACACTTCTTCTCCATTCCCTCGTGTATACCAATAAAGGAGAGGTATATTAGCTATGGAGGTTTTTGGGAAATGTTTCTGTTTAAAACATGGTGTGTTTCTGTGTCAGATTGTGCTAAGAGACAATCTTAAAATAGCAGACTAACCATTAATGTTTGCTCTGCAGCAGAAGCCTTGTTGAGCCACAAAAATACCCTAAAATAGGACAATTCTGTCATTTTACTTTTTTCTTTTTAAGGGGTAATATTTGCCTCTTTCCCAGCATCATGCACACTAAGCATGTCGTAAATCAAACTGGGAGCCCAGCTGTGGTTTGATATTCAGCATAGAAATTGGCATCTAATGATATCCAAACAAGCAAAGCCAGTATAGCCAATAACGGCAGGAGTAGCTTGTTAGGAAGAGTGTGACTTGTGGAGACCTTTTGTACTTAGTTTAGTGTTGGCAGATATGTTGTGTGACCACACTGCTGTTATATCCTGGGTCAAAAAGAGAGGAAGAAAAATCTCAAACACATTTCTCCTGGTACACATTTCTCTATTTGCCACAATTTCCTCTGACTGGACAAGCTTGAATGAAGTTTTGGATTCTGAAAGATGTGTTAATGGTACCTCAGGTGCGATGGGGTGAAGTTTTGACCTTTATACCCTAAAAGAAGAAGGGGGGGAAAAAAACTGTATTGTGTTTTCCTGAATGATGATTGCTTGATTTAAGTATGAACAGCAGTTTTCTGTTTTGCAGATATTACACAGTAGTTTAAGGATGGTTTGCATTGTGCCAGTTCTTCATATCAGCACGACTTTCACGGCCCAAAATACTATTTTGAATTGCTTCGTTAACACAGAGCACATATCATACTACAAATAATGCAGACGCATTTTGTGCCAAAACACTCACGGTAGACTTGTTTGACAAACGTGACCAGAAAATTGTGTCCGAGAAGAAAAACCTAATAACAGAACTTTTTATAAAGATTATTTAAGGGTGGATGCAACAACTAATGTGTAGCTTAATCCAAGTCTTTCTAGCCGTTCAGTTTGTGATGTGATATTTTTTTTTAAACATGTTTTGTGTTTGTACTGGTGTTTCCAGCCATGAGGAAAAGATGAACCAGCACTACATTCCTTCATTGTTTAAGGGATTGTTTTTAAACATAATTTCTTGGATGTATTTTTGCTCTTATGGAGTTGTCAAAGTAGAGTGATTATGTTTTTGTTTTTTAATCTGTGTTGTAGATTCAGACCAAAATAAATAGTTTTGGCTTGAGGTGAGCGCCCCTTTAAATACATTTAGATCAGTGTGCGTTTCAGATGGTGTTTTACTGAAACCGATTCACATCATGCTTTCCCACAAATAGATACATTTATGAAAGTTTTCCAATGAACTGATTTCCCTGTGTTTGTGATGGCTTGTTCACATGTGGCCATTTTAAAAAGTGCTTGTTCAACACTACAATGTTATGTACAAAAGAGAAAATAGGCTTTTTAAAAGTGTGATGTGGTTTATATTTTATTGTTTTTAAAATAAAAAAAAGCTTAATTTCCATTTGTCTCATTGATCGTTTGGTTTTATATTTAGAATAAAGAGAATCACTTTAAATTAATAAAACAAACAAAACAGTTCCTTATTGCTACATGATCATATTGGGTCTCATTTTATTTTCTATGGCACATGCATATACAAACATTTTTGCAAAATGACCAACATTAATTATACTTTCAGAAAAGCATGCTCCCAAATAAAAAAAAAATCTGTAGCTCATAAATTACATACTGTATTTAAAATGAATTAAAACTAAAGAACACATTTCAACAATTAGCCTTTTTCTTCATAAGATTATTAATATCAGAAATACTCATCATGTGTTGCCTCCATTTTCTTTGTATCATGCTACAGACCTCTGCCAATTATTTCAGCCTTTCTACATCTGTTAATATATTTCAGTACATTTGGAAACGTTTTTTACTCATTTATTAATAAGTACAGTTTACCTTTTTGGGGCTTATATCATAAAGAAATATTAAATTGTGAACGAGGGAGAGACTTCAGGAGCATATTCGTAAAAGCAGAAAATCAGTTCACACTCCGGGTCGTTCGGGGGCGCTAATGAGCCACTTGCTATTGTTGTTGTAAAGGCGCAATGAAGAAGAGCCACAGCGTTGTCGCACATGGACGCTCACCGGCTGTCAGTGCTAACTTTGTTTTTGCTCTTACAGGATATGTTGATAAAAGTAGGTTTAATATTTATGGCCATCAGGCACTCGTTTGTTCCTCGAAGTGTTCAACGTCACACCGTAAAAGTTTAAATGCCTGTAAGAAAACGTCGGTATGCGAGCTAAGAGCTGAGTCGTCACATAAAGACAAATACAAATGTAATTTGCTCTTTTTTTTACACCACTACATTTATTTCACAGCTTTAGTTCACCAAAAAAAAAGATGTTTGCACAACAAGCCTATAATCAGTTTATAAAATATAGACTACCAAAAAGTACATAAAGGAGTTGCATCAATTACAATGATCCAGTAATAGATTTGTTTTTAGTCTATGTCGTTTTCCACCATTGCTATATCTTTTTAAATTCAGTTATTTTCAAGGTTATATAAAAACCCTTTTTCCACAAATGTTCTGTATCTGCTTGTTCCTCTAATTAAATGAAGAATAATCTGTCCCCATGTACATTAAAATATAGATATTAGCTGCTCTAATCTAGAGTTAATTGATCAGCTGGTGTAGAAAATTATTCCATGTGCATATTCCCACGAACCAGCAAATCATTTCATCAAGCACTATCTGGTTGCAGTTAATATTATTTATCAAATGACAGTAAGCTCTGTGCTATTTTTTTTTTATTTACTATTAATCGATGAATTGAGAAAATAATAACTAGATTAATCTGTAATGAAAATAATCATTAGCTGCAGCCCTACTGTAACCGTTCCTCCTGTTCATACTGGCCGTGATGAGATCCTTTCCTAGTAAAGTAAAAAAGAACCAAACAAAACCTGCACCCACCTTCAGGATGCTGTCTCCCACCCACATTACTACAGTGGCTCAGGATTCTGGATAACTAATGCATAAAGGTACAATAAAGGAATGTCTTTGTCTTTTTTTAGTAGAACAGCATCTCTAAATTCAAATCCAAAGAACAAACTCATTAATTACTTCCTTTCCTGTAATCCTCCTCCCCCCATGTGCTCTAGTGCCCATTGCTCATCCAGCAGCACCACCACGCTCCTCCTGCTTTGGCTGTCACTGCGCCCTGACTGCAAGATCCTCTCATCGGTGTGACTCTGCAAAGTTGAGCTCAGGACATTCCTCAACATTTGTCTATAACAAAGTATACGATGAGATGAAATTCAACCCCCTGGCAAGAACACCTGTTTTCTTGATCCTATACAATAATTAGCAATTCATAATAACCCTGCATATCAGTGAGTATTTTAATTCAGTGATTCACATAGAATGAAATTCAGTTCAGTATATTATCATTCTACAACACAGCAATGTACAACAAAATGCAAGTTGTAGAAGTTTATGCTACTAACAACTAATAGCACTAGACAACAAATTAATGTTAGCTGTAAATATGTTAATGTCTGATACTTCAGAATTAAAAGTAATTCATTTGTAAAGCAACTACATTTAACTACATTTTTACTGCTCAGAAGCCGCAAAAAAGTGTATAAATAAATGAATAAATAAATTAGAAATTTACTGCCCCCAAAATGTTTCACCACACAGACTTTGTAATATTTGTTTTCAACATTGACAATACAAAGTAACATGAAACTAATGTAATAATAAATAATTGCCTGTTCAATTTTATATTATGTGGAGTCACATTTGGCAGCAGTCGTAGCCTTGAGTATGAATGCATCTGTGGGTTCCCCATGCATCTTTGCAAGACTGCACAAGGTCTACTAGATTGCATCATGATGTCAATAACCACATAAATCCTGCCACACATTTTTAAATATATTTCTTGTATGTATGTCTGTGCTTAACAGTATGTTTGGGGATGTTGTCTTGTTGGGAAATAAATATTTTTCCAAATGGTTGTTACCCGGTCTTCCTCCAGGACCTGGGTGGGGATCTCTTAATATACAGTGGTTTGCTTACAGCAAATATTACATTTAGTATGATGAGCGTGTAACGGCCTGCCACACAAAAGTGCCCTTCTGGACTCAAAACGTTTTGAGGACAGCCTGTTCAAGGCAGAGTTACAGCAGTGCCATTTGATATCCACATTTCAAGGGTTATTCAATACCCTGGGTATTTTGTTATATCATTCCCCAGACTGATACTTTTCAGTATCCTTGTCATGTAATGGTATAAAACATTCCTTTGATTTCATGATGTAGTTTTTGCCAGGAAGTGTACTCACCAGGGCAGTATTTAAAAAAATCACTTGTCTGATTACACATGGCTTACCTCCATTCAGCTTAATTATGTGACAGTTTTTATTTTTTAATGTGTTGATCAATGTGGGGAGTATACATGACAATACTCTTTGCAAATGTGTTATTTCCTTTAAACATTAAAGAGTTATGAACAGATATGTGTTGCCATGGTGTGTGTGGGACAAAAATCATAGAGGTAAGTTTGAAATATGATAATACTGTCTTAATTAATGATTAAATGGGGCCAAGTGTGCTTGGAAAGGTACCTATATTTCTAGCAATAAATCAATATAATGCATAATTCCCATACTTCTACTTGTGTTTATTTTATTTATCCGTTTACTCACATGTTAGTCTGTTTTGCACCAGCAGCACCAGCTTCACGGCAGCCTAGCAACGTGGTTGCCAAGTTTCTGGTCGGTGTGGTGATTTTCACTTTCGGACGTTCATATTTTAATTAACAGATTAGAAACAGGTGTGCGCTCCTAATTAAGCATATTATAACCCGGCTTTGAACCGGCCACAAGTTACCGATAAACAGGACCCTCATCAAATAGTTCAAAATAACTTGCTGGGTTTAGGATGTTCTTCTGGTTTTGTATTGTCCTTTGCGCTTTGGCCGGTTGCTTTGTGACCACCAGAGACGTGATGACCGGTGAGCCGCGTGAAGTCGCAGTGAACGGCACCAGAGTTGTGAACGCAGCCCGGTTTGCTGTGGTTGAATTCAACAAAGCCAACGCAGAAGACGTGTTTGCTTATAAACTTTCGAACATATCATCGGCCAAAATCCAGGTAAAACTTGTATTCTGGAGCCATGCTCACTTTAAAACCATGAAGAGGCTCTCTTATTTAATTTTTTTATTTGTATCAGGTGGTCGCGGGAATAAACTACATCCTGGAAGTGAAGATTAGTCGTACAATGTGCAAGACAAGCGTCACGACAGACGGTGAACCATGTATTTACCACTCTGAACCCAAGGCAAGTTCAAGATTTATGTGTCTCAAAACACCTAGAAATTTAAAAAGTAGTATCATGCACCTTGCTTTTCTGCCCCAGTGCATTTTTATTATTTTTAAAAAATCACAAATTTTCCATTACTTTCAGGAACTTCAGTGCCACTTCATTGTTACAGAAGTCCCTTGGGAGGATTCACGTGCACTCACTCAAAACAAGTGTCGACTGCATAATAATTGCAAGTAAACAGTTATCATTAAGCATTGTTCAGTGTGTTCATCTCAACATTTCAGAAATGGCTCTTTCACTGTCCACACCCTGTGTTTATATTCATAAACCAGTGATTTCATTGGCTCTCAGATATGCCACTTGTTCTAACAGAGTTGAATAAGTTCAGTGACCTGCACTCACACTGCATTGTATAGGGCAAAAAAAAAAATGGCATAATTATTTCAGTGAATGACCGGGGCAGCTTTACAGTGCCTCATCTCTGTGTGTGTCCTGGCAGCTGTAAGGCTCTGGTTGCGTGTCAAGCTTCGTCAGACACATGGCTGCTAAACGGAGACGAGGCAACACCTCTTCACACTACAGTCACGGTGTCTGTATGGAGGATTACAGGCATTTTCAGATTACTGCTCAGCAAGACTGAACTGTCTGCTGCTCTGACCCCTTTTTTTTTTTTTTTTTTATTTACAGAGGTAAATGGACAGCTTACTGATAATATGCAGATAAACACACAGTGCAGGGGGGGTGTCAAATACTGTACGAGGATATGCACGTGAGTCTAGCTTGAGACTTTTCCTCTCTCAATCACGTCTTGCATCAATCAAGAAAAGGAAATAAGGTTTAGTGACTAATAAAATGTACCTTACAGTACAATAGGAGACATTGGGCAGTGACATTGGGGTAAAAAGGAGCGGCATCTGTTTGGCTTTCATTACAGTAAACAGCCGCATGGATAAGCGGTTAACACACACCCTCTCACCCAGCCCATAATGTCTCTAATCATGGATGTCTTAATCAAACTGAGCAAAACATAAAGAATTGGCTGGCACTGTGGATTAGGTAGCAGGGGTTAGGAATGTGGGGGAAGGGGGATACTCCTTAACGTGGGATGACGAACATCGAAGCCCCGGTGCCAGTAGTATGCCCTGTCCATCTGCCATTCCACTCACCCACCCACCCACTGACACACTAACAGGTGCGTGCACGCAGATACACGTGTGCTTCCCTGTGCACGCGCTCACATACTCCACCCCGCACTCTGGCCCTACCCTTGTCCTCACTTAGCCTGGGCAGCAGATGGTGAGGGGTAAGGCTTGTAGCCCCCCCCACCTCCCCAATCCAAGCCACCAGCCCATCACCCCCTATTTTTTTCCCCCTACGAACACCACCCCACCCCTCTTTGTGTTGTTGAAGAGCCTGAGTGTTGAAAGGCGAGCCCCAGCTTGTCTCCCCCCCTACAAATCCTTGGCTGGCTGCCATTGGCGGGACTCAGTCAGGTGTCCTAATGCTTCAGTTAGGGGAGGAAACGCTGGTTAATCTGCCCATCGCGTGCCACCGGCCATGGCCTGGCCTCTTTGTGTCTGGCACCCCTCTGATCGTCCCTCCACCCCTTCATCTGTCTTTCCCCCTTCTCTTCCAACCCAGTTTCCTTACCCCAAGACGGTGTCATCCTTTCTTAAAGATCATCCCCTCTTCCTCTTGGGAAGTTCATTCTTTACTGGACAAATCCAGTAGTTTTGACAGTTGTCCTAGATCATTGTTGATGGATCTGGCAATTTTATTATCCCATCGGTTATAAAACCCTTTCTACTTTCTGCTGACTCATCACAGGCATCTAGTAAACCAACAAATTCACCTTAGAAGAAAAATGTTGCGATTGAATATTACACTGTTCTTCTTTGTAACTTCACTGCTGCTTCTCACGTTCAGTACCTAGTCATGCGTTTCAGTATATGCCATGTGTTAAGATGTAACGCCAAGTAGTCCCATTTTGTCCCAAGTTCAACACGAGTCATTGTGAAATAATAATGTAGGCCACTTATTCAATCAAAGGCACAACTAAAGAAATACTTGAAGTGATTAGTTTAACAAAATTGCTACCAATTTAAAAAGAGGTATTAACCCATGAGTGAACTGTAAGAATGAACCACAATCCACAATTTTCAAGTGCATCATCTCTTGTGTACCCTCAGCATTTTTACTTATTTCAGTTTTCTGTTGTTTGTTTCTTGCATCATCATCACAGACTTTCGCCTATCTCATTATACAGAGGCAGCATCACCCCGTACCCCTGGAAGGTGCACTTCCCTGATTAGGATGAATGATGCTTAAGATGCTACTTGCAGGAGGTTGATATGGTTTAGTTGCGTAACGTAGAGAGGGTCATTACCATTTGACCCCTGCTGACCTTCTTTTTGATTGACCCTGGGCTTGGTCACCGCTTCAGAGCACAGGCAGGAGTATAAGGTCAGAGTTCAAAGTATCCTCAGCTGTGCTGTCATGGAAACGGCAGCGTTGGCTTTTCTGATGGTCAGTTTTAATCTAAGGCCAGTGGTTCACTAAAAACCATAGAGTTTAATGTGCTGTCTTGGGTCACCTTTTAAATCATTTGGTGTTTACTTGTTTAAAGCTTCAACGCTAGACTTTGCTATGTGGTTACACAGCCAAACTTAAGATATTAATCTTTGGACTAACAGATATGGAAATATGGATGTACATAATGGCTCCTGCTGTAGTACCGATGCATCCTGGGTTATTTTGAGGATAATGTAGCTGCAAAGCATCCCAGTATAATTTTTAACTGCTTGTTACATTTTACTGATTCAGTCTTTGTGTTTTATTTTAATTTTATTTATTGTATCTTAGAAGCTGTCTTCATTATGTGCAGCAAAGCATAGATCTTCCTTCTTCGGTGTTGTGACCAAAGCTTCAAAATCCGCCATTGTGGTCAATCGAAACACACCCGTGGTTCGTTTTCCACTTCCTGTTTGTGACCGTTGTGAAGGGTTTCCTTGCAATCAGTGCTGCGGCAAGGGGGGGGGGGGGGTGGATCAATACTTTGAATGTAACGTGTGGCCAATGGAATAAGGGAATGATTTATGTAGGGATGGCTACTCCCCGAATCAGATGGGATATGTGTTTGGTGGCTGGATTAGCGGAGGGGAGGAGGGGTGGTGGCACAGCGACTCAGAGAAAGAACTGTAAAAGGTTAAAAAAAGTGTGCTTTGCTGTTGTTGATCGTGGCACTACTCCTCTCCCCTCTCTGCTGTCCCTCTCCTCTCTTTTCATCTCTCTAACACACCATGCTCTCTGACTGTCCCGCTTAATCTTAGCACTGTAGTATTATGAGACTAAAGACCGACGGGACGTGCACACACAGCGCACATACACACCCCAGGAGTTTAGCAGGTTGTGGACCACCAGCCAGAAACAGCATATGTCCCTCTCCTCTTCAGATTAATGGGAGCATGTTAATATTACCATACAGTCAGAGAGGAAGGGATAGGGGCAAGGGGTAGGGAGGGGTGTGAGAAGGGAGGTAGAGGGGGAGTGTAAGAGCCTTGTAGACAGACTGAGATTCATAGGGAAGCACGAGGCAAGAGGAATGAGGGCAAGTCTGCGAGGGAAAGAGGTTGAGAGCAAGTCTTAGAAAGAGGCAGAAAGATGGAAGTGTGGAGGCGGGAAAGAGCGAGAGAAGCGAGGACATAACCATAGAAAAATGTGTGTGTGTATGTGTGTGTGTTTGCTTTATTGCAGTGGCCCCACCTACCCCTCCATCCTGTTAAGGAGGCACAGTCCTGAGGAGGAGGGGTAGGATCCCCTCCCTCAGCTACTGACACACACACATACTCTCTCTGCCTCATACACACACTCTGCTCCGTGAGGAAGCAGTCGCTGAAGAGCTCTGGATAGACCATGCAAGGTTCTGCAGGTGTCCCACCCTTCTCTCATCACATGGATGCTTTAAAAGGTGCTGTTTCAATTTGTTTCTTTCTGCTTTCTGTTATTTATCCCAATTCTTCTTCAGTTTTCTTTGGTTTGCTCTTTCTCTCTTCTTCGCTCGAAAGATTTCCTCTCTGCATTGTTCAGAGTAATCCTGTGCTACTAACGTGTATGTGTTTGTCTGAGATCGCATGTGTGTTTGTGTGAGATTGAATGCATGCTTGCATGGTTGTTTACAAGCTCTACTGTAGCCGCAGGTCTGACAACTTTAGTGGAGTGGATTCTATCGGCTGCATGTGTTTCAGCTCGATTTTGTTTCTTCATCCCATAATGCCTTTTTCAAAACTAATGTTGTAGGAGTCAGGGCTTTGGCTGCTTGTTGCATTATTTAGTCTCACGTTTTATTATTTTTTATTGGCGCTCAACTCTTAAGGGTGGAGGAAGACAAAGCGCATTATGTATGCCCTGTGTACACCCTCAATATGCGTATTCATGATGTTTGGATTGAGGCGTTTATTCAAACCAAGTCTAGTAGAAATACATGGCAGCATCTTTGCAATAACACCAAGAGTATTGTGTTTTTTTGGGTGTGATAGTGATGATGGTGGGTGTGAAAGAGTTGGTGATGAACAGTGAATTTTGAGTTTTTTGGGTGGTTAATGATTGTCACGTAGCCCAGCATTTGTCACAGTAACACAATTTCACAAAAGCTAGTTAAGTTGTGATCGTGCTGCATATTGTTCGCCTTTTCACTATGAAAAAGTAGATTTATGTGTTGTATAAAAACTTAGTCAGAGGGCGAACTTGATTATATGCTTTATCAGGGAAAGATAAGCGAGATAGAAGCAAAAGCGGCTAATAATCCAATAATGTGGTGTGTGTGTAAGAGAGAAAGGGAGCACATGCCTTGCATGTAACGTGCCCTATTGGCTAACACTCATTACACCCCTCTTCTGTTCCTACCAGAGATGGAGGTACAGTGTAAAGCAACACGCCTCTAATATGGACATTTTATTTCTATATGCAATAAAATCTGAAGTTTGGGATTTGTTATAATTCTGTTTCTAACATATCTTCCATTTTATATGACATTTTGGTGCTTTATCGTGATTTTACAGGGACTGAGCTTTTTTGTATTCGATGGGGTGGGTTGGGTTAGTCTACCCGGGGAATTTATTAAATGAATAAATCATTTGGCTCACTTTCTTAGCTTTGTGTATTTGTTCAGGACACAATAATGACCATGCACTTTGTAAAAGACCATATTTTTTAACAGTGTTGAAGTTTACAGGGTGACTCTACTCTTATTGTCTCTCTGTTGTATTCAAATTAGTCCAGGTCATTGCATCCCTGTTTGGATATCAAATTGGTGACCATTTGTTCAAACAGACCTGACAAATAACCTCCAAATCCATTCTGCAAATCTGTTCCTTCCACAATATCTCCCCCTCATCCCTTTCTTCTGCTCATCCTTTAGGTTAAAGCAGCGTTCTCTCTCCCCATTTTTTAGGGCTTGTATTGACCTGTTAATAGTATTATCCACAGAGCGTGTGGCAGGGCCAGGGTCACATCCCTCTAGGGTTTGGATGGTCAGCCCTCTGGCCACAGTTTGGTCAGAGAGCGGCCAATAGGACCTAAGCCGTGGTCATCCTTCAATCTACCTCCTTTCACAGCAGAGGTCACACGAGTCAAAGGGTAATAAGTTTAACCCCTTGAGGGGTGAGAAGTCAGAGGTCACAAAAAAGCTATAGGGAGAAGGTTTGCATCATCAATCAGTGGCACTCCTGGTTATATCTGCGCATATCGATGACACATGCTCGTTTCTGCCAATCTTATTTGCATGGCTTGCTAAGAGCAAAGGGCAGCCATTATAATCATATACACGTGAACAAAAATAAGATCTGCATCGTGAAGAGGGTGGGTAGTTTCAGTTTTTAGGTCTGTTCCAGCTGTACGGTAGTTATTTAACCTTTTTTTGTTGTGTAATTTTACCCACTTCATTATGAATGCATTCAAATAATATCTTTATTGTTCATAAATGGCATCCACTTTTATAAAAGGCAACCATTTCCCCAGAAATGCTTTTAAAGAAGAAAATATATCCTCTTTGTAAGCATCTGGTGTTTTGTTATATTATTACCACTGCTAAATAGAAGATTGAGTCGATAGATTATACGTATTTCAATATTCAATACACTGAAACCACTAATATACCAAATTATCCAATATGTAGACTGTATCGGTTTGTAGCTCTCGCATGCTACACCCTACAAACACCACACTGCATAAAATGTGCACCGCTGAAAATGAGGAAAATTGAGGACTAAGTCAATGTTTATATTGTAATAATTATATTATTTTTCTTGTTAGGGTTTTATGATGGCTTTATGTGAATCATCATAGGTTTATTTGTGGGGGTGTGGCCCTTTTTAGTGCATTTCCACAATTTTCTGCCAGTTTACTTCGCCTGTGCCTCACAGGTATCTGTAAATGCATGTAATTATTAAGCCTTTAAAGGCCACAACGATTGTGTGACATTTTCTTAAATTCTACCGCAGATGAGCAAGTGTATCCCTCCTTGTAAATCTGAAATGGTGCTCTGCTGATGTTTCAGCATCTCCCAGAGGTCTCCTCTCCCTGGCTGATGTTAGCGATGTGTCAGCATTAAGCTAGGCCTGCCTGCTCGGCTGCTGGGGCTGTGGTGGCGACCAGCCCAGCCTGGCCAAAAGCCAGACCAGACATGTCTTGGCACCAGACAACAGAGATGTGACAGGATCAAGGATTTTCTTTTTTTTTTTGGGGGGGGGGGGGTATGCTCATACAGTATGCTCATACAGTATGCAGTACTGTTGATCCATGTTATCAATGATGTACAATGATATGCATGTCATGCACATTTCTAAAGGATTGCAAAGATTAAAGATTTTTTTAATTTTTGATTCAACAGTGTACATGAAAGGAGACGATGGGGTGGCAGCAAGGGATGAAAGAAGACATTCGACAAAGATCCCAGGTCGGACTCCAAATGGTATGTTCCTACGACAAATGAGCCACCATGATGGGCCTGATTGTGTATTACTTTAAGGGAGGATCCACGTGCACATTACATATATGGGTTGTGGTGCGCACTGTAGGATTTGTGCATGCCATTAAGTGTGTGAATAAGAGAGATGTACATGTTGCTCAGTCAGCTATTGCACAGACAGAGACCATCAATCACAAATGCATGGTGAGCCGCATTGCTCTTTTCCTGGTCCCTCAAGTCCCTTCTCTGGGCTGGAATTACACAGCACTTTACCTGCAACACTGCATTTTTCTGGACTTTGTCTTAACCCTGCACTGTAACTCAAGCGACACATTTGTGCGGTGCCATGTCTTTTTAAACTATGACGAGAGATTAAATTTTATGGCGTGACTTATAAATCAGTCCCATATACGCAGTCACATACACCGTTTCTATCAGATTTTGGTTCTTTTGTTGCAGTAAAATGTGAACAAAGTCTGTAATGTTCCAGGCTTTCACCCCTGTCTTAATATGACAGAGGCGTATACTAAATAAAAGGATTCACATGGTAACATCACCTCCCTGTACATATAGCAAGCAGCATGACTACAGCGTATCTTACAGAAGAACCTTTCATCGCTGTAACTGCTTCATGTCTTTTTTAGCCTCACAATGCTTCCCCATGCCTGCTTGACATCTTGTTTCCCTGCATGTACCTGATGTCAGTTGTTGAAGAGCTCTGTGTGCACCTCACCCCCATATGAACTGCCCATTTCTTTTGTCCTTGTGTCTGACCAGACACATCAATACACATATACATATATTACGATCTTCTAATCTGTTTATTTTATATTGTTTAACGTAACTCCCTCATCCGCTCTTGTGAAATTTTTTAAATGTGAAATTTTAACAACACACAACAAACATTAGCCTAAACTAGGACACTGAGAAATCAACTATACCTATGGTATGGGCAAGAGCCAGCTGTATTTGATAGGTGAGTGTAAAGACCTTGAATTTTGGATAAGACATGAGGTAGAGTATGCTGAGGGCTGTGGCTATTTTGCAATCGTGGCGGTTTTGGAGAGCGTGTGATAAGCAGCAGGTGGACTGGTTATTGTTGTGATAAGAGTAGGTGATCGATCATGTGGTCAAGGTCTTGTCTTTCAGACATAGTTTGATCAGCTGAGAGGTTCCCTTCATATTTATCTGCTGAACTTCAACAGTGGCTAACTAATGTGGAAAAAAGCACACATGTATTTAGGATAAAAAAATATAGTTTCAATCTCTTTCTTCTACTTACATGTACAGAGGAATAGAAATGTATTTAAATCATTTGTATCGTGCAGGAGAAAGAAGTGTCCATTAAGACACCTACAGATGGTTGTTTTTTTCCAGATGAATGTAGAAGTGATGTGGTTCCCCGGGTTGTCAAGAAATGCTCTTTGCAAAGGTCACATATTACTGCTATGTTGTGATGTGGCCAATTAAACAGCCAATAACTGACCCTGTGAAACATGCACTAATTAGAGTGTTTTGTCAAGGGTTTTATCCTCAGGGTTGAAAATTTTCGGTTTAAAGAAATTCATTCATGAAAGTATTAAAATAATTAAGTAATGACTTAACCAGAAACCCATAATTGAGTTAGTTATTAAAACTTTGATCAGTAAACTTCGGATTAGAGATGAAAGTATAGGTGTGCGCTAACATTGTGAACATCTACATAAGCACACCGTACATAAAGTAGTTAACCCACACGATGATTATTAGACTAACTGTGGTGTTTCATTAGCGAAACCTCCATTTTTAAACATGACTCACAAATTAAGGAGCAATATCTTTTTTTACACAGTGATAGCTCTTAAGTGTTCAAGTTTAAAAGTTGATTAGAAAGTAGCAGAAATGTAATATTTCATCCTCCTTTTTTTCTGTGTATTTTAATGAATTTCACACTCATTACATTCAAACTGAATTCAGGCAACCTTTTTTTTATATAAATGGACATTTTTAAGAGCAAAGAGGTTATATTATTCTTTTAGGGAGATTCTTCAGTTACTGTTCTCATAGTATGCTTTGTAAGTAAGGGAAGTTGATAAGATGGTGAGGCCTCAATGTGTACAAGTGCTGTCTGTTAAATCAAGGTGATGAACGGGGACCTTGAAATGACCAGAGGTCTATAACAGAATGCTCCCTGGGAAAAGGCCAGTCCTTCAATGGGCCTGAATCGACTCCCCACTCATTTACATGAGACATAAATTCACATTTAAATGGCAGAAAATTGCTCGGGTGGCTGATACACTGGGGCATATGAAATTATAATTGTAGTCAGCCGCATGCGTGTGTGTGGGTGATATAAGATTGAAGAGATGTGTGGAGGAATTATGCCTCCAATAACTGAAATGGGATGTAAATATGGTCCGGACAGTCAGTCGTCTGATGTGCCATCGGCCCATTTCATCTGAGACTGCAGTGCAGGGGCTAAATGGCAGCCAGTCCCACACCGAATGAAAGGCAAATTAAATCTGGCGTTCACAGTACTATAGAGAAGTGTTTTATATGAAATTAAGAGTCTAATCAAAACAAAGTGTTTGACTGCCAGCAGGTCGTTTTTGTATACGTAAGATTAATAGGACTACAACTAAAGATTACTTTATACCTGTAGATTATTTTCTAGATTAATTACTTGATCAATAAAACGGCAGAAAATATTGAAACATGTCCAGCAGCGTTTCCTTGAGTCCAAGGTGATGTGTTAAAATATTTTTGTTTTGTCCGACCAGCAGACCAAAACCTAAAGATTACAGTTTATGGTGATATAAAAGGGAAAAGCAACAAATCCTAACCTCTGAGAGGCCTGAACCAGAGTGTTTGCTTAAAAATGACTTATATAGTTGTTATAATAGTTGCTTGCACACAGTTGTGTGTGTGTGTGTGTGTGTGTATGTATGTATAGATAGATAGATAGATAGATAGATAGATAGATAGATAGATAAAACAATCACTGCAGCTCTAAAGATTACTAATCCTGGTGTGTAAATGCATAAGATAAAAAAAAAAAAAAAACGTTGAGGGAAATTTATCACAAGACTTGTCACTAAAACAATAACATGCTCACTATAATTTCATATAGACGTTTGACCTGTTTTTATGTCATGCTATTATCCTTATATGGCTGCACACTAGATGAAACTCCCCTCAGATCCTCTGCAGCTTCTGCTGTTGCAGTTTCTTTTTACTATGCCAATACCTCGTGCCCCCTCCTCATCCTACTATCCCTTTTTCCCTCCCTTTCTTCTTTTTTTTTTCCCTCTCTCACCCCTGTAGTAGGGCTCCTCTAACGGAAAAAGCTGGGACACGTACACATGTCACATCAGCTCATGGAGATCCCAATTGTTTTTAGGCAGTGTGTACCTCAGAGAGGTCTATGGGTTGTCTGTGTTTCTCAGCATGGTCTCATACACCCGAATCCAACGCCACATCATTTCACAGAACTCTTGCACACCATGCCGCACATGCACTCGTATTTACAGACGCACATTGTACATCTGCATTTTTCTGCACAAGCTCTCACACACCAAACAGTTTTATCTGAACTCACCACATGTCATTCAGTCCAAACTGGAGCGTCAACAAACTGTACAATATGGCTCACCAGGAGGCCCCTCACAGACCTGTTTGATAATTTGGGCTGCTCTGTCTATTGTACCGGCCTCCTTTGATAAATTTACCTCCAACTGATACAATGCGTCAGTCTTTTTGTTAGGGGAAGACAATTGCTTGTACATAGACGGTCCAGGCCCTTAATGAAGTGCTAAAGGACACACATTGGCTACTGGGCACAAAGGTCGTTCTTTGCTCCTAACATTAGATGACAGCTAACGGAGCAGACAACACTGTGAAAAGATGGAGACCAAAGTTCATGCGGTGATATCATTACTTTATTGTTCGGTGCTGTATGTGGAAGTCAGCAAAGCGTAAAATGAATTTGTTTAAAACCGAATTTGAAATTTACATTGAGTCACAGTGATTACAGTAATTTGTGGTTTGAATAGGATGTCATCGTTAGACCAGGAATGTGCAGCAGGATATTGACCTTCTCAACATGAGGCTGAAACCCCATGCTGTCTTTTTTTTTTCTTTTTAACTACAAAACAGATTTATTAATTTTTAAAATAATATGAAGCATGTAGCACAGCATAACTAAACAGTAAAACAAACATACACACAAAGGAAGAAAGCAACATAAAACAACAACAAAAAAGCAACGTAACGTAAAAATCCTGTTTCTCTAACATAGAGATCCCGTAGTTCAGGTCCATCCATCACTGGCCATATCAACTTTGAGTCCATAGTCCAAGTGTGTGTGTCCAGCCCCAGTATTTTGTCCTGAGGGTTTCCAGGTAAAAATAATCGCCATCTTCGAGCATTGAGCTGATCTTCTGACGTGGCACTACATTAAAAATCTTTGTTTGATCCATCTTAACAGAATTTATGTTGTATTTTTAAACTTAAAAAAAATATTGATTCAATATATAGACTTATTTTGGAAGCACTTGTTATTGTAGTTGGAGAAAATAAAGCAATGACATTATTCAGGGCTCAGCAGTATCACCTTAGATCGACAATTTCTTCCTCCTCAGTCTTTTCTCACTCTCCTTTCAGTGGCTGCTCTGCTCTTTATTTTCAAGTTTAACCACACAGCAGGGCCAGTAGTCATCCAAGACCCAGCCATAAAGAGACACACAGCATAAAATATTTATTATTGGAAATTAAATTAAATCTTAAACTTTATTAAAGTCTTCAAAGAAAGCTGCACCTTTTGAAAATGATGTGGATTACAAGCACAGTTTTTTGCCAAACGTTTCATCTGGACAGTCTTGAGCCTTTACTGCAGATAAAGTATTATTTTTAATTTAGGGACATGATACCAGATGAGTAGAATTGTCTTTTATTCTTCCTTAATAGCAGTATTGTATGATTTTTATGCTAAAGTGTTGGGGGACAGGTTGGGGGGGGGCCTCATGATGTTGGGACAGATGGCATTTAGCTCTAGCTGTGCCGAGCTCAGTGGGACCCGAAGCTTAAGAGGTTAGGCCTGTCAAAACCACTCTGTTCATTCACTGCCTAACAAAGTGTGGACTGTCAGCCTGTTCCGTTTAATAAACTTAAGATTTTTCTTTTGTCAACGCCTGAGCAACACTTTGCAACTCGATGACCTGAATATCCCAACATGCATCGAGGCTCAATGGAAAAGATGGCACCTCTGGCGAAAGACGTTTCAAAATGTGTGGACATATGTCTGATCTGGTCAGTTAAACTGCATTAGCTAATTGCGTTTTGTTAATTAAACATAATGAGGTTGGGTCAAGAGGCTTCAAGATGTATGCATGGCCATGCTGAACGAGTGCATGCAAAATTATGTGTTTTGTTTGAATCCAGCATTCAGTGACTGTCTACAAAAGGGGAAAAAAAGCCTTTCACTATCACACGTATCTCATGTTCTCAGCATAAATGGGATATAATGCATTTATTTTGGAATTTTGCCCTTCGTTATATAGTTTACAGTCTAACAAGAAACACTGGGAAAGACAGGGAGACAACATGACTGAAGTATTTGACTAGAACATAACCAGGATCGTCGTGGTTGTATGGTATGAGTCTTAACCACCAGGACTTCTTATATTGTACATTTTTGTGCTACACTTTGAATCAAATCACATAAAATGTGGCACAAGCATCATACTTCACCACAAGAGGGAGACATACTGTAACACGCAGAGTGATTCTCCACCACACTGTACGTTCACCACATGGGACTACACTACTAATCTGCACCCAAAGGCCTGAAGCACAAAGAATATATAAGTTTTCCAGAATATCTTAAACTGTCATGCAGTCATGGAGAATTGTTGAGTGTAAAATTTTGTCACCTTGTCTCTCTCTCTCTCTCTCTCTCTCTCTCTCTCTCTCTCTCTCTCTCTGCCCCCCATCTCTCAATTTGTTTCAGTGTTTGCTGAGGTCAAAGGCTGAAGGCTGGTGAGTGGTGTCCCAAGTGAGAGGCCTGGGTGACATCTGACCTCTAACTGGGTGTGTGGCTGACCCTGGAGGATACGGCTCAACAATGGGAGGCACGTGCCTTGGCCTCGTCACCATGGTAACACAGGACCTTTTGGAACGGTGGGGTGGGGGGCGGCAGGGGTAGGGTCAAAGCTTGGTCTCTTACCCTGATCGGTGTTAACCGTCTGCTGCCAATCGACTCCTATGGATATCACACATACTCGCAACAGAACAGTGTGTTGTTGTACGTTGGTCTGACTGGGTAATCTCTGCAGGCAACTGTGATGGTGATTTATATTCTCACAATCACCTGGAGAGATTCTGCAGTTTGTCTAATATGCCTCCAAAAAAATACACCCACTAAACTGTGACTTTGTTTCTTCTACCTCCAATGTATCACACCATAAAAGCTATGAGCAATACATCAAATTTTTCATCTTAGAGTTTCCTACAACATGCTGGGTGGAAAGCAAAGTGTTTACCAAAGGTTGGCCACCGTCTGACACTGTGATCAAAGAGGATTTCACACTGTAGCTTAAGGTAATGATCGTTGCACAATAGATGAAATGTTGCCATGGGACACTTTTGCTTAATCTTTTTATGCCTCCCTGTTACAAGTCAAAACAGTTAGTGATTGTTTAGAAGAAGTAAAAGGGGGAAGATTATTGAATAGCAGTCCTGAATAAGGGCCAACAGGTGCAGTCCACCTGGAGAAAAACGTGTTTCACACTTTATACTCTCTCCCTCTTTGATGCTATGCAAGCAGCACAGATAACCACTACCACCCTGTTTCTAACTACCCTGCCACCCCCCCACACAGCTCAGCAAAAGACCTTTATACAAAAAATATTACTCTTCAGATTCCAGGTAGATGAATATCTGACACATTTCTTCATTACTACTACCAAATCTCCCTCTTGCCTGAGCTCTTTCCCCACTCTTACCCCTCCTCCACCTCTGATTTTCCTGTCTCATCCCGTTCTCCTTGTGTTCTGCTGTGTTTTGGTGAAATCTCAGCTGGCAACTGTGAGTCGTTCACTAGCTGCTCTCACAATGGCCTCTGGGATTATGCTAAACACAGCGCCACGGCTGCTCTCCCCATCGACCGGCGTCAGCAACGCCCTTTGGAGCACACAGGAAAGAGATGGAGCGCTCTCAATGAAGATGTCACTGCAATTACACAAGCACGTTTCACAGACACCCTCTCTGTCTGCTCTTCCTCCTCTCGCATCCCCCTTCCCCACTTTTATAAAATTTCTTTTCGACGGTCTTTTGAAGGGCAGCCTCATCTCTTGCAGCTCTTTCATAATGCATGCCCATTTTGAATTTGCATGAATTCACTTTCCAGATGCTTCTGCTGCCATCTTGACTTACAATGATGTGTACTGTACAGTATTGGCTATTGTATTACGGTAGGATGAAAAGAATAATAATGGCTTGTTTTCACGAGTTTGGGTCATTTTTTTTGTATTCTCTCACTATTAGGAGACATTGCAGAAGGACCAAAATGTGAAGTAAACTGTTTAGGGTTTGCCGCCCCTGCACTGATGTTGGGGTGAAGGAGGACCTTTCTGATGTGGATGATACTGCATCAGGAACTGATTGGCTGATGCTCAATAGCCAACAGTACCTGATGCATTGCCTTCAGCATCGAAAGAAACATCACAAATACTGCGCCTCTATGCTAAGTTTTTATCGTTAAAAACGTGGTTAACCCAAGAAGTGTGTGTAATCCCTCACCATTGTTGGCTGAGGGATTAGGCAGTAATGATCACGGAGATGTTGGGAAACTCAAAGTGGTACTTATGTTAAGCTCAATCTATCAATCTTACATTACACTTATTACTTGCAAAAGTTTGTGCTATCTGGTGTATTATGTCCCCTCTAGCTCACTTAAATCCAAATGGGGCACCTGGGTTTTTTGAGATCATATGTTAGCATGTTTTTGTTTTTTTTCTTGCAGGCTAACTTTTCTACACAAATACAGTTTTAATGCATTTTTACACAGCTGTCCAAGTGTGCTCTGTCAGTCAGACCAGTGCTTTTGTAACATGTGTGCGAAGGAGCAATAGCATTTCTGTGGAGACTTTCTCACACCAAGAGGTGTTCCTGAGGGGACACACCCACCTCAGCCCGCCTCTGTGATTTGTATGCACGACTGTCTCGTTTGGTTTTCAATGATGCATATGACCAGGGGGAGTGTTCTCATCCTCTCTTTCATCAGTCTTGGATACAAGCTTCTATTAATCTCTATGAACGGTTTCAAAAGTGCTTTGATTGATTGATAATCGAGTTCTTTGTCTCAATGACTTTGCCTTTTTTGTGCATCTGCATACTTTGCTAAGTCAAATAAACTTTTAGTGAAGAGTTAAGTTTTCTGCTATTATTTTTTTGGTCACCTGTGTTTGTGTACATTTATTTATTTGCACAATCTATAGTTTATTCCTGTGACATATTCTGTATCATGTAAATTCATTCAGTCACCACGTGAGCAGACGTGATGTGAATATTCCTTTAGTGGAGGCCCAGAACTTGGCTCTTAATTTCCCAGTTTAGTATTCTTAACCTGTTAAACTGTCGCTGATTACAAGTTAAATACTCACATTAAAGATTAAACACAGGATTTATCCCTTGGAAGAGAAGAAACAGCTTTTTGCCAAGAGAAGTTTGAGTTTGACCTACAGGATACAGCACCACGCAGAAGCTATCTACAATCTTCTGTCACCAACACCCTGTGAAGAAAGGTCAGAAGGTCAGCATTAAAGGAGCTGATGCCAAGTTCATCTCTATCCACTCATATCAGCAAGCTGTTGGCACACACACACACATGCGTATGCACTCACACACACAAACACACAATCACTTGTTTCTTCACTCATGGGAAATCCAGGAAGCCATGCCAATTCCAGCAGATGTTCCTGAAGCGCAGGCATCTTGTAAACACCATGAAATGTATTAGAGGCTAATGTAGTGCTTGCTGACAGAGGTCCTCAACACATGATTTGATTTTACCATCTGCTGCGCACACATACGACACATATATACATATACGCAGTCCCTGACAGCATGACAGGGTCTTCATATTATAACCCCCAAAAGTTATGGATGCTCATTCTTAAAATAACATAAATGATGCATGCTTATAAACATTAAATTCGGTACTCTCAGAGGAAATCATATAGAAAATAGGGACATTGTCACTTCAAACTCCCTATGGGAATAATAAGGACAGATATTTTTATTGAAGCTTACCTAAATAATCTATAACGTGTGTTATTACATCAATAAATCTAATGTGCAGTGTTTAGAAATACAGTGGCAACCTAACATAACTGTTCTGGAAATATGAGTTTATCTGTCAGCAGTATAATCAGATTTCTGAGCATAGTTTTCCACTGATGGTAGTCTCTTCTGATGACTGATGATTACCTCTTTTTCATCACTAGTCATCAGTCTATAGAGGGAGCCACTGTAGCCTGCTGATCGTTTACTGCCCTCCGGTGAGAGACGAACCCGCAGCTCAACCTGCCCGGTACACCGCCCCCAGCATGTCATACTGTACGAGCCGCATGTTCATCACAAGCGCTGCTTGCACTCCGACAATCTAGCATCCACCGCACCGTTTGCAGAGTAAAGAGCAGCCTGTTACTGCGCAACAATCTCGGGTTTGCAACAGAAAAAACGCGAACCGGGGACGTTTTCTTCAGCACGCCGGGAGAGTTGGGAGATCCGCAGGTAATTTGCAGGTAGGTCGCCAAGGCGCCACAGGATGACAAAGCTACTGCACACAGAGCTCTGATCAGATAACAATGAAAACAATACACCGAGGGGCTGTGAATGTTGAAACAAGTGAGGAGAAGAAAGAAAAATCTACAGTAGCACTTGTTTTAGATGTAGTTCGCTTGTTTCGTGGTACAGTAACAAGTGTCAGTATCTTGAAACGAGGCTGAATCAAGAACACACGCGTAATGTTTGATAGGGCAGCTTGTGAAGTTTGACATGTTTTATACAAATACAGTGATTTATACACAAGACAGAGTTTTAATCAACACGAGCTCTGCACGGCTGATTAACTCGTTCATTTTCCTGACACTTGACTGACACACAAGGGCATGTTTACGCACGATCTTTACGCGTATTACGCACTAATCCTTTTGGAGAAAAACAGCAGAAAAACACTTCACTTAGTTGAAGTCGCAGATTTAGCTGGAGCGCTGCCAACATAAACATCACGCCAGCAGCGAGAGATGTTGGGACTCGTTAAGCAATGCCATCAGTGATGTAATAACTGGTATTAAAACATGTAGGCTTGTCAAGCGAAAAATGATCTTGCACGCTCTATCCATTTGGTTCCTCTGCATCTCCTTACAGTGCTGCTCCGACGTTTGGTCGACATGCTGGGCATCTGCGTGTGTCTTTGTGCGGTTTTCACACATGTCCTCTCTCAGGAGGCTGAGGAGCCCATCTCCTACACAGTAAGTGAAAGATTTCTTTTACCAGCTCTCATCTGTGGAGGTCAAACACAACCTGACATGTCTGAGGTGCTGTGTACTTGTGTACCTGTGCTGATGGAGAATTCAAGGTTCATGGTTTTATTATATATATTATATGTTGTGACATGAAAGGACACAAAAATGTGTATTATTTCATGGAAATCATGATCTGTCCTTCACAGTGCACAGAAGGGTATGAGTATGACAGAGTCAGAGAGCAGTGCAGAGGTGAGGTTATTACGCATTTGTGCAGCTTTTCATGGTTAATGAGTTTAATTGTATGTATTTTTCATCTGTTTTTAGCCAATTCAAATTATTTCAGTACAGAAAATGTCATATTTCTTTCTTCCCTGTGTCAGACATCGATGAGTGTGCCTTGTTAAATGATGCCTGCAAAGGAGGAATGCAGTGTATCAACCACTTTGGTGGTTACCTCTGCCTCCCCAAGAGCGCCGTCATCTATATCAGTAAGGAGGGCGAGCAGGTGGCGCAGCCGGACCCTGTCGTTCCTGTCGCTCCTGTCCCTGTTGTCCCACCAAGCCAGCCTCAGGTTTCACGTGGAGGTGGAGGTGGAGGTGGGGGCCAGAGGGTCTCCCAGTCCAGCCGAACCATCCGCTGTGCAACCGGATTCACTGCAGATGAGCAGAACCTCTGTAGAGGTAAGATCAGCTGCACAGAAACTTCACCTCACCTCTGTAGAGGTAAGATCAGCTGCACAGAAACTTCACCTCAATTCTCCTTTTCAGCTATAAAATGATACAAAGTACTATCTTTCATTTTTTACTGCTTTTACACCAACACATGGAGAGAGTTCATCTTATCTCAGCAAGCGGTGCTGACATGAAAAAAAAAATGGACCTAGTCAGCAGGAGCAGAGGTGTAACCACAAAATATGGTCTACAAGTGCAAAAGTGATGGCTGCCACACTCTCTCCATGAAAAGTTTTCTTTCTTTATTTTCCAGAATATTAAAGATTTGACCTTTAGCCTTGATTACACCCTAAAAATGTGGTTGCAGATTGGAATCCCACTGCGGTGTACTGTGGAGATGTTGAATATCAGTAGTATGCTTTTGTTGCACTTGGCAGTTGCAGAAGAATGTGTCTGAATGTGTCTCTAGTAGAGCTATGTAGGTATTTGATAATTACTTGCTAACGACTTTAGAGCCTCAACAAGCATAGCTCCAAAGGTGAACTGTTCATCCATCTGTCTGACAGTCATCAACAGCTAAACCATGCGGAGCTGCCAGATGTGTTGCAAGCTTCTCGGTTTTTCTCACTGTGATGTCATGTTTTCTAAACTTTTTCGGTCGCTCGCAGCGTGATGTTTTTGGCCACGGTTCAGCTCCTTCCTAAAAAATATAAAAAATGTTGTTTTTGGGGCGATGAGGTGCTCTACTTCAGGGGCAAATCAAGGAGATTTTTCTATCATAATGTGGCAACATGTGTGCTCACGTATACTTTTACCTCTACACTAGATATTCTTTGGGACTGGACTAGTTTGGGATTTTGGTATTCTGCACAAGACTGCGGGGGTGTGATCCTGTGTTTGAGCGAGACTCTTTGATCTTTACAAATGGGGAGTGGTTTAAAGATTCATTCTCACTAGCGTGCACACACACATGCACACACACACACACACACACTAGTGCCTCTCGTTGCTGCCTTGTGCCAGATGTTCAAAGCTACACCTGAGAGAGAGAGAATTTCTGATATCCCTCATAACTCCTTGTAGCTTTGAGTTTGTCATGTGTGTCATATGTGGGTCTTAGGGAGTGTGTGAGAGATCAGGTGTGTGGATAATTTTGCCAGATAGATAGCTCTGTATAAATGCAATGTAAGACAAAGTGCTTTACCATTCAGTACATGTGTTCAGTGGTTAGTAACTCCTCTTGCCAATAGGCAGAGGCATGTGTTGAGTGGCTGTGTGGTGAGGCTTGCGGTCACAGAGCTCCAGTGAAAGTAACAAATTTGATTTTACACCTGGGGCAAAGATATGTGTGAGGTGCTTTATGTGTTTCCCTGAATTGGAACCCAATTAGGTTTTATTAGAGTGTAAAACATGGCAGCATATCAGCTAAAGTAACCACATAAGCGAGCTGGCATGGGTGTAATATTTTTTCATTCACTGGCGTGCCGTTTGAGTGCATGGGCTAAACAAAGATAGGCTGTTGCTGTCAGTGTTATTGCTTTGAAATGACTTGAAGCTTTAACTGGAAGGCGTCTCGTGCCGTTATGTGGGCGTATATTCCTGCTGGTAGAGTGATATAATCTTTGTTTACATCAGTCTCTGGTTTCTCTGTCATTACCTTTAACTCACTACAATGAGCCAATTGTTCTTGGACACAGAATTGTCTTTTCTTCTTCTTTTTTTTTCTTTTTTTTTTTTTTTTGGTTCCACAGTGGCTGTTTTGCACAGCTACGTATCTTGCTAGCGAAGGAATTCCCATTAACTTTCAATGGGGGGAAACCTCAGTGTATCAAATAGCGCTTACATCAGGCTCCTTCCCTGCTAACTCACCACTCTGTGGAGGAAACCTAGAATGCCGAGTCAGGTAGGGCAAAGATGAAAGGCTGACACTGACTAAATAACCACAGAAGTTCCGGAGCACTGACTGAGCTAGGTTTGTACCAACGTCATGGGTTGTGGTGCTGCTGAGTTGTTTTGGTGACTTACTGCTGAGTGTGTGGTGAACAGTAGAGAGATCAGCTAAATGCTCTGGAAAAAATTAAGCCAATTTTCCAAAGCACAACTTAAATTGTTGAAAAAAAAAAAAAAACTCTCCAAAACCAAATAGCTTCTCTTACTATTCTTTATGCTGATTAAAAGCAAACCAAACCACAAATTATATAATACACTTCCCCTTGATATTTTTCCTTTTAAATGTAGCTTTAATATCGTTGCCATGGGAGTAACTACTTGCAAATTGGCAATAAAGCCCCTTGGACCTGAGCGTGAACCCGAGCCTAAGTGTGTGTTGTTGCAGTGACACATAGGGGAAGCTGGCGCCCTACTCCAGTCCGGCCACACAGAGAAACTATGAACCTTTACTGTATGTGTGACAGCTTAATGATGCCTCGCATTTCCATGACCTCCCCCACCCTCCAAACACACACACATACTTACTGTGTTTGCCACCGAGAGATGCCTACAAGTGGCTTGCTGTAGTCTTGTGTATGTATATTAACTCTTATTTTCAGCAGAGGTGAGATCACTTCCTCTATGAAATGAAGGTTGTCCATCAAAAGTAGTCGAATCAGTCGTTAAATCTGATGAAACGTGGGAAGCAGTTATTTTATGATTCTCGTTCACAGTTGAACACTGTCTGTGAAGTACACCCTCATGTTTTAGAAATACTAACTTAACTGTATTCTCAGTGACTTCACACGTATAATGTTGGCCATAATGTCATATACTACACTTTGTGGGTTCTGTTATTCTCCTCACAAGTCTTGACTTTACAAACGTTCGCTGCTGCCTATTTAATGTTCATCTCAAAATTAGATACTCATGCGCTGCAGTATGGGACATGAAAGGACATGCCAATCCTGTTTACCTGTCTGGTTTCCTGAGGTCACGTAGGCCACATTACCGCCTACATGCCTGACTAATTTCAGCTACGTCTGGACGCTCTTCACCTGCAGTGGCTGGAAATCTTTCCTAAATATGTTCTATTAAAGCCGTTAAGCCCTGTGTGACAGAGAACTTGTGTACTTTTCCGAACAAGGCAGAGCACATGCAATAACATTTTTCCGCACAGATGCAATGCACTTGGGAGGAATATCTCAGGAATGTCAGCGTTGGTTGTTTTTTCCGTTTGCTCCCATCTTTTGTGATGGTTGGAATTACTCACCACCTTGACAGATAAGCGTCGGATCGATCTGCGAGGAGCAGGAATGCAGAGAACAGAACAAGCAGAGAGAGAGAGAGAGAGAGACAGAGAGAGAAAGCCCGGTGGTTGCAAAGCACGACATAACGTTGCTTCATGATTTGACCTTTACAGCTTATACTTTACAGCTCCACTTGTTGTTGTCCCAGACATTTGTACTTGAAGAAACAAGCCCCAGCCACCAGTCTCTGCTGATCCACATACAATGTAAAAAGCTGTGATTGCGATGGCAATTTTTCAGGAAATTCCTTCAGATGTTATCCTGTTAGTGTTTGTTTCTCCCAAACATCCAAAGATAAGCAACACACATTTGGAAAATGTTTTTTGCGCAGAGGAGGAAACTTCCACACGGAGGTGAATACGGTACAGGATGTACAGGATGTTATATTAAAACATTCTGCAGCGATTTTGTTGCTCAACAGGAGGAAGTGGGATCAAACACAAAGCCTTTGCTTGATGAAACTGACCCACTTTGTTTGGGGTTACTCAAAGAAAAAGACACCTGAGGCACACCTTTGTGCTTGTGGAACCCTCCTATTACCAGCTAAGCTCTCGCCCTCCACCTGCTCTAAGACCGATGATTTACACTGTCCTGCATCAGTACGTCTTCACTATGAGACTGTCCTAGTGCCCTGTGATTTAACTGTCCACCCCACTGCACCTGTTACACCGCAGGTTCAACTGTAACAACTAGTGTTGCATCGTTGAGCCTTTGAATTGTTGATGCTTTCAAGTGATGACAATATGAGTCAGCCCACAACACTGTAAAGGTAGAATAGCTGGATGGATTGCCATGAAGTGTGTTACGGAAATTCACGCCCCACTTCAGGATAAACTATGATAACTAGAGATCCTCTGAGCAATTTGATTTATGACCAAATAGCTGCAAAAAGACATCCCCATCAGCCTCAGCCTATGCTTGTGTTTATTTGCAAAAGTTAGCATAAAATGTTAAAAAGCAAAAAAATGGCTTATTATTCTTTTTATGTTGATCTATTCAATACAATAATGAGTATTTGCACAGTTAAATTCCATGTTTTTAATTAGGACGTTGACAGGATTAAAGTCAACTAGATCTCGACAGATTCGATTAGCCCGCTGATAACATCTTCCAATATCAGTATCTGCATGTTTTGATCAATAAGTAAGAAATGTCAGTACAGAAATGCCAAAGATATATTTGTATTAAGGATAAACGGTTATGGAAAATAAATGAATATTTACGTTAACTTTGAAACTTTGATTGTCATTACATATTTTGTCCACCAGAGAGCACTGACAAGTTTATTTCTTAACTGTAAATTATCCCGCTCAGTAGCCTGGTCACAACTCTCCAATGACCATCAATAAAAAAAAGTAATATATTAGTAATATATTAAATCATTACCAGATTTTTGTAACTGACCTTAGTATCTGCCTCAAACATCCATTATTGGTTATCAGGCCTTTAAAAGTCACTTTCCATTTGCAACTCTCAGCTGCTGATTAAGAAGTGTCAAATTCTTTAACACTTTTTGAATCACTGGATGTGTTTTGATGTAACTCTCTATGGCGATGTGTTTATAATCTCCAAGGAACCAGGGAAATCGACTGTAAAACAACTACAACTGAAAGAAATTCAGCAATGACATCCTAAAACAAAATCAACACATTACATGAGTAAACTTAAAATCAATGTCAGAGAACAACTCCCGGCCCTGCTGTGTTTTAACGGGCAAACCATGGTGACAGTATTTTATTTACTAAGAGTGTCTTTCAGGCTCTGTGAATATAATCCAACCAGCCTCTCTCTTGGTTGTTATTTCTTGTGGTTTGCCGCTGGCTCCTCGTTGCCATCACATCAACGATGGCAGAGAGGAGCAAAGGGGAAGCAGCTTTGCCGTGCCTCCTCAGCATAAGTGCTTAATGTTGTTGTTATTATTCTCCCTGAGGTCGGTGCCTGTCCAACAGCCAGCTGCTTCCTCCTCTGATGTGCTTACATGTGTTGCTCTTTCCGTTTACCTCATGATGGAAAGGGACACAGGGCTGCTATAAATCACTATTGCACTCAGCTGGGTGACACTCGCATGCGATCTCAGGGTCCGTGCTTCTCAGAGTTTTTCTGTGTCTTGATTCATATTATCGCGCTGTTATTTCGACCATATTTTCAGTGCCCGTGTCTACAGGTTTCATTCCTTCCATGCCACAAATTTTGCTTTAAGGGCCGTAAATGGCTGCAGCCCGACAACTGACATGTCAGGTGGGCAGAATGATTGATCGTCTCCCCAATGAACAGCAGGAGAGTTGCTCAGCACTTCTTCTTTTTTTTCTAGATGTTTTTAGAGTAACAGGAAGGATTATTATCAGTCGGGAATGTAGCTGGCACACTGGACGATTTTCAAGAATGTCAAGACTCTGCCCGACCTTTAGAAGAGTGTGGAACAAACTCACAAATCAGTTAGTAAGTGTCAGCATGACTAAAACTCCTGTTCCTCCTGAACAATAAGAGCGATGAGAGGGGAATCTTGGGAGTGGTGCAAATAGCAAGAGCATGGAAATATTTCATGCCCTAATACGGATGGAAATACACAGAATATAAGGATAGAGTGTCTTGATTCCTTTGATTTCTTATCTGCTTTGTGTTTGGACTTGCTTTGAAAGGGAAACGCTACCACTCCCATATGTCCTGAGGTTGTGTTTAAGCCAGTCATGGCTGCATTTCACACTGCACTGCAGAGAGAATTGTGCACATATGAGACAATGTGCAGTGCACGTTTGCTAGGGAGGGGGTGATGTTAAGGTGTTTGAGGTTAAAGGAAAAGCAAACACTCAGGGGCTGGTGTGTGACATGCAAATAAATTTGACGTTGTGAAATTTTATGGGCTATTAACATCTCACATCTTGCCCCCTGCTTTCCCAAAGATTGAATTATCCAATAATCAGAGGGAAACAGAGATGCTGTCCAACAGCAGGATGGCTCCAACTGTTCTTTGGAACAGCTCCTGCTTTCCATTGCAGCGGTTCAGTGAAAACAAGACTAAATGCTCTCAAGTGATAATTACAACAAGCCCTATCATGTCAGTATAAATCTGGAGCAAATAACACATTGTTCTGAAATCAGGCCAAACAATTTTTAGTCCCCGTTTTGGACACATATGCTTCTTTTTTTTTTTTTCTTTTTCACCCATATGCATGCACTACCTCCTCCAAACATCCATCTCTTCATAATGTATCATTCATGTGAACTCTTAGGTAAAAAAAAAAAAAAAAAGGCCATTTAATGTTCAAGCACCTCAAACAGGACCTCTGATGCACACACACATACACACCCACACTGGGTCCATACTCACACACTCACATTCTTTGAGCTGCCGCCATCCCTGTTACTCCCCCAACTCCCACAAGGCATTTAGAATTAATCTCCCTGAAAAGCAAGGAGTTTTTAAGTCTGACATCACATATGCACACACAGCCGTAAATCTAACTTCAAATCTTAAAAAGCTCTTTTTTTGTTTAAAAAAAAAAGAAGAAAAAAAAGCCTCCACCCTTTCTCCTCATTCTTTCCTTCCACTCCTCTGCTGGACAGCCTTATCTTTCCCTGTGATGTTACAGCATGCTCGCTCTTAGAGGAAACTTGTACTGTAAGCTGTCTTAAATAAATTTAGAAAAAAAAAAAAGAAAAAAGAAAAATCTGACCTCAGACATCAGAGTCACTTCTCCCCACACGCAACACATCATCACGTTTGATGGCTTGTTGCAGTAAAATCTGTTTTCTTGTGTAAACTCTATGGACGGTGCTGCATGTGGTAAGCTGTGGAGGCTTTATGGGACCTAAGAGTCAGCCAGTGTGGGATGCCCTCCCACCTCACACCCACACACACACTTGTACACATGCACGCACACAAACTTCTGTGGTACTATGTATTGGCAGCCATTTAAAGGTTTAGTGACAAAGTAGCAGTTGCCACAAGATATTCCCATGAATGAACCTTTGGACTGAATTCAGCACATGTGTTTTTATTTAGAGCTCTGCAAGCTTTCTTGTAGGGAGCAGGGATGACTCTGACTTTTCCGTACACAGAAGTAGTAAGGAAGCATCACCGCATTGTTAGCTAACTGCAGTTGCTCCTTTCTCTAACAGTTCATGTTTTCTACGCCTTATGTAGGAGAGTGACACCTTGTTTGATGATTCACACTCTCCCAAAGTAGCCAAAACCACTCAAACAGACCAATAGTTGCATAAAGACTTCAGGTAATTTACGCCAAAATCATTCCAAGTGCACCTGATGTGATTCTGGTTGGCAGAAATGGCCCAAAACTAGAATAAATGCTGCTACCAGGAGCTGATTAAAGTCTTGAAGCCATATGTGGACCAGCCGTGGCTTAGATTTTGTCCTGAAGTCAGTCTGAACAAAGTCAAGTTGTGTTAACTGCAACTGGTCAAACTCTGCCACTATGCTGGTATCTGTCAAAAAACAAAACTGCTTACACAGATTCAGTCACATCAGTACAAAAAAATAAAAATTGCACAAAGACTTGCGCAAACTTTATCTAAGAAACTTAGCCACACTGGCGATGTGGCAATGACGCTGATGGATTGCCACAAAATCTCTTGGCCCTAAGAGGCTGAGATAAACTGTTTTACTGTAACTTTGGCGATTCCCAAACTTTTTATTGCCACTATGAAGAAATATCTGTAATGACATGTCCCATCAACATGTTTAGTGCTTATTAGCAAATATAAACAATCTAACTGCTGCTAAACATTGTAACATTACACTTGCTAAACATCGGCATGCATGTAGCATTGTCACTGTTACACACAGGACTTTTTTCAGGGATCAGACTTGTTGTCTAAATCTGCTGCCAGGAGGCAGGGCATTTCCAGTCTCAATGAATCATCAAATACCTCCAGTAAGTAGGCGTAGTTGTGATTCACAGGGGGCTTGATCTGGCTGTCTCCTGACTTAAACTTTTCAACTTTTTGTTGACATTGGTTTGTCTTCATACATCATTTTCACTTCCCAGTTTTTTCTCTGACAAGCACATCACTCTGTTCTTCTTTAAAGGGCCAGTTTACCTTACTAACTTGTGTAGCTACTTCTGCCAACCTGCATCTTTCTGTATGTGCAAAGAGGCATAGATAAGTGTAAGTTGCTTTACTTCTAGCATGACAATGTCAGTGACTTTCCAGGTAATATAAATAAAATAAACCTAAACCATCTTAATAACTGAAGAGATCCAGTTCGACAGTGGTGTGGTCATGCACATCATATGGGGAATTGTCCACATCCAGAATGAAGAGGGTGGATCTGGATGCTGCAGACCTATCACCAACAGAGACTAATGCGCCAGGGCTTTCTTAACAGCCATGTCACTAATTCTTTGGGCTGTTGCAAGTGGGTCAGTGTCTCATAATGTGATACTGCTGGAATACAAGCATTCGGTCTCTTACTGACACTTGGTGCTGGTTGCAGACGCACTTTCCCAGATTCCTTTCAAGCCACATCAGAGCTTAGATTTTCTAGAACAACACTGCTTTTATCTCTGTCCTTTAAGCGGGTCAGTGAGCAACAGGTCTTGTCTGCGCATTCCTCCCTGTATGCGATTCGCACCTGTTGTCTCTCAGGTGCACCGTTAGATAAGCCCCGCTTTTGTCCCTAATGTAGTGAGACCATCTTATCACTGTGCCCCCACAAAGTTGAGCACATTTCTGCCCCTCTTCCCTTTCCTCTCTTTAAGGAGTGAGGACAACTTACCTTCTGTCCACCTTTTGATTCATGGGCCAGTTTCTCACCGGCACCATTCCCACTGGATGGTGGAGGCTGTGGGACTGGCATATAGGGCATTTGAGGCATGCGGGAAAGGGTTTGATCCTTTCCAGCTGAGACCACATCACATGAAACATTTCCAGGTGAACATCAGTTCAAGATATGTGCGCAGCAGCAGTTTTGGCTTCCCTGCACTCATTTGAATTGATTTATCAATTCTACATGTTTCATCTCTATAAATAGGGGCTCCATAACTCCTTGTCTTGGGCCCTTTGATCACATCCAAATCCTGCAGGAGAGATAATACAGTCATGTGTGTCAAGTGCAGCACAAGCAAGGGAGTACAGAGGGAAACTTTAAGCTTTCCAGTCACCTTCCAGGCAGGTTCTTCAAACTATTGTTAAGTACGCACGTGCCAAATCACAATACAGTCAGTACCCCGCCACTGCCTCCACTCCCTTTATTGTGTGTGCGTGTGGTATTGAGTATAAATGTCTGTCATGCTGTTAAACTGATGCCCACTGGCTGTCTGCATATGATGGGTTGTGTCGGACCACCCAAGAGGACTGCTGGTGGGCCCGCAGAGATGAGAGTAAAAAAAAAAAAAAAACTATGTGCGTATTTCTAGTGTGTGTGTGAAAGAGAAAGAGAGAAAGATAGTTCAGAAAAAAAAAGAGTTGGGGGTGGGGGGGTATAGTGAGAAAAGCCTTTTTGAAGAGGCTCTGGCTCCAAGCAAATCAAAATTGAGAACGTGTTTGTAGGATCAAGAGGGAGAATCTTTCCACTGCTGTGTCGTTGGAAAACTTACATTTCTGCTGAAGAACCTGAGGGAGAAGGTGCTATTTGGAGGGTTAGCCAAATGTTAAAACATTAACACGGCCATAACCTCAGCGTGATATCCCCTCGTCGCCCTCAAAACTAATGATTGTATCATTTATTTTAGACATTCAGGAGTTGGTAACGTTTGAGTTTGCACATCATGGTCGTCATTAAGTCAGTCAGTGGTAAAAATGGTTTGGATTGATTTTGGAAATGTAACATCTTTCTGGCAGGAGCTTTGTGTTTTTAAGCTTCTTATACTAACAGCAAACTACCTCTTATCATATTATATAACTTATTAATGATGAGGTGAGAAACAGATAGTGAATGTGTCTGGATCTGTGTGCTTTTGGGTTGATAGATGTCTGTCGAGAGACCGAGATATTATGGAGGAAAGCATATGACTTTATCAGTGGAGCTCTTTACAGACACACACACACACACGCACGCACTTCTTCCAAAAAACTGTCCTGTTAGTAAAAGATACGATCTGTGTTTTCCCCCTCACCCGGAGCTGCTGAATAGAAGCCTTCTTTATTTAATCACACGCTCTCTGTGTGAACATGTGTGTTTACGCCCATGTGTGTGATGTGATGGTGTCAGTAATCGCAGATATCACAGATCACAGTGTACATATAGTCCAGACATCTTGCTTTGCTTTGTCAGCCTGTAGCTTCTTGCTGTGGCTTCCTCTCACTGCGTGTGTTTGTGTGTTTATTGCAGATATAGATGAATGTGCAACAGGTAGACATACATGTGGCCCTGAACAGACGTGCTACAACACCAGAGGCTCCTACACCTGCCAGTGTCCTCCAGGCTACCAGAAGAACGGAGACCACTGCGTGGGTAAGCCACACACTCTCTCCTCTCGCTTTATCACATGATTAAATGAATGATTGATGGTGTCAATCATGCCGCTCATACCTTTGTGACTATCCTGTGTGTGTGTGTGTGTGTGTGTGTGCCTGTGTTTTCCTGCAGACAGAGACGAGTGTGCGCTGACCCACTACTGCATGCACAGATGTGTGAACACACAGGGCTCATACTACTGTGAGTGCAACGCAGGTCACAAGTTGGCCAGCAACAACCACAGCTGTGTTGGTAAGTCACTGAAAAGCCATGTGTACTCATGTGTTAGTGTGTACAGCAAAACATTCTGCTTCAGTGGTTTGTTTTTCTGACGTAGCCCGTCAGACATTTTGTGCTGGTGTGGATTCCACTGAATCTGCTCGGTTGCCAGGCTGACTTTTAATAGATTTCAGCACCTGTTGTTTCTTGCATGCTCAATATAAATGACAAGAGCTTATTATAATAATCATGACTAATGGGTTATTTATATTGCACTTCCTAAAAACTTTTACAGAGTGCTTCACTGTACTGTGAATAGGCAGACATAAATAAAGTTAAACAAAATAATAGAATAGAAATAGAAAAAAAAAAACAAAGTCTCGTGTTAACACCGCCTTTCTTTCATCTCTTGGTTCAGCTCAGGATGCAGATATTTTAAGGCCAGGAATGGCTTTAATAAAACAAATGGTGCACGAGCAGTTGTTTTTTTTAATGGCTGGATGCTCAGATCTATCATCAGATTCATCATGCAACCTGAACCCACATGGCAAATCTCAAAGGAAGTTCTTTAAAATGTTGCGCAGTGATAGAAAACTGTTTATCTCTGAAGCATATTTAGAAATCCATTAAAACCCATGTCTAGCTCCCAGCTATGCTAAAAATGCGTGTGTGTGTATTTGTGCCAAATGTGTGGATACTGTATTTGTCTTTCTGCCCCCTTTCAAACTTCCATTTGGAAAATAAATGAGACAATTAAATCGTATTTATAACTGTTCTTTTTTTAAAATGTGTGCCATATCATTATTACCAGTTTCATGGCCCCTGAACTACAAAAACAAGTTCCAAGATGTAACAAAAGTTCTTTGTGTTATGTCCATATATGTGAAACATCTGCTTTTGTTCCAGATGTGAATGAATGTGATGTGCAGAGTCCCTGTCAGCACCACTGCTACAACCTGATTGGCTCCTTCCTATGCCAGTGTGACCAGGGCTATGAGCTGGCACAAGACACGGTCTCCTGCCAAGGTGGACACACACATCATCCACACACACACACACACACAAACATACTGTATATAAACATGCGCTGCCTTACACTCATCATTTGTTTGTATATGTGTGTGCATATTTCCTGTACAGACATTGATGAATGCAGCTTCCCCAGCTACATGTGTCAGTATCAGTGTATCAACAGTCCAGGAAGTTACTCCTGTGAGTGTCCAGAGGGATATCAGCTCCAGGGAAACAAGTTGTGTCAAGGTACTACAGTCCTCCTCTTTCCTGTCCCTTTTCTGTCTATCTATTTGTTTATCCGTCTTATCCTCCTCTCTATTTTCACACACAACAAAGTTCCCAAGTGAGTCCTTATCTCTCCCTCCCTTCCTCGTCTTCCCCAACTCTTTGAAGCTAACTGTTAATCAAGACTTGATAATTCCTGCTATCATCCGCTATTCTAGCTCTCAAGCAGGGAATCAACGCCACTCTAAACCAGTACTGTCATGGAAAGAATGCAGAGGTTAGGCAACACAAACACACAGCAACTTTGTGTTTCCCAGCTAAGCCACCTCTGTGAATTTATATGCATGATGTTGGTTTTTTGAAGTGGATTTATTTGAAGCTCCGGCGCTCGCTCAAAGGGTGAGCTGTTATTTTTTCCTCTCCCCCTCGGTCAGGTGCAGGCTTTATAGAGGGAACCATGAATCTGGTCGGTTGTGTCAGAGGGACCTTTTGGTGATGAATCCAGGTTGCTGTGCCAGAAATAGCCTTGTGGTTTGGGGCTCGTTTGATGGGGTTATTTTCATGGTGCTGCAAGGAAAAGAGTTGCATTTAGGCCTGTGTGAGGTTGCATCGGGGGGCTTCCCTCGACTACATATCCGCCGACTTCCCTCTTGTGTTTCCTTGCATCTCCACAGCTGCTGGTAATGCAGCTACAACCCTAAAACACCATTCCCAAACTGTACATGTCCTGAACTTTGACTGTGTTTTCACAGCTCTGTTTCATGAAGCGTGGCGAGGTTGTGTGTTTTGGAAGTGCGGGATACTAATATTGTCATCCAGCTATTTTTGACTATTCAATCCTTTCTCTCTCTCTGTCATTCTGCCAATCACCAGACATAAATGAGTGTGAGACGGGGACCCATAACTGCCAAGATGATGAAATGTGCTGGAACTATTATGGAGGCTTCCGCTGCTATCCCAGAAACCCCTGCGAGGCGCCTTATGCCAAAACCTCTGAAAAGTCAGTAAACATCATCCAGTTCTTTTGTTTCACTATCATCGGTACAGCCAGTTTCACAGAGGTTGTCACAATTGTTGTATGGTTGCAGTCGCTGTATCTGCCGGTCTCAGGCAGAGTGCCAGGGTCTCCCACCATCAATTGTCTACAAATACATGAGCATCCAGGCTGACCGCACCGTGCCAGCAGACATCTTCCAGATTCAGGCCACCAACATCTACGCCAACACACACAACACTTTCAGGATCAAAGCTGGGAATGAGGGAGGAGAATTTTTCCTGCGAGTAAGTCGATGGGAATTATTTTTTTGTATTGCTTTAAAGCTTAGTGGAAGATGTAATAGGTGATAATGGGTTAAGATTGAATGCTAAACTGTTACAGTGTTGTGATGCTGTCAAAATCTGCAGTTTCAAACTAAATCCATTAAATTACTCACATTTTCACTCTATTATTATCCCCCGACTCCACCTCGAACAATTACCCAAACTGATATTTGATCAGCATATGGCAACTGTAGCACAATAGTTACAGTTTTGCAGTGTCCCCCCCATTTCCAATGTATTGTTTAGCAACAGTCAGCTAGTGACTCTCTTAGGCTGCACATAGATGCTGTTTTCAGCTAAACGCTGCCATGCTCCCAGTGACATTGCTGACGTTTAGCTGGTATAATGTTCACCATATTCACCATCTTAATTTTGCTAATTAGCAGTAAACACAAAGGACAGCTAACCACTGGAAATGTCATTGGTCTTTTGGTCAAAAATCTAATTAAAAATGAATTAGAGATCACCAAAGTCAGCAGGATTCATCCTCTGGAGACCATGAATGTCTGTTAGGTAGATATTTGATAAAGTGATGGACTAATCCAACTATCTATCTAATCCAACTATATTTTATCAAAACGCTATGTAATAAATCTGTATTCACACTGACTGAACATATTTTCTTGCAGCGTTCCAGTAATGTGAGTGCCATGCTGGTGCTAACCAAGCCTCTGTCAGGCCCCAGGGAGTATGTCGTGGACCTAGAGATGGTCACTCACCATTTGACCATGAACTACCGCTCCAGCTCACTGCTGCGCCTCACCGTCATAGTCGGCCCCTACGCCTTCTGAGCACTGCAGTCCCCCCCCGCCCCCCCAGCAGCCCACATAAGTCTGTTTCAGCAAACATAGCAGTGTAACACAGCAGATGCCTGTATCAGCATAACATACTGTACATTTTCATACAATACATGCGTACCACATATAACATAGGCTGTGGCCGATTTCATTCACAGCAGCTCCAATAGGCTTGCTCATGACAGACCAACCCGTGCTGTAATGTCTGTAATAATCTTTTTCTCTCACGGTGCAGGGAAGCATTGTGATGAAGGGTTTTAGTGTCCTGAAGAATCAACCAACTGTGTCTGAACAACAGCACTTAACGATAAAACATTTTTCATCTTTAAAGTTGAAACACTTTTTACTTTAAGTGCCTGAAGTGGACATATAAGAATGATGCTGGATGCAGCATTTTAACCCGTAGTGGTTGTTAGCTACTTCCATACTAAAAAAAACAACAACAATTGGGAACCGTGCAGTGGCACTCAGGAAAAGAAGCCTAGTGGACACGCATCCTAACTGTGATGAATTTTTGATGCAGCTGTACCTACATTTATCACTTTGCTCCGACCAGAACTGCTTACAATAACCAGTGTGTGTGCACAAGGAGAGAGAGCGAGAAATCATATTTTCTATATAAATGTACATGAAAAAATATACAATATGAGCAGCTTTGATACAAAAATAATTTACAGACCTTGTAAATCACAGCTTCTGTTGATAAATGTTGTAGGGGTTAGTACTGCTGCGCCACACTGTTTGTGCAAGTTTCTGTATAGTTTTACTCATGAGTAATAATTTCCAGAGAAGTCCAGAACAGTTCAGAAGTGTAAAGGGAGGGAATATGCCTGTGAGTTGAGAGAGTACTAAACTTTGCATGACAACAGGCTTGATGCTCGTAGACCTCACTCACAGGAGTTAAGTCATGTACATACCAAGCTAACTGTGTGTGTGTGTGTGTGTGTGTGGATGCTTGTGCGAGTGTGCGTGCGTGTATGTGTGTGTGCGCCTGGCTTTGTTTATGCATGCAAGCAAGTGAAAGTGTGAAACACAGAGGGAGAGAAAGGGAAAGAGTGAGAAAGAGCTTGTTCTCTGACCCAGGTTCGGTGGATGTGGTTGAGCTGTTTATGTGTTTCTGTGATGCCATCCTCGCAGCCCTCGGTCACAGAGGCAATAACAAGAGATTTTTGAACTCGACAACACGCGCAGGAAATGACGGCTTTCGTAACACACCTTGGCCAATTGTCCGCTCGCTGGTGCCACGGTGATTCTCCAGAGGAACAGTGGGGCTTTCTAATGTTGGTCCCAGTCAAGAAGTCACACTGGCACCAGGCTGGCTTGCGTGATAAACATAATTACAGTGCTTTGCCTTGTAGCTGGTGCATGTGTGACACAGGGGATTATTAAAGTGTTAATACAATACGACCACACTTTTGGCAGAATGAGAAATCGTTCACTACCTGCTTTGCCTTTCATGACTCCACGTGTCTGCTCTGGCTTATTGCTGAAACACTGAACACTGTTGACACACAGGACTGAAAACCACATTAAAAAAGCAGTATGTTGTCACCACTGTAAAGTGTAGTGTAGAAAGTTATCCGTCTTTGCCTAAAAGCGTTTCATGTGGTTTCAGCAGTGAGCTTGCCATAGTGCCTTAGAGGTATAAACAAAAAAAAATGTAACACTAATCTTACCATTCATGCTGTCAGACTGTTAACTTCCTTCACTGAAATGCCTTAATGTCTTTCTCTTCTATTTAAAATATATTTTGTCATATGTATCTTATATTGATTGTACTCTGAAGAGCAAAAGTTATATTGTTGAATAAAATATGATGGATACACGGGGCTCGGTTGTTCTGTTTTTTTAGCAGAAGCTCTGACTTAACATATAGCGCTATGGAAAACGCAGCAGTATCGTGACATGCTTCGCTGCTCTTCCCATGCTTTTGGGAAAAACGTGAGGATGATTTCATCTGAATGTAACAATGATAAATGCAGTGAACATGAGCCAAGCCATCATATCTATCTTATTTAAAGAGATCCAGCAGGGATATAGTAATATAGTATGTTAAGTCAATGTGTGCTGAGGGACAAATGTGAAGCCTGCACACACACGCACACAACATATTTAGATCTGAAATTGGTTGGGAGTGGTTTTATGGTAAGTTGTTACTCAATCATTCTGCTGTCTAGGGCTTTAGTCAGAGCAGTGTTGGGACGTGTAAGATGATACATGATGTGTCATTGCTCCCCTAGCCTCATCTTCAGCTCCCCGTTCATAGGAACTCTGTGTTTCTGCTGTCTGTGCATGATTCAACCCCCAGGAGAAAACATTGCTCACCCACTTTTTCTGTGACTCAACCATGCGCTGAGCTTCATGGAAGGAGCAACATTTTCAGGTTCTTGTTCTTGATTAATATTCCACTCAGGGTCACGGTGAAGATAATTAACTTAATCTCCCTGCATATAGCTCGACATTTCATTAATCACTGTTAGATTTATTAAACAGATCAAAGCCCAAGTCACTGGCTGAAGATCACAGCGAGGGAAAAAAAAAGTTCAGTAAGTTCAGTGTTTGTTACCCTCTGTCATCTCCTTACCACAATATTCTAGTGATGCAATAACATTTTTTTTGCAGCATGCTTTTAATACTTTGAACTTGTTTGGGATCAGATCTTAGAGAGCTGTTCATATTAATCAGCCGTGTTACACAGTCAAAAAGCAAATGGATATTTCAGACTCAAGGAATGTAGTGTAATATTGGTGAAGATGAGAAGTTGATGGAGGATTAGCTGAATTCTCTACAGCCTTAAGGCATCTACTACCTTTTTTTTTTTGCATTACAAAATATGAAGGCTGGGGGGTTTTTCCCAGCTAGGAAAGGAATGCACCACAACAAAATATATATACTGTTATAACCTTGGATGGTTAATAATGCATGCACACTTTGGACGTCCTAATGTCTGCAACAGCATTCATACATACACAGGTAGCATCTCACAGGTAGCAGCACATGTCAACAGGCCGGGGTATACCTCAAAGCGCTCCTGGGGGTCCCTGGGTTAATTAATAAAGGTTCTGGGGTGCAGTACCCTTCTAGTACAGTAACACAGTTTCAGTCTGTATCATATTCAATATGCAGATATTACCCACAGGGACAGATTAACCCATTAATGAGCACAAATTTATTTAGTACAATGCACCAGGGTCTAAAGATGAGGTATTTATGCAGGTGTTACCTCGAGGTAATCTGTCATTTCAATTTGTGGTTTTGTGGCGCAAGCAATAAAAACAAACATATTGTGCAACTAGTTGAGTTATCACAAAATACGTGCCAGTGAACTTGATGTTTTTTGGGTCCCTGAGGGTCACTGTACCAGAGTGGTTGAAGAAGAAAAAGAAAATATACTTTATCAAGCCCTCAATGGGGAAATTCTTTTTTCACTCTATTTTATTTTAACCCAGACACACACATGCAGTACAAGGTACAAGGGCTCATAAACATGCAAATGTGGAGAGAGATGGTGGAGTGATGGGCAGCGTAACTCAGGCCTGATTCAGTACGCAGTATGTAATACCAGGACGATGCAGTCCCTTACTTATCATTGTGGTTTTGTATCTTTTGTGATGGTAACACCAACAGCATGCCAACATGCAGTGCTAACATGTTCATGGAAAATTAGCACTAAAAACAAAATACAGTTGTGGCTGATGAGACTAGTCAATCATTAGTGTTGTGGGTATTTGACAAATTAATTTTAACCTGATGATGACACTAGATGTAAAGTTGAGGGATCACCAGAGTGATTACAATTCATGCTGTGGGAGCAATATGTTGATAGATACATTTCATGGCAATCCAATCCAATAACTGTGGAGACATTTCACTCAAAATAACAAATGTCAACTTGCTGGTGGCTGAAAAGTCACAGAATAACTAAATTTGTCGGGGATCAATGAATGTCACAGGTGAAGTGAAAACCAAGTGGCAACATCCGTGGCCCTGAAGTGAAGCCTATGAGGAAGTGCCAAAGACTGCAGTTCCTTGAACGGGCACTTGAGGCTAAAGTTTTGCATAATTAACAGTATGGACGCTTTGATTGACAGGTTGCTGCTACAGCTGTTTGAGCAACCAGGTGTCATTCAGCCTGCCTCAGGTCCACTGATGATCCATGTCTTTGCCGATTTTTAGATTAGCTGAGAGGCGAAAGAGGCAGGACAGAGCCACAGATTTTGAGCCACGAAATGGCCCCTCAGAAACCCACAGGTGACGTCACACACACCATTATTTACACTGTCAATGGTGAAAACTTTGACCTGCTGGTGGTGCCACAGAAAAGTCAAAGGGCAGAGCTGCTGATATATTCAAACAATACTGCCACCCCTACACAATAATGGATGGGACGGTAAAACAATCTTTAGGGTCCAGCAGAACTACAGTCATTTTGTTTTATCCAGGTTTAAGCCCAGAGTCTACTTCACAAAAATGTTGTTTAAACTCAAGGTATTAATCACCTCTCACTGGGAAATCACTCACAACCACTTCATTTTGTGCAGTTACTTTATGTTCTTCTCGGCCTACCTTGAGCTCTCTCAGAGTGGGTGTCAGGCAGAGAGGTAAGAGGTGACGGTTTTAATGGCGAGAAAGAGTGCATGAAGAGGTGAGAAATGAGTAGTTTATTGGATGGCATTTGGGATCGGAAAGACATAATGGGATGAGGTCACTTGTTAGCACTGGCAAAAAAGTGCCACATAAGGGTGGCATAACCACACAAGGGCATTCACACGGAGACACACTCACACAAACATGCATGCCACTCAAAAAAATCACTCCTCAAGGTAACAAGAATATGGACCCGTCAAACAAATTAGCAGAATCCATGTGTGCATGTTTGTGTATGTAAATCGTGAACTCTGTTGGTATGCCGCCCGGTGCCACTGCATGTGGCTGTTGAACACGTGCCAGGTCGTAAACACTCCCTGCCCGGTGCCCAACCACAGATGTCGTTTCAATCAGCCTTCAGTCAGGCTGAAAAATAAATCCTGGAGGTCCATACCTGTGTGATTACATTCTCTAATTATAGTTTGGAGCAGTAACTGTGAGATGACTAAACGAGACGGGCCCTCAGGGTGTTGTGAATGTAATTATATCCTGACAATTAATAGGCCCGTTCCTCAGAGAACTTTCTTATATGATGACGTACCTGACTGTTTTTAGCTCGCCAGGGAAGCCTTTGAATTATGACATAATTACAAGGGAAAACATGATATACAAGGATGATAATTATCCTCAAGCACAGTAACAGTAAATGGCATTTCCTTTTGTGAAGTTCATATCAAGGAAAAAGTTTATATTTCTTCCTCAGAGGGCCTGCTACAGTGTGGTGTTTATCATTAGCTGCTCGGTCAAAGGAGGAAATAACTTGCACCTGGAGTGCATCATGTTAGGCCACAGCTCTTTCTATCAAAACACTGCTTTATTTACAGGATGCTAAAAGTGTAATTGGTAGTTTTACAATTCAGCGACCCCACACTGTCGTAAATATGGACAGTTGTACATGTGCATTTGTTATGGTTTATGATCAAGCAAGTCAACAACTTTGCTAACAGCCAAACATCAAGCAAGTGCAACAACACAAGACATAGCAGCCAGCAAATATTACTTACTGTCCAACAGCAAGAAGCTCAGTTTGCCGTCTGTCCTTCAGCCTTCCTGGACAAACTTCTTAGTTTTCGCCACGGTCATTATGTCCACAGAGGCTGCTGAGCCCAGTCACATTCCAGCTCCTGTTCTGGCACAACACTAGCTCTGCTCCCTGCAAGCATTCCCTCATGCACCAGGCCTGTAAACACAAATACTCTCCCATACTCTAAGCTCACAGTCCAGGAAGCAAACAAACTGAGCTAACGTTAGCTAACGGCGGCTATAATTCACAGAAGCTTAACCTACTATCCATCAAGAAACACGGTAAATCACTGTTGACAGTTGACGAGCAGCACAAAGAGAACATCAGAGAGAAACTACAAAACATTTTTTCCATAAAATATGATTTCACCGAAATAAGTCAAATAGTTGGTGTGTGATTTAGTGCCGTGAAATGATTTGTACTGCAAAGACAGAAACACCATTCACCTGATTACAATGTGTCAGTGTGTCATCAAAATGATTTCAAATCTGTTTAAAGTAGAATAGATACACAATCACTGGCAAAGCAACACATATCTAAGTTGCTGAATAGAAAAAAATGTAAAGACAAACAGGTCATGCATGCAAATAGAAGGAGACTAATTAACACTTCAACTAAGAGAAGCACATTTGAAAAGCAAATGCTGTAAGAAAATGTATTTTATGTTTTAGTGGGAGTACATGAAGAATGTGAGTCAAAGAGATGGTGGAAGACGCATTCTCCCCCACTGTCCCACTGCTACCACACTGTGAAGAAGGAGCAGCTTCCCTGCTATGTCGGAAAGGTGCAATTAAACAACACCACAGGTGTCTTTACTTACATCGCCTGATTAGACTCCTTCAGGACTGTGTAGACTTGTTCAGACCATGTTTGACTGGGAATCTCTTTCTATCACCTGTTAGTTTAGATGCACCTTTTAGGCCAGGGCAACTTATGTAAGGTCACTAAACTCATTATTCCCAGAAGGGCTTCAACTTTGACCTGAGCAGAGGTGTAATCAGGAGGTGGAGGTGTGAAGAGGCTTTTTTCATTTTGACAAACAAATCACAAATAAAAAATACTAAATTAAATATGGCTGACCAATGCATTTCATATCATGAGTGGCCTGAACTGAACTTTAGCTAGCCAAAAAGAGAAAGTGTCATGGTTGAGGAGAATGAACACCAGCCAATTTTTTTTTGGCAGCCCAAATGTTCTTCTTTTTAATGATCTAGTGGTGATTTATTTAATCATTACAAATGATTTAGTAATCATTAAAAAAGCCCTTAGGTTAGAAAGGGTTATAGACTGAATGATGGGGCTCAGAGTCTTCCAGCTGGGCTCTGATTGGTCCCAAGTCAAGGTGAAGCAGGAAATAGTTCAAGGGGGATAATCCTAAAAGGAAGGTCACTGCTGGAGGGGGGCCTCCTCACACACATGCTACCCTCTTTTTCATACCTTGCTGCAGTTCACAATTAAAGGATAGCTTCACAGTTTTTCAAGTCTGTCTTGAAACAATAGTCACATAAACATCGAAAGAGGTTTCCTGGCCTCTCCTTATGAGCTTTCAATGTAAGTGAGGAGGGACAAAATCCAGTCCTCGTTCTGTGTGTAAATGTTTGCAAATCTTCTATCTGATGCTAATATGAAGCTTCAGCAGTCTGTTTGACAAATCAAGTTGATATTATTTTCTAAAAAAAAAAAAGTTAAGTATTTTAATGGGTGGAGAAACAACCCAACAAAATTTTGCAGCTCAAGTCTTGAGATTCTCACTTATACCCATTGCTCCGAGTCCACTTCCATCTCTCCCGCCCTGTCAGCACACATCTGCCCTGGATTTTCAAGCCCTTTCATATTTTCCACATCCCTGCCATCCCTCCCAATGTAACTTGGGAGAGTATACTGTGTGCAGCATGTGTCAGCACATGCATGTGTGACAGCGATGAAGACGGGCAGGTGAGGGAAGGCCAAGGGTGGGCGCAGGTTCTTGACATGCCAGTCAGTAATACTTTTCCTCAGGTTGAGGTGTGCTCACTGGGAGGGTGTGTTACTGCTGGAAAACTCTGTAATGAACAGAAGGCTGGCTCTCTGCCTGATCAAATTCCACCGCAGCCTCATATCTATCTTGCCTTCCAAAAATGTTCAGCATACCAGTGGGTTTTATTGACTTGTCAGAGCAGACAGCAGAGTGCAAGCTCTGCCTTGTAAGGTGTGCAGTTAACAGGTTTTTGAAGCAGGAATGTCTGCTGATGACTTTTCATTTGTAATACTGTTTTGTGTTTTTAGCTAAAGTTGATGATTGGTGATTAGTGCATATGCATACAAGGACAGAAGAAATTCACAAAACAGACTTCAGACTTTTTTTTTTTAATCCAAACTAGACTCAATCATTCTGATCACGTTGCTTTAAAATCAAGTAGGCCATGAGTCTAATATGAGCTAGCCCCATTTTGTCTCTCTGTTACATTTGAGTGACAGAGGTAAGCATCGTTTTTTTCCAAAAAAAATAAACACTCTGCAATGTTTGCACAACCCAGAATATCATTTAACAACAATCCTCAAAGACTTTTCAAACCAACTGAATGAAATTGTCAAAAAAAGATGGCTGTAGGCTATGTCTGTGGCTTAAACTCCTGTTTACAGGTGTGGGGGAGTATTACTACATATACGAGTCAAAGGTTATATAAACTCTTTTGTGGCTCTAGAGGAAGCTGCGTGTCAGATAAATTACCTCAAGTGATGTCACTTGAGTCAGCATTGGTTGTGGCCAAAGACTACAAGTCTGAAAATAATAAAACAATCCCGGGGTGTGGAGTATTAAAAGAAGTGAGCTCATCAAACCTCCGTGGTCTGGTCCTCATCCCTGCTCGAGGCTAGCCTGCAGCTAGCACAACTTCCCTGAATGTCTAACTATACTATCAGCAGTCAAGTTGCATTGCGGGTAATGTAGGCGCCGGGATTTGAAGAAGAATGTGCAGAATAAAAAGCCTCTGGTTTTGCAGCATTATTCTTGATATTTTTTAAAACTAAAACTGGGAACTTGCCTGTGCTAACCCTAATCCTAAATGTTATATCTGTCTCTATTGATGTTAATCTCCATTATTTTAGATTTTCATACAAAATAATGTCTTCAAACTTTTCCCGTGTTGCACAGAATGAGGGGTGAATCTAATTTTCACTACCTGGATAAGACATATTGCAACAAATCTTCTTTGTCGTGCAGAGGATGGAATATTTTTTTTCATTTAGAAGGTTTGAGTCTTTGAAGATTTAAAAAAAAAAAAGACCCTCCAGAGCAGCGGTAAGGCTTAAACTAAACCTTCAAGGTTTTTCAAGCATCACCAGGTATTTATTTTTCAGAGGAATTGACACTTAAGTCTGTACTCAAATGTAATTGTAATACATGAGAGGCACAAACTCTACAAAACATCTTCCTTCCTGAAGAGGCTGTTCATGGTATTTCCCACACTTCTGCAGGATGTGTGCAAACATTGTTACTGACTGGAAAGTGTGGCTTGACTTTCACTGGTGAAACTGAGTCAGGCAAAAAGAGCTATGGTAAAGTGCCAATGCTGACAGATGCTACTCAGCTATCTGTCTCATAATGAATTTAGCCTCTCCCCCCTCTCTCTCTCTCTCGCTCTCTGTCTTTCTACTCTTTCCTCTCACCCCCTGTCCTGCAAATACAGTTAACTGCATGACCATCCGCGATGAATGGCGGTTAACAGCTGCCTCTTTTTTGATGGTTGCCTGTGAGAGCATGTAATTGCATTTGGCCCTGGGTGTACATGCACTCATTAAACCAGTGTCAGTGCCCATTACATTCCACAGCAGTGCAACTCAGGTACAGAATGCAAATCCCAGGCACGAACACTGTGCTCGGAGAATACTTCAGCACTGAGGAGCACGAGAGAAACAAAGACCTCAAGCCCAAGACAAGATCAGAAGAAGAAACAAAAAGAGTTGTATTGATTGTTTTTTGGGGGTAAATTTACCTGTCCAGATGAACAAATTAATGAAAGAAAATTAATGAAATTTGCACACATTTAAACACACACACACACACACACACACACACACACACACACACACACATGCACACACACACACACATGTTACCAAATCTAAAATAGATGCTATCAAAACACAGCCAAATATCTCATTATAAGTAGTAAGAGGATGTGTCTTAGTGGGAATAATTTAGCTGGTCCCAGTTGTTAGGGCTCAGAGAGGATAAGATAAGGATAAGATCTGCTATGTTGGGACCCGATCCATGCTGGGATCAGATACAGAATTCCAAAAATGCCCATCGACATGCCAAGATTCAGTGTTGGACCCCTTTTGTTTTGCTGTACTATCTTATCTCTTTGCATATTGTTCTGGTATCTCTCACTAAAAACATTATGAGGGACAAAACATTTATCAATGAACTTTATCTGAGCACTAACTCCCCGACTCTGCTTGATGGGAAGGAAGGTGAATGTTATGAAACTCGGAAAATAAACTACAGATTCCTCAAACCACAAAAACAGACCTCATGTCCACACTGGCTTTCAGGTCCTATAACCATCAGTTATTGTGGCACGTTATGCCATGCTGTGTCCATTGTTATAGCTGGGGCCTCTCTGCTGTGTGAGGCAAACCACCATCAGTCATGTAACACACGGGAAGGTGCACTGTCTGCCTGAGTCCCCACAATAATACTGCAGAGACAAAGAAGACGTGACATCTCATACAAGAGACTCAGTAATGGACGTTAACACACTGTCTCTTACCACAATATGACACGTCAGTGCACTCATGACTTATGAGGACGAGGATAAAAGCTGAAGGCAATTCACACAAAAAGATGAGCGATGGCAATATTTATTTGGGCCCCCCACATGTCAAACAATGCAGATGTGCAAAATAAACTACAGGTGCAGCCTGACACCTAGTGGACAAACTGCGCATGCACACCTGCGTGCACATGTCATATCATCATCGCCACACCCTAAAAATGAAAACAGGTACTGGTTTCATGGATGAGAAATACAAAATGTGTCTCTTAGTAGTAGACAGTTGCTCATATTTTGTCTTCAGGAAAATAAATATACACATATATTATCAACCACAACTGGAGGTGTAGTGCTGTAGCTGTCCAACAGATGGCAAAGTCTATCTAGTTTAGAGCAGTGTGACACAGATAGGCCTTTCCCTTGAACTAGGCCTCTCTCTGGACACTTCACCACATTGTCATATTCAAACAGCACATGTTTGAGCCATTAAACCATGACACACCCAACAATATCCCTAACATATAGATATATGGCATTTTATTTGATATCCCAGCCATAAATACTACACATCCAGCCTAATGTGTCTTTAATGTGCTGTGTTCAGGCTATTAGGGAACCGGCAAGCAGTCATTTGGACCGGTTTAGCTGGCTGTACACGCCCTATAGTTAGATCTGGTCTAAATCTGATGGACACTGTTCCAACTGTGCGCCTAACTGTTTTCTGGTGACTTGAATAATGAGCTATAAAGAGGAGACAAAGGGAGTGTATGTGTGAGAGAGAGGGAGGGAGGGAGAGAGAGAGAAAGAGAGAGAGAGAGAGAGAGAGAGAGAGAGAGAGAGAGCGAGAGAGAGAGATCCCTCCATCCTTCCTTCCTGGTGGGAGGTTTGAGATGCGCTGCGCAGACCCGTCCGCTATCGACGCATCTTCCTGGCCTGCCCCCCTCTCTCTCTCCCTCTCTCTCTCCCAGTCTCTCTTTCCTCCTTTTCTGTCTGCCACTAGTCTACCTGAAGGGAAGTGCAACAAAGCCAATAAGAGAGAGAGGGGAGAGAAAAAAAAAATCTGGCGTGTCTGGCTGGGCCCTGTGCGCGCTATGCTGCGGTAAAAAAAGGCCGCTGTTTGCGGTGTTTACAGGGGATGTAGAGAGGCAAAGAGGCACCGCTCTCCCTTCCCCTTGACGGACCGCCGCCGTGTCTGCTCTGCTCTGCTCTGCCCAGCCCGCTGCATCGCTGAGCGGCCTGCGAAGCACACAAGATGTCGACCAGAACGCCATTGCCCACGGTGAACGAGCGTGACACCGAGAATGTAAGTGCTGTTTTCCGGGGGACACCGGTACGATACCGGACGTGTGGGAATAAAAAAAAGAAAAAAGAAAGAAATGGCATCTTGGATGTTTTGCGCACTGGTCGGTGCAGGTTTATGGCGAGTGTTGCAGAGAGACTCGACCAATGAGCAGTCCGGCTTTATATTTTTTTTTTCCTCCTCTGACGGGAATAAAAGCCTAGAATAACCTAGAATGAAGGTGCAGTTTGGCCCAGTTTGTGTACACAAGGCTAGTCTCTACAACGCACTGCGTCAATATGCTGGTTTTAATGATACAAGCGAAGCTCGAATGTTAATGTTGAAATAAAAAAAAAAAAAAAAAAATGTGGCCTGTGAGAGGAATGGTGTTGCTCCACTCAACTGTGCAACTGGGGGGTATTTTCTAGTCCAACAACGTCAATATTTAGGCAGGGTGGGGGAGGACATTGCCCTACTTTTCAATGGCAACGCTTGGTAGCATCGCAATGTGACATCCATCACCTATTGGGCTCTGTTGTAACTGCACGCTCAGTGCTGAGGAGGAGGAGGTGGAGGACGAGGAGGAAGAAGAGGAGGAGGAGGAGGAGGAGGGAGCGTGTTATTATTCACCATTCTGCTGCCACGACACTGATGAGCTGAAGCAGCAGACAGACATATATTTATGAACAGGCTAAAAAAAAAAAATGGCTTGGAGAATATCTCATTCAGTGTGTGTGTGTGTGTGTGTGTTGTGTGTGTGTGTGTGTGAAGGAATGTTTATGAACGACCACCCACCCTTTGTGTGCGCGCATACACTCACGCGCACACTGAGCACAGCATAATAATAATACCTCTTTTGAGATGAGTCCAAATGAGGACTGCTGTGTGTGTGTGTGTGTGTGTGTGTGTGTGTGTGTGTGTGCGTGCGCTGACAGGCTCTGACATATCTAGGTTCATCTGATTTTTTTTTTTTTCCTGGAAACAAGACGAGGCACAGACTAAAGCCTCCTTGTGTTTTATTGTGTTATAAGTACAAGCAGTGGAAATAGCTGGAAGCTGATTCCCGGGTTTAGAACATAACGGGGCTGTTATTTTGTCTCTTTGTTTCTGGATTATTCATCTTCAGGTGATAAAACCTCAATTGGAAAATGCATTTTCCAAATTTACATAACTCAACAAACCCTAATGTTAACTTCACATGATCATTCAGGGTTCAGTGATGCATCAGCTTCGAGGAGTGCTAATATAACTGTCTAATGCTGCTTTATAGACATAGACTGCCAGGCGGCTATTAAAGCACTGCCTCAGCAGCAGCACAGGCAGTAGCCAGTCAGCCTAGCCTGCCTCTGTTGGTCTCCATCAGGCAGCCCCAGGGCCCACTAGCAGCTGAACTGCATTGCATAACAGCTTATTACTCAGAGAGACGAGTGGCTTTTAGTGCAGCAAAATAGAAGAAGTTCTCCTCTGGCATTCTTATTTGATGTGTGTGTGTGTCAGTGCAGGTGTGTGTTGTTGTTTTTTATGTCTGGAGTTAATGGATGGGCGAGTGAAACAAAGTTATTGTGTTAATCAAGCACACGAAAGCACCTGCCCTGTCCAGATGCCCCTTGGACCGAGTTCATTTAGAGAGTTTGGAGCCAGGTGTGTGTTTGTTCACGTATGTGTGGTTGAAGCATGAACTGACCACAAGACAGTTATGATCTAAAGTTGATGGAAAGAGTTAAAGTAGTAACTGCAAATATGGGGAAAACAGTCAGATTGCTCTGTCATGGAGATTTAAAAGAGGCTTTTGGTGCATTAGAAACAAGGATGCTGACTTTGACTGGCATCATATCAAAAGAACTTCCCTTCTTTCTCTCTCTCACACACACACACACAAAACACACTGTGACACTGGGGTGTGTTTGTATCCTGCAGTGTAGCTCTCCTCTTGTCAGGATGTAGCATAGCTGACATGATGCACACCCTGCAGGGTGTAGCGTTTCCCCCAGTGAAACGGGAGCAGGGGAGGCTGGGTAACCAGACCAAGGCTTTATTCTCTGTCTGGGCGTGGTGCTCAGGAGGAGCAGAGGATCATGGGATCTCTGACCTGGACTGACATCAGCAGCTGTTGTAGAGGAGAGGAAACAGACCAGCAGAGACTGCGCTTAGCCTGTGCCAGTGTTGTACTTATAGCAAGCCGTTTCTAATTCACCTTCACATGCCATATCACAGGGACACTTGTTGTTATCAGGTCGGCCCTGGAGCCAGTAACATTGTTCTTGAGTCTGTGCTGCACATTATGTAGGTACTGTATTATCAAAGGCACAAAGTCAAAGGAGTCCACTTTCTTTTGATGAATCTTGTCTTGTGGCTGATAAGGTCTCTTTAGGTTAGGAGGTTAAGATGTCACAGATGGAGAGGTCTTGATTCACTCCCACACACTTTGTCTTTAGGCTTGCATCCAGAGTGCTGCTATGTGTCTTCATGTAAATGTACATACATTATAGGCTCACACACACATGCACATGTAGAAGACTCCATACCCTTCTGAGATCTGGGACTCGGTTAATGAGTTCATCTCTGTTTGCACAGCAGATATCCCAGCTTTGGCACACACACAAATCTCTACTGCAGCATTCTGCAGCATTGTTTGTATGTGTGCAGTCAGTGTAGCCAGAAGTAAAATCACAGAGAGTGCCAAAAAGTCAGAGAGGTTATGTTGTAGTATTAGGGTCTATAAATTAAAGTTACAGTCGGTGAGAATGAGAATGTCTCTTATCTCTGTTCTGTAGCACTCATCGGTGGACGGCTTTGTTGAACCCCCGGTCCCCCCGACGAAGTCTGCGAGTCGCCACAGCCTGCCGCGATGCCGCAACTCTTTCACCTCAACAGAGGAGCACCCACATATTGGCAACTACCGCCTCCTCAAGACCATTGGGAAGGGGAATTTCGCCAAGGTGAAGCTGGCACGACATGTCCTCACTGGACGAGAGGTGAGTTTTTACTTAAACTTACAGTTTTTTCACCATCTTTGTTTTGTTCATCCTGGAACATACTACAGTATGTCAGCCTCGCTCTTTTATTGCTGTTCACAATTAAGGTTGCAGCTTTCATTATACTTTCACTCTCTGTGAGCTTGCTAAGATTGTCTTATCTATAAATGACCAGAAAAATCATAAATATCCAAAACAACTTTCTTGAACACAAGATGACTTATTGTAATCACTTGTTTTATGAATGGTATAAAACCCAAAGATCTTCTGAGAAGACTGAGAAAACAGTCAAATATTCATTTATGCAAAGCTGGACTCAGTGAATTTTTGACAAAAATAATTTGTATTCTGTCAGTTGTCTTAATTAATTCATTGGTTAATTGTTTCAGCTGACTTCACAGTATTTATCTCTCACATCTGTTCTCATATTTCTTAGTTCCCAACCAGAGAAACCAAAGCGTAACTGAAATATGGTATCATATTTATTTGGTTCATTAGTTCTGTTTAACACATTTTAGCTGTACTGACTCTCAGGAGAGTAAATGATCCTCCTGTCATGACAATATTGAACATGTTGGTTCTCGTCGTCAGGTCGGGTCAAGATCTCCCTCTTTCACCTTGCACTCTCTGTGTGTGTCTCTCTCTCTCACACACACACACACAGCCATACACTGCTGATCTGTCAGAGTGATAGACATCCTGCTTTGGTGCGTCTGTAATTAAAGCTCCAGTTTCCCTAAGGAGAAAACAATGACCTGTGATCTGTTCACTGTCTTTCACTCAGCAGGACCCACAGCACTCACTGATCCACCTCAGATATCATCTCATCTCTATTTCTTAGCCACATGCATCCTGTAATCCTCTGACTTTCATTATGTACCTGTTCCAGGTCAAACCAGCAACAGTCTGATCCATTCTGCGTCCTTTAATGCTAATGTTAAACAGGCGTATTGGGTATGCGACCCACTGTTTGCAGAGAAGGTCAGGTGCTGCTTTGTGTGCCTGAGTGCCTTTGCTGGCTCATCAGAATGCAGAGACGTGGATCAGAGAGAGAGAGAGAGAACAGGTGGAAAGAACATAACACACTAATACCTACTCTATCTTCGCTTGAGCACAGCAAAGATTTTTCTGGCAGCTTAAATGAAAAAAAAAAAGGTTTAACTCTGTAGAAAAACATCAAAAACAGGTCTGTGGAGACAGAGAGGCAGTCACAGCAGTCTAGGTGACAAAGTGTCCTCTATCTGCTGAGGAGGGCAACTACAGGATCACACACACACACACACACACACACACACACTCACTTGCACTGATGGAAACACTTGCCTCTACCATATGTCCTCATGTCCTACCCACCAGGGAGGGATGATGATACATGATCATTTTTTTATTTAACTATCAATTCTCTGTAATATTGTAGATGAGAATGTTTAGTTAGTTTTTATTATATAGATTTATGCATAGCTTGTTTTATCTGATGTAATGCTTTAGAGGAATAGAGTTACTTTGACAATCAATAATCAGTGCTTTGTCGTGCCCTGGTAGCTCACCTGGTAGAGCATGCACCCTCTGTACAAAGGCTCAGTCCTTGCTGCAGCAGCCCAGATTTGGTTTTGACCTTTGGCCGAGTGCTGCATGTCATTCCTTCACTCTCTCTCCAACTTCCTGTTATTTTTCAGCTGCAACTTTTAAATAAAGGCTCAAAAGCTTTTTAAAAAATCACATATTGGATTTTGCATACATGTCATATTGTGATATATAGCAGTATTAGGAAAAAAAGTATGTTGACAGATGACTGATAATTATTTTCATTACTGAGTGATTGACTAATTGTTTTATCAATTGACTCCAAAACAAACATATTTTCCGTTTCTGATCACAAAAAAACACAAAAAGAAATCCAACAATGAAGAAGCTGGAATGAGGGAATGTTTGTTACTTCAACAATGAATTGATAATCAAAATAAACTGCTCTGTTTAACTAGTAGATTAATTGACTAATGTTAATACAGTACATAAAAGAAACTTGACCAACACACACCGACACACGGCACAGAGAGCAAATGTATGCACTGAAAGAACTAAATATAGACATGCAGCTGAACAAAGACCACAGAGCTAAACAAAGAGAAGCAAACATGAACATACAGCTGTTGATGCAAGTAGACATAAAAAAAGTGAACTCTAGTCAGGTTAATTTTATTCGTAGAGTTAAAAGAAATCACAGATGTGCCTCAGAGGACTTTAAAATCTGTACAGAATATGACACCTTCTATCTTTAGACCCTCAATCTGAATAAGAAAAAGCCCTACAAGCTCTTTCCAGGAAAGATAAACACGAGTAGACAGAAATAGCAATAATAGTCAGATTACAATATGGAGAAACCGAATGACACTGTTAGATCAATAAAGTGCAAACATAAGTATGTGAAGAGTATGGATCAGAGAGGCAACTTCCAGGTTCTGCCAAATTACTAACTGACACGTGAAGTATTTATGGTACAGGTCAGATCACTGTACATACAGGCCTCTGTAATAATAAACTAATAAACTGTATTATATAAGTGGTGCAAGAGTCTTTGTCAGGGTAAATGTTGTAAGGGCAATTATGAGTTACACTGCTTCCTACATAGCAATGGTAATAGCTTTCTTTTCAAGTAGTTCCCTTTAGCTCTGCGTGCTGACGGTCATGACTCTGGTTGTGAAAAGGAAGCTCAGAGGGAAATAAAAGTGCAGGGGAACATGTGAAAAACTCTCCAGAGATCCCCCACCTACATGTCTGAATATTCACATGTAGCTATGTGTTTCACATGCGAACACAAAACCTGCATACGGTGAAGAGCATATGGGCTGTGTGTTAGGAATGCGCTGAATAATTAAAAGTGATGCACGTCGCCCTTCTGTCACTGTGGGACTGAATAATTCACCCTCAGGTCCATTAGAGAGAGAACACACAGACAAACACTGGCATATGATCTGATACCTCCACACATTCATCAAGTCTCTCAATCTGAGCACAAAAAGGGAAATATTGGTACGGCGTAGCATAGAGGAAATGCAGTGTCTACCTTTGACTCATGAGAAGGGAATAGTGGAAGTTGGAACAATAGAGTGACACACGAGGATGGCTCTAACACCTGCAGGCATACATCGACACACAAACATACACCCGCATGCCTCTGCATAAGTTTTGTCCGTGACAAGAGGAAGCTGAAGGGAGGGGAGTGAAGTCTGTCTGTGCACCTGCCCACCTAAGACAGGCTGCAAATAGACACCACCTGCGTACTGCGTGTCTACACACAGCGAGCCTCTCTGCAGTCTCTCTTTTCCATGATAGACTGTTCCTCTCACGGCCACCACAGAGAAGAAACTAAATGTCCCAGCGACTTGTACTGCAGGTCCTTTAGGGAAACCCCGCTCAGTATGAACAAGCTGCATTCTCTCCACTGTGACTCAGCATTTGCTTGCTCTGTTTTTCCCCCTTAACAGGTTGCTTGGGAATATAATCAAAATCTGCATCCACTGATGCATGTTTATTAAAGCCCTCATGGGGGCAGAGTCAAAGTATAGCTGTTAGAATATGTTGTAATGAATGCTTTGATGGTGTCATTAATCTCCCAAGTTTAGTTTTCAAGATAGAGGACCTGCTTATGATTTGAGAAGAATGCAGTGGTGCATTGGCTCTTGACTAAGCCTGATTCTTGTTCCCTATAAATCATACAGTGCAGTAGTTTCTTGTGCTGTCTGTTAGTTGCAAACATACTGCATGATGGAGAATAGTGCCATTGTTAATAATGTTTATCATGTTAGTACATCATATAGAACGGAAAACCCTCAATGTTTTGCTCAAGAGCACTTCATCAGAGCCTGTACTCAATAGTATAGAACTGAAAGGCTGATTGAAGAGTGACGTAAAACAACAACTTGAACTGGGGTCTTCTATTACATGGTGTCCTCTTGTGAGTTCAAACCTGGATTTTCGGTTGCAAAATGCTGCCCTAGACCAGTCATTGACCATTTTAAGTCGACTGTGCCCCGTCCCATACTGTCAGATATACCTATAGTACAGAAATATATACCCTGGGCTAGGGCTGCTCGATTATGGAAAAAATCAATATCACGATTATTTTGGTCAATATTGAAATCACGATTATTCAAACGATTAATTTTGAGTTTCACAATGCATTTATTCAGCATTTGTCTCTCTCTCAAAAAACACTTTGTTATTGATTCTTTATGCAAAATATTCAAATTGAAAATAAATTTGGGGTACAAATATGTACTTTACAGCTGTTTTGCAATGTATAAAGCATTGAATCAATAAAATAAATATACTTTATGGAACATTAAATAAGGCATAGAAAAACATAAATGTATCCAAAATAAACTATGGATCCAGCTGCTCTGCAAATTCTCTGTATTTAGAGAACAAAATAAATATAATAATAAGCATAAGCATTAATAAGCAATAAGTATCTTCTTGAAACCCTCACCCTGGACTGTATTATTGGGTTGCATATCTTTAGCTAAGAAATATCCAATGGCAGCTGTTAGGCCCCGTTTACACGTACACGGGTATTTTAAAAAACTGAGACATTTCCCTTCGTTTATACATATCTTTTACACGCAAACGGTGAATTCGCCTCTGAAAACGAATCGAGTTTTAGGCAGCTGATGCGCCAAAAGTGCGATCAATGTTTACCTTTTGCTATGACGATGATCATGGAAGCAAGCCGCCCATAGGCTTGGCGTAGTTATGATGGCGCTCGATGGCGTATTTATGCGGGTTGATGTAAACGAAAACTTTTTTGAAAACGATGCTATGTGCACGATGTTATTTTGGAAAACGGAGGGAGGGAAATATTCGTTTCTCAACATACCCGGCTATGTGTAAACGTAGCCTAATGTCTTGTGCCTCTCCGAACTTGTCGGATAAGGAGTCGCATTAAACAATGTGTCTGTGATCGATGACTGAGTTTGCGTTGACGTCTTGCTGGTTGTGGCACTGGCTTTGTCTTTTTGTTTCTTTATTAATTCGTCGTGAGTGACTTTGTGCTTTTGTTTGAGATGGTTGAATAAATTTGTAGTGTTACCAAGAGGAGCAGCTATTACCTTGTAGCAAATCTTGCACATTATGTGCTGCTGCTTCTCGTCGAATTCTTCTCATTTGCTTTCAAACTCACTCACTGTTTTTGAACACCAAACGACACACCTCCTCACTCTTCAGCTGCGTGAGGGAGTATGGGCTATCCTGTTAGTCAGCAGGGCCGCGTGAAATGGAATGTAATGCGCATGCGCGTCTCTCAGAAACTCTGTAATGAAAAGTGGAAAATAAAACACTCGATTATATGATTTTTTGAGATCGTTTGACAACAAAATCGCAATCCTGATCAAAATTTGTTTAATTGCACAGCCCTACCCTGGGCTGTTTTAAAGTTTACATATTGCATTTTTTAGTAATGCTATAGAGCTTTTTTTTTCTGAGTTGTGTATATCTCAAGCATGCAGGTGATACCAAGCACAGTCTGATGGTTTCACACTATTCCACGCCAAGATTTGTCGCGATGAGCCAGCAAAAGCAGGGAAGAAGAAGACTAACAGTAAACATCAGCTTCACCCGTAGGCCTGATTTGTGCTTATTGCTGATTTGCAAGCAGCATGCCAACACACCAAACTAAGGTTGTTAATATGTTAAATATTGCATTCAGCTCAAACTCTCAGTCTTGTCATTACCCATGAGTAGCTGAAAAACAGCACTGCATCAACACAACACAAAGTAGAAATTGACTGTACTTATATAGTTTTCTCATTCAGTCACACATTCGTACGCTGGCAGCTACAATGCAAGGTTGGCACTTGGGAGCTAATCATTCATACATATTTACACAGCGATGGCGCAGCCTTCCGGAGCAATTTGGGGTTCAGTATCTTGCCCAAGGACATGCAGACTGGAGGAGCCAGAGATTCAACCACAGATCATCTGATTAGTGGCTGTCCCAAATCAAGAATATTTAATTTTCATGCTGGTGTGCTTCAGTATATATCACTTAAAATACTCAAAACATGGTGACAGGAGTTCATAGAGCTGCATTATTAGAAAACAACTTGTCTCTTTCGTCTGTTCACATTAACAAACCGTGCGTTTATGATGTTTAATGTTGTGAAATGGTCTGTGAGGAGTACACAGTTGAAGAGTCTAAACTCCCTTCGAGGCCTATAGAGACCAGCAGCTCCAAAGTGGTTTGAACCATCTCTCCGGGCCTTCCTTAGAGATTTGCACTCTCCTTACTGTGGCTGAAAAAATGTTGCAGTAATTACCCTTTAGTGAGACCACAAACTCAGCCTGCCAGCACTGGTAACATATTCATATTTATTCAAGAAATACTAATGAAATATTATGCGCCAACAAAAGGCTGTGTGTATAATTTCAGTGTAACTACATTATAGTGTAAAACTGCTCTGTCAATCCCTTATCAGCACGATGTATGGGCTTACTGGTGACTCTGCAGTATGGCTCAGCTCGTGGCTTTGTGAAAGCTGCTGAGCTCTCAGAAAGTGAGGGGAGCAGATCTGTTTTAGTGTGCACTTTGGGATGATTATTGAGATGGACGGGTCAGACTGCTGCCCGGCAAGACCTGCCGAGCCAACAGTAGATCATCGACCTGCAGAGTCATAAATACTCACACACACACACACAGACACACACAGGCACAATTTACTTAAGCTGTTCACCTTTGATTTTCTGTGGTTGCATTTACATACCGTTAGTGCAACTGTGTGTGTGTAATGGGTCTTATTTTACATTCATCATCACCATGAACAAATCCACATTTCTCTTATGTTTATCTCTGTCCATTAAAGCTTTACCTCTTCACAAATTACTAACCAGAAGAGCTTTAAGGTGTGTTCAGCTTGAGTGCACCATGACATGTTTTAACAAAGCCGCCTCACGGCAGAAGAGTGGGGTAATCAGGGTAGTTCTTTTCAACACAAGCTTTCACTATGCAGCCAAAACACAAATACAGAGCTAGAATTACTTTTGACATCACTTTTATCTTTTGTCTCCACTCCTTCCTTCCTTTCTTTTTTGTCTTCTCGTCTTTTCTCTCTTTCCAGGTGGCGGTGAAGATTATAGACAAGACCCAGCTGAATCCCACCAGTCTACAGAAGGTAAGTTGCTGTTTTATGGCCTCATGGTTAACATTAATATCTTGGGTACAGTGCTCATGGCTTTTCCATTAGTCATTCCCGAGTTCTCTCTGCTCTGTCTCTTTGCTCTTTGAACTCAGGATGTACTGTTTTACATAATGTAATCAGATGCAGCCAGGAGAGACCACAAGGCTTGTTTTTAATCTCCACCCCTCCTCCAACCCCACTCTTGATTTTCTTTTTCTTGGTTTGTGGTTAGGAGCAGCTAAAAATACCCCTGCTTGCCTATTTGTCACTTACCCTCATCAAGCAGTCATAACCAATTACAGCAAACGGTTTCGGACAGTTCCCTGATTGCTGAAATGCAGCTCTTTCTGCTGATTAAACACACACACATCCATACAATCTTCATAGTAGATTAGACCATGTTACAGTATGAGTATGCATCACCTACTGTGAGTCTGAAAATGAATCAGGTGTGTAGCTCCACACCTGATTCATTTTTAGACTCACAGAAATTCATTTAACGGTCATGACATTATCGTGGCATGGCTCACCATTGCTGCTCTTTTAATTTTAGTGTTTGGTAAAGGATGAACTAATTGCTAAGCAACTGTCATGGTGACTCATTATAATAATGGACCATTATAACCACCACACCTACATAAACGCCAGTTGATGTCTTGATGGATCTCTTGGCCTCTATCTCTCTGCGAGCCGCCAGGGTGAGAAATATTGCTGCAGCAAGCACTCTTAATGACAATATAATAATAACAATTAGTCTCCAAGCATGTATGCCTTCCCACGCTGGTCTGAGAGGAGTGTTACCGGAAGAAACGAAGGCTGGAATAATCAAACAGGGTATAACTGTCGGGGACAAATGGCAAATTGGGTTCTTGGCTTACTGTAAATCAAGGCGGGTTTTTTGAGCCTATCAGGGAACTCCTCACACGATTCTGTTGCTGGCTTTGTTCTGCATGAGCAAAGCACATCTGTAATTTAACTGGATCTTAATGGGATCCGACTGCAGTGCTTCAGCCAATCAGCGTGAAGAAGTTGCTGCGAGAATTTCAAGCTTTATGTCCTGCACTCATCTAATCTGACTGAGATAAATTTCATTGTGCGAGCTGTTTTGTTAATCAGCCTATTATGTGGTTTCTAATCTGCACACACAACACAGTGGGGGAATGAACATTTAGAGGCGTGTGTGTGTGTGCGGTACTACGATCCAGAATACAAACTGTCTCTGACTTCACCAATTTTGGTCTCGTCTAGGTCATGAGCGCTTACACACCTGATGGGTCGGGTTGTTTGCTGCCTGGTGATGGGCAGGGCAGACGTATCATGTGAGACTGCGGACCAATCAGGATCTCTCTGATCAATAATTCAGAGGGCCTTTCAGATGTCAGCTGCAGTAGACCCGAGAGGGTCAATATGGAGTGTTATGGCTTTTTATGGAAGCTAATATTGGTGTAATATGCAGGTTGACGTCATGCATCCATGAGTTAAATCTGGTGTGTGTTGTGTATCTGTATTGCGTGTAAAGACATGTGTATCCCTGCATGGTGCTTATATGTAGTTGTATTTTTAATGTCCTCTGCTCTGTGTTATAGATTGCTGTAATACTATACGGAAGTGCCATCTGCAATGCAGAAGCTTGTCTTATAATGCAGCAGTAGTCTCCTGGATTGAATCGATTGTCTCACTGACTCAGAAGGTCCTATGCTATCCTTCTGAACACTCTACTATGGATGCATTAAAGGGAAGATCCACCTTAGTACAGCTTTCGCTCGGTTACTCTTGGACTGAAAAAGTCAAGAAAAACATCAACGTTGTCAATCAGTGGTTCTCATTCCTGGTGTTTGAGGTTTAGTGCTGCTGGTTAGCCAGTTAATTGTAGATAATGTTGATGATTTTCAGATTGGAGCTCTAGCTCTGGGTCTTCAGTATTTAAAATACAAAATATATATATATATTGGTTAGTACTGTCTACAACTTCTCTCACTTTCATAAATCATTTCAGCGTTTTTGGTTGGGCTGCTTTTTTATTTTATTACTTTTTTTTTTGAGGCATTCTTCATGTTAAAAAGTCTAGACTAAATTTCACTACGTATCCCTGAGGGTGTCTGGGCTGCTCTGCTCACTCTGTTCCCATTGTGACCCTGAAATGGCAAAAAAACATTTAACAATGAATGGATGTAGAACATCACAAAATATGTTTTAGGATGGATTTTTATGTTTTTGCCTCTTACATTCATGACAAAGTAGTCACAGTACTTTGACAAACCCAGCATCTTGGACAACAAATTGATCATACCACAGTGTACATTTCCATGGTTAAGAATGCCATCCCGTTAAGCTGAGCAGGCTATTTCTAGAGGCGGTTACAAACAACAGACGGACATAATTATTGATTCAGTGACTCAGACTTTTAACATGCATGAAGAGCAGAGGTTGAAGGATTTCTGGTACATCTGAAAATCAGGTGTCTAAGCTGACCTTGTCTCCTTCTCTTGGTCTGTGATGCATACAATCCACTCTATAGTGTTTTAATACTGTTTTTTAAATTTTTTATTTATGTGTGATTATGTTTGTTTGTCAGGGTGAGGTAAGTGAGGTTTGAGTGGTCTGATCTGACCGCATCACACTTCCACTCGTTGCTAACGGCGTCTCTTTTATGTTAGCCCGTCAAAAATGCCACTGATCTCTCTTTTTATGGTCTCAGAGGAGCCAGGCTGCAGGCACACCATCTGGCACTTTAGGCACAGCCAGCGCTCTGGCAGATCCTATACAGCTACATGCACACACACACACACACACACAAGCCTGTAAGACAGATACATGTGAACACAGGAGATCCTTTGGTTTATACAGAAGGCTCAAGCTGGCAGAACTTCCATTTTTTACTGTTTCTATCACAGCTTTGGCAACATTTCACACATACATGCATTCCTGGACCATACACACACACATGTCCACATGCAAACATCCTCTAAATCAGGGCTGTCAAATTCATTTTAGTTCAGGGGCCACATAGAGCCCAATTTGATCTCAAGTGGGCTGCACCAGTAAAGTCATAGTATAATAACCTGCGAATAAAAGCAGCTCAACGTTTTTCTTTATGTTTTAGTGCATTTACGCGTGTGCATTACAACTTACAGATCACAGTGTATCTACAAAGGCACAAAACATTTAGTCAAAGGTATCTGGAAATGAACAGTATAGTATTTTACTTTATGATCAAAACAATACAATATCAGGCGTCAAATCCTAAGTAGCAGCCAAATTCAGGATGTTGTTTAAGTGCTTGTGTATGAGCTTTGAGTGCAGCTTTGTTTTATTGATGCTCGTTACAGAGTAAACCTGTTCACAAAGGTAGGTAAGCCGACACGAGGCAAATTGTGTTTCAAATCTGAATCACACTGCAAGTCAATTATTGGTTGGATGTCGACGGGCAGATTACTGTAGAAATTAAGACCTGAAACCGAAACACGAAAAGAACACGTAGGACAAATCTTTTTTACCAGCAGCTCTAACATGAACGCTTTGTTTGCTTGATGGTGTTGTGTGCAACCCACTGTTGAAATAGCAGTTACTTTTATTAGAAAATTTGCAGTTAATGTCTACTCTGTAATTTTTACACTTCAAAATCATCCCACAGGCCAGATTGGACCCCCTGGTGGGCCTGTATGTTTGACACCCCTGCTCTAACTTATCCCTGTGTGGGATCTGACATCATAACATGCAGATGAAGAGATGAAGTCAATCTTAAAATCTCTGTTTTTATTGCTTACTTTCTCGAGCTTATCTTTGTCAATCTGGTGTTTCCCTCTGATTATTTTATTTTAAAAAGAGGTTAGCAGAGGCCAGAATGAGTCATGAGGTTAGAATGAAGCTCCGGTCTGTTCCTTTATGGCCCATTTGCGCTCTCTGCCCTGGTGTGTGACTTCGCCGTGGTTTCAGTGTAACAGGAAATGAGGTCAACTGAGCTTCCAAAGCGCCTCCTTAGATCGGCCACAGGAAATGCATCACATGTCATCTGTGGTCGGGGATGTTGACGTTGTCATGGTTTTTAGGCATTTTAGCCCTAAAATAGGCCTCTGCCTTAATCCCCTCTTCCATTGAGCAAACACTGCTCTCATCCCACCGTCCCATCGCTCTTGTTCTCTCTTTCTAATCCGCGAATAAGAGTTGCTTCTTTTTTATTTGCTTCAACGATGATAAAGAGATATTAAAGGTGGTATGATTTGACCGTGAGGTTTCAGACTAAATAAAGGCAGAAATTCACATTTGGAAAAGGTAGAGCCATTTGGTTTGTGACGTCAAACGGACTGCAGAGACTGAAGAGGGTAAACTAAGCGACAGAAACAACAGCAGCTTCTTTAAAAGTGAAAATCTCTTTTCTCGTCGTAGCTCAGAGCCACAGATATAACCTTCAGTCTTACTATTTTATATCCAAGTGTGCTTTGACTCTCTGTGTATTCTCTGCAAGCTGCAAAAAGCCCACCATGGGGTCAAGCTCTCTTAATGGCTGTTGTTTATGTCTGTCTTGTGCCTGCCACTCTGCATTAGCCAATGAAATGCTGCCGAGCCCATGGGCTCGGGGAGCTTTGGTCTTGTTCAGATGAGTGGAATGTGATTGGTCAGGCAGAGCGTTGCCCGAGATGAATCACAAAACAAATGTTGAGGCTGCTGAGATACGTGTGGATTTGCATGTTTGTGGATATTTGTGTGGCTTTGATTGACAGTTATAGAGTGAAGTCTGCTGCTAAGCTGGCGCTGTGAAGAGAGAAATGGAGACAGAGAGTTGTGTCTTTTGTTGTTGGGTTTATTTTCAGTACCTCAGGAGTCGAGGACAGGATAGGACACTTAATCTGAATGTCAGTGACACTTTCGATCCCTCCGTCTGCCAGTCTGTTTGTCTTTCTGTCTCTCTCTGTCTTTCTGTGACAAACAGCAAGCAGTGATTATTCACTGATACACGGTTTTGAAGTACTGTTTGTGCACATGAAAACACGGCACACAAACGCTCATTAGAGTTATGAGGGCTTTCAGGCTTCCCGGCTACTCATCCTATCAATAATCTCCATGTTGAATGAGCAGCTGTGCTGCTGTGACTGAAATAGTCCAGCCAGTTCCTGTAAGTGTTCCCAGTCTGATATCTGCTGCTCTGCTCCTTCTGCATGGGGACTCGGCTGTAATTAAGGCTAGTTTGGGAGCCTGGGTGCCCCTGGGTGGCTGCAAGTAGGTCACTGGCACAGACTACTAAGATTCAGGCGCATTGGTAACGGTGTGTTTTCATGTTTGTGATACACACATGCTTTTTGCAGCTATTCTTGTAATCATTCTGAATTCATGACATTCAACCGACCATTTTGATTCATTTTAGTTTGAAAGAAGGTCATTCTGCCTCACAGGAAGTTGGCCCATATATTGAGTTCTCGCTCATGGTGTCCAGAGCCACTTTCAAAAACTGCTTTATGCCACGCTGTGGCTCCCCTTTGTGCCTGTAGATATTATTGATATTAATACTAGACTGGATCAAAGATTCCAAACTCATTATCGTCTCTCAGCCTCCATGGTGGCTACATCCCTATCGAGCTTGTATTGACAGACGCTGTTTATTGTCATCATTTTCCACCGCCCTTCTCAGATTTGTTCTAATTTTTGTTTCCAAGTGGCTGCACGCATGCTTCCCATGTGAGGGGCTTTAGGGCAATGACGTAAATGAAAGAGAAAGAAGGGAACGGGCGGAGAGAGGGAAAAGATAAGAGATCGAGATAAAACACTTTAGATCATCACTCATGTCACAGATGTGTCACATGTTAAAGCACGTGCAAGGATTTAGTTGTTTTTGTGTACTGCAGGACATCTTCTGGTTATTGTGTCAGTGTGATTCCACTCTAATTGACTTTGTTACCATGGGGGAACCTCACAGGCCAACATAGCAGCCGTTGAATATGGAGCAGGGTTTGCCACACAGGAGAAGCTCGCTATTCTGAGCCACTGTTGACAAAAACATGATCCCCATAACAAATTCAATCAATGAAATCTGAACAAGCAGTCCTTAAAAATATCAAATAAATCACAAAACAGACAACAGACAAAGGGTAGAAGAGAAATAAATGATAAAAACATAATTCAAGTAAAAAAGACCAAACAATATCTAATGATAGTGCATGGTAATATACTGTACATGGTTAGTGTGTGTGTGTGTGTGTGTGTGTGTGTGTGTGTGTGTGTGTGTGTGTGTGTGTGTGTGTGTGTATGTGTGTATGTGTGTATGTATGTATGTATGTATGTATGTATGTATGTATGTATGTAGGTAGGTAGGTAGGTAGGTAGGTAGATAGATAGATAGATAGATAGATAGATAGATAGATAGATAGATAGATAGATAGATAGATAGATAGATAGATAGATAGATATAGAGTAACATATGACATACACAGTTACAAAGGCTAATTGAGAGAGAATCAGCAATTGTGCGCAATTAATCTCAGTTTCTTGAAACCACAACATAATATTTAATCTTGACATTATTCTGTTTGTACACAGAAGACTTTATTCTTGAACACATCAGGTTATTTGCATTTCCAGTACATATTATTAATGTTTTATAATTTAAAAAAAACAACAACTTTAATCAAGTTCTTCGCGAAGATATGAATCTTTAAAGATGGATCACAAACATATCACTGTAGATTTTAGCAAACACTGCTCGGTAAACAGTGCATTAGCTGTGGATTAATACACATTTTGTGCTCCAGTGTGTACAGTACTTGCAGCAGCAGGACAGTGTATGTGGGATTGATTCAAAATAAACTACAGTGCCCATGTTTATTGTAATGAGGGAAGATGTCACCCAGTGCAACAATGTGGCTCACTGATTTGTTTCTGATAGTTTTTGGACAACAATGGAGCTCTATGGCACCAAGGAATAAGCCACACCAGGCTTTGGCCACACAGACGATACTTGTTAGTAGGAAAAAAACAGGCTTTGGCCACACAGACGATACTTGTTAGTAGGAAAAAAAACAAAAAAACTTTGCTTTTCTCACTCTTGGCTTTTTATGGGATTTTTTTTTGACAATGAGAAAATATAGAAGCCTGATTTTTTTTTTTTAAGCCGTCTGCAGCATCTCACAGTGTACTGTATGTGTGTGCTGGGTCTAATGAGATGAGAGGTGTCAGAAAGAGAGGGGGAAAAAAGAGGCAGGCGAGCAAGTAGAGACAGAGAACAGAGGAAAGAATTAGAGTGTGAGAGAGAGTACCTGCATGTTGTTGAACCAGACTGTAGCTCAGAGGTCCCACAGAGTCGGGCCTGCTCACACTGGTATAATGGCTGTGTTTGATGACCTAGAAACATAGACTATCCCAGCACTTATATAAGACCTAAAAGGCCATTAGAAAAGTTGCATGCACACACATGCATACACACCACCGCAGTGTCCATCATTTTTAATTTGACGTGATGTAGAGTAATTGTCAATTTTCTTCAATCGGAAATAGACAGGAGATGAAAGCAGCACTCAGGACCCTTTTTGCTTAATCAAAGTGGTCAGCAAATGGCAAAATCTGTGTTCTGTCTCAGGTAGCAGTGGATGCTAAATCCCAGTTGAGTGAGTGTTGAAATTTAACACTCAAACACAGCCTCAGCATGACTGGGAATCAGCAGAATGTAAATGATTCAACAGCACCTCTAAGTGGCTGCAGGAGCTCGTCTGACGAAAACAATCACGCAAGAGTGAGGAGACGCGGTTTTAAACGAATATATACCGTCTGACGCCGCACTAAGCTGTTTTACTGTTCATGGAGAAGATAGACTGGAGGATGTGATTTTACTTTGCATGGAAACGTTTCCCATCTTCAGAGTCTTAACATAAATCTTCTAAATGAGCTCAAATTCTGCTACGTTTTTGTTTTCCAGAACCGCAGGACTGGGACATCAGCGTGATTTTGCTGCTGCTTTTGTTTTTCTGTACGTCCACGTTAAGATGATTATATTAGGCAGCAGATGCCTAACTGGCTGTATGCCTGTGTGCTGTTACTCTGCAGTGGGTGGCTGCTGACTGAGTGTGTGGATGGCCGGCCGGCCAGCCGGCTGGCTGGACTGCAGTGTGTCAGTGGAGTTGTAATTCTGGTCCTTATCTGTGTAGGTCAGGGTTTAGTGCGTTGTCGTCACTGCATCCGTCATATTACTTTACACAGTACAGTAGTCCCATGATCCTCAGGTCTTCTCATGTTCCTGCAGAGTATAATAGAGTTTCAGAAGTATACACACTTTGGTAATTTGTTGTTATTCCAGTGCTTTCCCAGCAGAGACAGTTGAGTGGACACTCATTTTAATGCTTTTAATGTCATTCGACATTTTGGATTAATTAAATGTTCCTCTGTGTCTCAACAGCTCTTCAGGGAAGTCCGAATAATGAAGCTACTGAATCATCCAAATATAGGTAAGTTTAAACATGCGGCATCTTGATGACAGCTTAGCTCACCAATGAAACCAACACAGCACCAACACCAAGCTAAACCAGTATAACCAGCATAAAAATTATTATCCCTGCTGCTGCTTTTCTTTTGCAGTAAAATTTGATTTATGTGATTTTAAAGTGAGATCCTCTGATGTCATGCTGCCTTTTTTCAAAATAAGAGCCATTACCAATCTCAATCTCCACCTTTACAAAGCAATTGACATAAATTGAGGTATGACTCAATAGTCTGAAGATCCTCGCAAAAGCATTAGCTACATGCAAATGATGAAATATTTTTTACTTCTGCTGTAAAGTGCTGAAGACTTCATTCAGATTTAGATATCTGTTTTAATGCAACAAGGGTACCGAAGCACACCAGTAAACTCCACTAATCCCAGTGTGGAAACTCCATTATTTAAAACAATCTTTACTTGTCAGCCAATTTATTTTGTCTCCACCTCCCTCTCTGCCCTTTTTCCACAATCTCTCCTGCAGTGAAATTGTTTGAGGTGATTGAGACGGAGAAGACACTTTATTTGGTGATGGAGTACGCCAGTGGTGGTGAGTGAAGCATTAATGCATGTCCACTAAATGTATCACATTTTGTCAGTGTATCCCTGCTTGTTATTTCCACAGTGTTGGTTCTAGAGCAATTTACAGTAAGAAGTATACACACGGACTAAAACACTGTCAGTACTATTTAACATGAGGTCATATAAAGTTTAAACTCCCTCTAATGTAATATTCATCACAGAAAAGTATTTCTGTAACTATTTCAGTGAAATAGATACCACATGAATACTCTAGTGGTGATGAAAGATGATATAAAATGATGAGAATATACTGATAATACATAATAATTTTATGTTTCTACTCCAGGAGAAGTATTTGACTATCTAGTGGCTCACGGCAGAATGAAGGAGAAGGAGGCCAGGGCCAAGTTCAGACAGGTGAGTCATCAGCATCGCAGTGCTCGTATCTCTGTCGTCACTATTAGGAAAGACTGCATGCACCAAGATCAAGCTTCGTCACCGACTGCAGAGGAAAGATGGAGCACAGATAGCTTGGCCAGAGAGAACAGGAGGGTTGAAAACAACTTCCTTATGGATGCTGCTCTGACACCTAGTGGTGCTACAAGAGCCATAAGCCATTCACAGCAGTTAATGGACGTATGTATCCTCGTTCATGCTACAAATTAGAACATTTGTCTCTTTCTTCTAATTGTCTTTTTATGTTAATGTAGCATAAAAAAGATCCTCTCAGTGAAAAGCATTGTCTGTATTTAAAATCCCTCGTTGATGGTCTTGGATGACTCAGAGGAAGTGTGTGTGACACAATGTGGGCAGTGTGTGTCACAGTACAGATAGATCAGCATTCAGAGAGGTAAAAAGTGTGTGTGCCCGAGAGCAGGTAGGTGGGTGGCGTCTGTCAAAGAACAGTGTGTTTTCTGTTTGATTGATGTCGTAGCTATTCTTGCACATGTTGGTGTAATTTCCTCGTCGGCTATCGCATAAACTGCTTACTGTATGTCATGTGATTACAGGGACTTTGGCATGAGTACATTTGGGCCTGAAAAATCAAAAATCAACACTTAATTTATAGTCTGCGATGCCCCCCATGTCCACCTGCAAACCAATTTAATATTTATCTGCTAGCAAATGTTTGCCATATTGAATGGTATTTCCATTTGCATGATGCAACCTAAACTTTAGCTGCTAGGTTTTGACATGGAGGACTTATTTGAAATTCTCCTGCTGCACTGACAGTCAAGGATTTCCTATTTTGCTCTTACCTGTAAAATTTATATTTTGAAAGTCTTAGTAACGTGAAGCTAAGATGGACTCGAAATCACTCTAAAGATAAACCATGGTAGAGTTGTAACATTTAACAGCAATCAATTCATGTTATATCTTCATATCTTGTCATTTATGCTGTAGAGCTGCAAGAGTTTGTCGATTAACCGATTAGTTGATTTATCGTTTCAGTTATTTTTCAAGCAAAAATGAGGTGTTTGCTGTTTTCCTTTCATGTCATATATGACAGAGAATTAAATATCTTTGGGGTTTGGACTGCTGTTTGCACAAAACCGAGAAAACTAACACATTTTTTACTGTTTATAACATTTTATAGAAGCAAAAAAATCAGCATATTAATTAATAATGAAAATAATTCCTAGTTGCAGTCGTATAATTATCTTTGTGTTCTTTTGTGGTTGTTTTATACATCTCTATCTTTCTTCTATCTCTGCCTATAACGTCTGTGTTTCTATTTCAGATTGTGTCTGCAGTGCAGTATTGTCACCAGAGGAGGATAGTACACAGGGATCTGAAGGTGAGGATCTAAACTCTTGCACTCTCTGATGTCTAATTTCTCCTCCAGAGTACTATCTATATCTCGCAGGTATATCTTGGGAACACCCTCTGTAATCAAACATGTTCTGTCATTGCTGGTATCTTGACAGTCCACATGAGGATGTGTCTGTGGTTTGTCACATCTCTCCCTACCTCAGGCGGAGAACCTGTTGTTAGACGCAGATATGAACATCAAGATAGCTGACTTTGGCTTCAGTAACGAGTTCACTGTGGGCAGTAAGCTGGACACTTTCTGTGGCTCCCCGCCGTACGCCGCTCCAGAACTCTTCCAGGGAAAGAAGTACGATGGACCAGAAGTGGATGTCTGGAGCCTCGGGGTCATCCTCTACACACTGGTCAGCGGATCACTGCCCTTCGACGGACAGAACCTAAAGGTGTGAACTTGTTAGCATTCTGGCTGTGTTAATATGGCTGTATAAGAAGGTGTTGCTTCACAAAAGTTTTATTCAAGTTGTTTTTTTGAGACTAATGTGACTGTACCTTTTGTCTGAAACCCCGTTTCTGACAGTCTCATAATAAGAAACATTTCACACAGCTATTATACAGTTGTGCACAAGTGTGAAAACAGACTTGGGTTTGAATTTGGTCTCCCAAGCTTTCTCTGGGAGACCAGCTTTTTCTTCAATCAATCATAACCACATGCAACAACTGAGGAGAGACTCTCTGAAAACTTTTTGTTTGTTCAGAAAAGGTATAAACACTTTAAGACACATTCAGATGACACGTCGTACAATCTAGCTTGTTTGAAACACACTGAGACCTTTATTATATCCTCCAACACAAAGTATGAAAAGCATCCACCTCTGTGTCGAGGGAAAGCCAAGTGGGAGTCCAAATTGTAAAAAGTAAAAATTGATGCTTCTCTGGGAGATTTCTTGTCACTCAAAATATATTTATAATTCGGTTTAAGTCTGAATTCATGTAGACTGTAAAGGCCAAAGTAAATAAAAAGAGCAGAGTGACGTGCTAACAGCCTGATATCTTAACCAAGTGTCTATTCTAACTGAGTTAGGATGTTGACTTGTGTCAACCCAACACTGGGTCACTTGAGTAACCAAATTATAAGAGGAATGTAGTGTGTATATTGTTTGGAATAAAACATTTTACAGTATCAGTACAGATTCATGGACTCTGCTTTAATAATGCAGCAGTGTGAATATTTGAAAACGAGCAGGTCAAGAAAAGGTGGAAATGGTCATTTTTAATTCATCTTCAGAGCTGAGCTGAGTGATCTGCTGCCTTTTTTTAGGCTCCAATTGATACTTTTATATTGCTCATATGACTATGCTGATGAACAGAGCCTCAACTCTCCAGGCCACATTTCAGCTGGCTCACCAGGCGGCTGTTTTTAGCAAAACAAGCTCTGATAAGCTTACACTACACTACAAGCGTGAAAGATTTAGTTAGGGGGATCTATTTACAGAGTATGTCAGAAATGTAATATATTTTCATAAGTGTATAATCACCTGAAAATAAGAATCATCATGTTTTTGTTAGATGTCGAATGAGCCTTTTATATCTACAGACACCACGGCTCCTCCTTAGGTCTGCCATATTGAACTGCCGTCCTAGTTTCTTCTTGATGCTAAGAAAGAGAGGATGAAGCGATGGGTCTGCAATCAGCAGCTATACTGATAGATGCCACTCAATCTCACACACTGAAAGTCAGCAACTAGATAAAGCATTAAGCAGCGAATGATGGGAACTGTTTGCTAATATGTTAACTCTTCATGGCGATAATGTTCGCTGTCCTCTCATAAAATGAATGAGTGCTTCTCTTTTTGCCGCTGTTAACTTCTCATTTGGTTTCGTCTCTGTGTGTCTGCGGCCTGGCGTACAGGAGCTGAGGGAGAGGGTCCTGCGGGGAAAGTACCGTATTCCTTTCTACATGTCCACAGACTGTGAAAACCTGCTGAAGAAACTACTCGTGCTCAACCCTGTCAAACGAGGCAGCTTGGAGGTATTCGCACTGTGGCGTCTTCACAGTTATTTGCCCTCCATTCAGAAATGTTTTGCACAGCAGCCCGCTTACAGTCGAGCAGACAGTCCTAATGATTTGGTGCATGATTGTTGTGCATCATCCAAAAGCACATAATTGCTGCTGTTGTTAATTGTGAACCAACAGGACACTTCAGTTTATGGCCATGTCAGACGGAGATCTGGAAACATCATTCATTTGACATCAAAGAGTGGTCTTACATAATTCTTCGATGAAAGTATTTCCAAACATTAAAGCTAAATAGAATTTGCTGTAAGAAAAAAAAAACTTCATTAATTCAACAAAATCCTTCTACTTTCTTTCAGTGCATCCACGTAATTAGGGGGTGGTTGTAACTTGTTTCTCCTTTGCAAACAATATATGGTTGTCAGTTCAACTCACAGTCTCTCCAGAGTCAATACCACCCCTACGCTCAGAACCAGGCTGAAGTTCAATAGTAAAGATTTCTCCACCAATAATAACAATTGATCTCAGTGTTGTTCAGTTGCAGCTGAACTTGTGATTAAAAAGATTTGGTAAAGAAATGATCATTCCTCATCTGTCTGTTGGTTCGTCCTTGCACTTAACTGTCTTAATTATCAGGATTAATTATCTGTTACTTGAATTTTCATTATTAAAATTGGCAGTTGATTTTATTGTTCTGGATATACAGCACATGAGTTTAATTGTCTTGTTTCTTTGTTAGCAAATCATGAAAGACCATTGGATGAATGTGGGTCACGATGAGGAGGAGCTAAAACCTTACATCGAGCCTGAAGCGGATTTCAGTGATACATCCAGAATAGGTATGTCTGACTGTACGTGTGTGTGTGTATATGTCACTCCTAATGTCACGTCCCGGTTACTGATTCTGTGATTCATGTTGACTTCCCTTTAGAGCTCATGGTGACGATGGGCTTCCCTAAAGATGAGATCACAGACTCTCTAAATGCCCAGAAGTACGATGATGTCATGGCCACCTACTTGCTGTTAGGCAGAAAAGCTCCAGAGGTTGGTTTGTTCATCATCTTGACATCCTCACCAGTGGTTAATGGATTATGTCATGAGACCATATCTAACATTGTGTGTCTTTGTATCTCAGTTTGAGGGGAGCGAGCCCCTGACTAACAGCATCCTGGGGCAACGGCAGCGACCGACCAGTGACATCAACAACAGCTCCAGCATTTCTCCCGCCCATCCCAAGGTCACACGCAGCATCTCGGCCAATCAGAAGCAGCGCCGCTACAGTGATCATGGTGGGGATGATGATGGTGGTGGTGGTGGTGGTGTCGTAGAGAAGCCAAGTAAAGTAACCTCGTCCTTCCCAGCTCTGAGAGTGCTGGTGGCTGCGTGCTGTGTAGGGGGAAGTTGCTCTCAGTCACTGAGGATTGGCTAATGATTAGATACTATTCAACCTGCTGATGTGCCTCTGAGGCACTACCAGCTCCATCGGTATGTTTAAATAGCTGATATAAGCTGTCCATTAAACCTGGTTTGACTAGTTTTTTATAGTCACTTTATTTAAATGTACAAATCGGTGACTCAGCCTCAGCACTGCACTGGTTGTGTAGCAACTTCTCCCTATGTCATGTGGGGCCATTGTGTCTGGCGCCATCTGCTGACTGGCTGCCTTCCTGCAGCTCCCTTCAGGAACAGCACCTCAAAGCATGAGGAGGGAACAGCTTTGCCTTGTACCTGCTCATCTTGGCTCCTATAGCTGTACAACTTCTTAAAACAATGTTGCAGAGTGTCATGTCTGATGTCGATGTTTAAATCCCAGCTTTGAGTGGCTTTGCTTGATGCTATCCTTACAAAGACACTGTCTGTCACTGTCTTTTCCGTCTAAACATTCCTGATATTGGAGCTATAAAAGTAATAGTATGTTTGGTGGAAAGTATGTAAGCATGTTCTCATATGTTTGTCACTCTTAGTGGGTCCATCTGTGCCCCCGGCGGTGTCATATACGAAGCGTGGCCAGGCACTGAGCGTTGAAAGTGACCACAGGGAGGAGTGGGATGGAGCACGCAGGCTGGAGCTGAGCACTTCGAAAGGAGACGTTCCTGCGTCGCCACTTGGGGTGCAGGAGAGGAAGAAAACCACGAGTGCTGTTGGGGTGAGGAAATGTACAAGGAGGACACAATAGCTCACAAATGTCCACATGCACCCAAACAAATGCAGGTGCAGACAGGTCCACAATTTAAAATGAAGTTGAAGAAGCTTTAACATGTTTTGTGGTCTCTCTGTTTGCAAACAGACTAATGGATCGATGACTCGCAGGAACACATATGTGTGTGAACGATCTTCTGCTGACCGCTATTCAGCTATTCCCAACGGCAAAGATAGCAGGTGAGCACATTTAAAGGATAACGCATGCTTAGCTCTCCGTCATCTGTGTTTTTTGGCGCCTAACTGTACAAACAAGCACACTTTGGTGAAATATCTTTATCCTTTGGTCCCCAGTTTAACCGAGGTTTCAGGGAGCACTCCATCGACTGCAATGAGCTCTACAAGACCTCGTCACACCAAGTCCATGTCATCGTCAGGGCATCCCTCGAAAAGCACACTGCCCCCCATTGACGACAACACAGAGCTTAAAGCAAGGTAAGCAGCAATGTCTCATGGGCGATCACAAGTGTATATTTTTTTTATGTAAAGGTGTGGCAAAAACAATGATTTTCTACTCCTAAATTAGAGTATTTATAGGGAGCATGCAGATATACAGACTCTTTGGACACTCTTTATAGTGATTTCTTCGATGTTTGCAGCTCCTCTCCTCGGGGTCCCTCCACCTCTCCGTCTGCACACAGTATTAGCACCCCAGAGAAGAACCGCTTCCCCCGGGGTACCACCAGTCGCAGCACCTTCCACGGAGCTCAGCTCAGAGACCGGCGCAGCGCTACTTACAACGGCCCCCCAGCTTCACCCACACTGTCTCATGATACGGGAGCTCTCGCTCAGCAACGCAGGGGCACCTCGACTGGCATTATCAGCAAGATCACCTCAAAGTTTGTCCGCAGGTTTGTGGAGAACAGCTTCACAAATTATTCACTAGATTGTGCTAGACTTCTTGCACCTAACAGTACAGCAGAAATAGTGAAATGCATGTTGAAGTGATCAAGTCTTACTGTTTTATAGTGCCTGATTAACTGAAGAACCGGTATTTATGAGATTGTTATAGGGATGGTTCAGTTTTGAAGAATTTGTTGTCAGACAAACTCATGGAGGCAGTTTTATGTCTCTGCGTGTTGTTAGAAGGTAAAATTAGTAAATCATCTTTGCTTGATTACTAATCACACTGAGTGTACAAGCTTAGTTTAAATTAGGTAAATGGCAATTAAGACGTCTTCAAAGTTGAAGGACTGTATGTCATTTCCTTTCATTGTTAAAAAAGAAATCAAATCACTTCATATCGATTAGTTTCTCTTTTATATAAACCCAAAATATGAACCTCAATTTGTTTAAATTTGAACATTTATTTACTTGTATATTTGAAACAGTATGGTACGTGTATGGTGCTAATGTTGATGGGCCTAGTTTTGCAGGTATGAAGTTGTAAAGTTTTAGACAATTTCAATTTCTGACTAATGGCTTGTGTGAACTATTAAGTCATATTAAATTCTCAAGTAGCTGTCAAACCAGTAGATATCCAGAGATAAGCTACGTTGCACGCACGTTAAAAGTGTGTGCAGATACATGCAGATACATAAAGAATCATCCATGGATTTGTCCTTCTCTGGTTAATCTTAAAAAAAATTAAAATTCACCAAAACGGAGTACTTGGTGCAAAATGTGTTCAGATTACTTGATATAAACTTTTTCAGCACTGAAAACAAAGAAAGCATCACACATTCTCTCCGCCTCTTTAGAGCAGATACACTCCCTTCTCTATCCCCAATTCTCAGTTAGCTCTATTATTACATCCACACTGTTGCCCTTTGCAGTCAGTATGACAAGCAAAGGACAGATCCTCCTCATCTATACAGAAGTCAGCTCCTTGTGTCACCTTCACGCTGGCCCATCTGGTAGAGGCTCACAGCTTTCTCTCCTTCTCTCCCCGCATAGAGCTCTGTCTTTCAGGTCAACCCGGAGGTAGGAGAACACAAAGCTTGCTGCACCTGTCCCCCCTGTCAAAAAAAACCAACAACAACAAAACCTCTCTGTGCTCACTATGACCTTGGCCCGTGTTTCCTTAACCCTTTTGCGTACTTGCCAACTACACCACATCCTTGCCTACTGACACCCTTGTTATGCCGTGTATATCCTCCCCTTGTGCCCACTGCCTCAAGAGCAAACCTCACGTCTCACCAGCTTTTCTTGTACTAAGCTTAGCCACGATATCTGCTTCTCAAGTTGCTGGCTTTTGCCTCTCCTTACTCTCCCCCGTCTTCATGCAAAGCTTAAGAGGAAAGATCAGGCAAATTATGGAGGTTGAATCAACGATTTAGAAGCACTTTTCCACTCCTTACAGATCAGTGGGGATTAAGGAAAGGTAGCGTACAGTAGATGGGATGATGCATTTGGTTATTGTGAAGGAGCTACTGTAGTACGTGCCTCAAGATGTCACAGTCACCTCATTGTGTGCTGAACCCTGATACCCAGGACTGTGGAATTCTTTCCTGGCATGATGCCTGACACCCCTCTCTGTGTCCAGTGATGATGGGGGTGGTGTTTGTAGCGGGTGGGGGAAACCATGTTGACATCAGCCTGTGGGAGTAACAGTGTATCCCTGGTTTATTTCAGGGTGCCTAGTGAGGGAGAGGCCAGTGCCAGGACAGAAACAACAAGGTGAGACAAAGATTTCACAGAGAGCCTGTAACAAACCATAACCTGTCTCAATGTCTGTCTCCACTTCTTTTTCTGCTCTTTCTCTCTTACGTCTGTTTTCTTCTTCTGTTGTTGTAGAAGTGCGTCAGGTGACACCAAGGAGGAAGGTGGTCGGGACTCCAAGCCTCGCTCGCTGCGTTTCACCTGGAGCATGAAGACCACCTCCTCCATGGAGCCCGCCGAGATGATGAGGGAGATCCGAAAGGTTCTGGACGCCAACAGCTGCGATTACGAGCAGCGTGAACGCTTCCTGCTTTTCTGTGTCCATGGCGACGCTCGCCAGGACAACCTGGTCCAATGGGAGATGGAGGTGTGCAAGCTGCCCCGCCTCTCGCTCAATGGCGTGCGCTTCAAGAGGATATCGGGCACGTCCATCGCCTTTAAGAATATTGCCTGCAAAATTGCCAATGAGCTCAAACTGTGACAGCAGATGGAGTCCCAGTCAGTCTTTGGTGAGCTCTGGTTACAGTCTCATCTCATCACTGGATTAGTGTTGACTTGCAGGACAATATTCAGCACTGAAGGTCCTCACCGCGCAGAATCAGGGTGGACTCGGCTGGTAACGTGCAATACTGGCCACGAATGTACTGTACAGGGTAGTGGATCAGAGAGATGTCGCAAGGTTTAACCTCTGTGATAGAGAGATAGCAAAAACAGCTAACACCTATGTTTTTTGTTTTTCTTTTCTTCCGTCTGGCCGTCTGTCTCTCTCATCAGTCCACTGCTCCTCGTCATATGACACATTCATGTAAGACATGCAGTATGCAACTGAAGATGACCATCCTGCAATAATGTTTTCAATCTCTTTTTCTAAAACGCCCACTTAAAGATCTACTCTCCTCGCTGAATAACCATTAAAAATACTGAAAGCTAAAATAGCCGCTTTTCCACCTGTGTTAAGTCAGTATATAGATCAGGCTGGAGCCCATACTAAAACTATGTAAAAAGAGAATTGTACTGTATGCATAACATCTGCAGGTACTGTATTGTATATTGATTTTATGTTCTGTACAGAATTTTATTGTCAATACTGTCTTTTTTCATGGGATTTGAGTTCTTTCCTAATATAATTGATGTCTCTTAAAGCATTATCCTTTCAGTCTGTGAGTTTTTTTTTTAATTCTTGTTTTCTGTTTTTTAAGAGCCACCATATGAAAATAGTGTTTTTAATTTTATTTAAAGAGCACTAAATTATTTTGTTGAATATTAAGGGATGTGCTCCCTTGCCTTTATGTTATATTTTATTTGCCTACGGAAAAAAACACTAAGTTGCACCACATAGACTTGAGTAGTAACTTCAGTTAAAACTGAAAAAATGTGTTCACTTTATTTTCTCTCAGCAGTAGGTAGGCGATTTTGGAGATCCTGCTGCAATTGCACAAGTTTTCCAGGGTGATGTGTATGAAACATGAGAGTATGCACCTGTATTTCTTTCGTGTTAGTTTGGTAGTCCTCAATTACAAAAAAAGAAAAAAAAAGCAGGGTTTAAATTGGTTTACTTTAGAAAGCAGAGGACAGGATGTCTCTATCCAAAGGCCTGAAGATGCATGAAAAGTCAAACAATCACCATGAAAGAAGCAGTTTGTCTTGTGGAGCCTTTCTAAAGAGCCTGATTTAGTCCTGCCACCAGTGTGATTATGCAGGTACTTGTGTATCTCCTCGCTTGTGTTATTCTTTTTTTTTCTTCTTTTTTTTTTTAATTCAGCGGATTTTATTGTATTTATTCTATTACATTGTAATGTGCTGCTTTGTAGAATTGAGGCGTGCACTTTGTTGGAGAAAATAAAAAGGATTTTATTTGTTTGTAGTTATTTTATTTTATTTGTGAATTACACAGCTAACTTCAAGATGACAGTTTCCCTTAAGCGATGAAGTAGATGTGTTAGTGTGGGTTTGAGGACCAGTAACATTTAATAATGTAAACCTTTATTGACTCTAAATAGCATGATATTAGTCAAAAACTTAATCCTAATCATGACACGATTGATGTCTTTTGCATACATGTTAGTCAAAGGTAAAGCATGAACAATATCCTCAGTTTCAGTTCCTTTACAAGCTGTGAAAATAGTTATAATAGCTCAAAATGTTATGAAAAACTGTATTTTCAATACTTTAAACATTATAAACTATTAACGATAAAAATGTAAGGATTTACAGGTCAATCCTCACGCAACATTTCTGTTGATATTTTCCAAATTATAAACACAATTTTAAATCATTCTCCTTAACAAATATGTATCGAACTGGTGTGGTCCCTCCTAAACTTACAAAAGCTTCATTTACAAATCTTGTAGCGTACAAGTGGAAAGACAGAAAAATTTGTAAACATTTCATTTTGGCAGATTTGTTCAGTTAAACGTGTTAATAGGTTAAAAAGATACCATTTCATTATTACTTTCTGTAGATAAATATATGAGATTACAAATGTATAAACATTGCTGAGTCACATGAAAAGCTGAACACAAAAACAAAAATAAAACTACTGGCCGATGCAAGATTTAATGGATTAATGAGCAATGGATGCTGCATGGATGAGACGGCCTGTGTGAGGCCCTGGTCATGCATTAATGTCTTGACAACATATTGGATCTAATCCTAACTTGAGAGGCATGCACTGAACCCAACATGTATCTCAGCCAAATATATTCAGTTGAAATACATGCATTTGTCTTAATATGTATCATGCACTGATTGCAATGGAAAATTACAAAAAAAAAAAAAATGTAATGTCTGCCTTGCTCAAGTTAGGATCAATTGATAATCCCTTTCATTGTTCAGCATTGGATCTGCTGCAACACCCATCTCTAAACACAGAATCCACTCAAACAACCAAACAACCAGTCAAGAAAACAATCACTCAGTTGCTCAGATCAATGACCAGGTGCTCATAAATCTGAGTTTTCCCTTTGAAACTTGAGGCCAGCAGGAACTGCCGGTTGTCTATGGAGACTGGAGAGAAGGCCCTCGGCGCCTGGATGTTCACCTCCTGGAAATGGACAAACTCGCCCTTCTTGGCATCCCAGCGGTACACCTGGGTGAAAGAGTAATCGCTGCCTAGGATGGCATACTGCCAGCTGCCCACACTGAAGGGCTGGAATACCATGGAGCCACGAGAGGGCATGGTCTGCAACTCCCTGAAGAGGGCCCCGTCCCAGTGCATCACTTTGGAGTCGCCAATGAAGCGTGTCAGACAGATGTAGAGGTCTGATTTGACCTGAAAATGCTTCACAGCATAGACGTCCTCCATCTCTGGGATGTCGGTGCGTCTGTCAAACAGCTTGGTGCTTTTGTTCCACTGGTAGATGACCGGCCTTTGAGAGCTGCTGGACAGGATAAGGTGAGGTTTGGAGGAGATCTCCATGTACTCCACGTCTGTGTCCCGGTACCACGGGTGGAGCGATTGGTGAGAGTAGAAGCCATTACCATTCCACTTGTAGATGGTGGTGGAACCGGCTTTGGAGCTGTCTGCGATGACGAAGAAGGATTCTCCATCGATGCGGAACGTCTCAACGTCGTTTGGTTTGCGGATCTTGAGGATGTCGATGCCTTGGAGCTTGATGAATTTGTTGGCAGAGGTGTCACGCTTGTAGATGTGTGAGCCACCAAACAGCTGAGCCACGATGATAAAGAGCTGGTTGTCAATGACCAGAGGTTTGCAAATCACTGTGGATGTGCCTGGTGAAGATAGGAAGGGATGAAAAGAATAGAGTTTCACTTTGTCTTGTCTCCATCTAGTGGTTCCTCTTCCAATCTCACCCTTCCCTTTAAACACACAGCTCATTCACACATACATGATATATTACAGCACATTTAAAATGACTTTTACTCACTGTCAATATCGTCATAGTTTCTGAAGACCATCTCGACATGATCCCACTCTAGAAAGCTGCATTTCCCAATAAAGGGTTGGGCAAACACCACATATTGGTCGCTCCCAAAGGAAAATGCCTCCACCGATATGGATTCAAACTTTAGGGACTGGTAGGAAGCAAACTCTGTGAGAGAAACAAAAACGCACTTCAAGTAAGACTCAATAGAGAAGCTGTGATGATTGTAAGACAAGTTCAATAAAAACAACATTTTCTGTACCTGTGGTGATGCAGTCAAAGGACTGTGGCACCAGATCGTTGATCTTCTTGTCCAGCTGTGAGGCCGGGCCTTTACAGTAAATCTGATCCACTGTAGCATTTGTGCTGTAAATCCACTCCACCAGCCATTTCAGCTTGCAGTCACAGGTAAACTGATTCCCTCGCAAGTCTCTGAAGGGAGAAAACCACTAAAACTAACTTCCAAACCCCCAAAAGCTAAGAGGAATGCTGTCAGCTCTTTGAATGGATTTTATTTTCAAAGTCACTGAAGTATGACTGCTGGCTTTGCTCTCCGGCCCTCACAGCTTCACTCTGTGCTCTCATTAATATGAAAAGGGACTATAAAGGAGTGATGGATGGCCAGCTATCTCACTTCCTCACTGCTGCATGTAATTTTAATGGTGTTAAAAGCACCTCCCACACATTTTTCAAGCCTCGGCTGAAGTGGAATAATGATACAGTGTTCTATATATAGAGGAGCTCACTGTCCATAGCGTACATTATGCATTGAGTTATGTAACACTGTGCAATTTATCTCTTTGTTTCTAGATAATGTAGGATTACAATTCATACTTACACTTTTGTTAAGGCCTCAAGACCCTTGAACAAATCTTTGGGCAGAGTCTCCAGATTGTTGTAGGCCAGACTCCTGAAAAAGAGAGAAAAATGGCAGCTGCTCTGTGACTATTGATCACACACACCGTGTATATACCCCCATCCTTCCCCCTTAATGTTATAAAATACTAATGATACACATTTTCCACTGTTTGTGTGTTATTTTTAGGAGTAACTTCCAGTGCTTCATCGTAAAATCAAAATATGGATGTGGTTGTACAGTGTTTCCTTGCAGTGGAATATAAGGATATCTGTTAAAGAGCTTAGGCACCATATTGCCACCCTCGAGACTGAAGGTGGGAACATTGCTTATTGTGAGTTTGAGGAAACATTAAGCTATTTTTAGAGCTGCCTCCTCAGCCATTTTATAGCTTTCCCTGCCACAAAAAAAAAAAATCAGGAAAAAAAACATCCCACTGTTGAGACAGTTGTTGCAGTTAAGTTTCTTCATTTTCTCAGAGCTTTACTTTAACCATCAGGACATCATCTTTTTCTGATATCTTGGTTTGAGTGGAGCTAACTGCACTTTATTCATATCTGTCTAAAAGAAATAAAGACGATGGGTAATTGAAGAGATTTTATTTACTGAATTTGTAACAAAATGTATATATAATGGGTCATAGGCCTCTAAGTTTTATTAGTTTGAACAAAGAAGGTGACAGAATTTGCTTCATAGTCATTTTAGCAGCTGCAGAGAAATGTCTGTGTGGCAATAAATGTTGTGTAATAACTTTGTCAGCATTTCACTGGAACAATGCTTTCCTGCACCTGCAGACAGAATACAAGACTTGTCCAAACAACATAAAGCTTCTTTACACTCCCCTCGCTTGCAAAGTGACCATCAGAGGCAAGAATTACATCGTCATTCATTTGTTTGTGCTAATATAAAAAAGCTCAGTTTCTTGCATACTTACAAATGCACTAAGGTTTTCAGTCCACGGAAAGCATTCGGTGAGATCGACTTGATTTGGTTGTTTTCGATGAACCTGGAAAAGATGAAGTTGCATGAACGCATGAGAAGATAGACGATCCGGTTGTTTTGGAAACAGCTTCCAGGATGAATTCGTTTCATGTACTTACAGATACTCCAGATGTGGAAGACCGAGGAAAGCGTCCTCGTTTATAGATTCCAGGTTGTTGGCTGTGAAGAGGCTGCGGGAGGAGAGAGATCCATAATATTTCACTCTCTGTGCTCACAAATTGGATAAGAGCACGCTGTTGTCCCACATTAGCAGCTGTATAGATACCGTGATAGATAACCCTCTCCTTTCTTTTTTTAATAGGACACCAGATACATCAGAAACAAAGATCAATGCTCTATTAGGATCCCTGCAGCCTCACATGTTTATTTTGAAGGATGGTCAATACTCTACCCCATGAGACAGGAGTCAAGGGGATTCCCCTCTTCAAAGGGAGGGATTCCCCATACATAAAGGTCTGATGCACAGATACATTTTAAAGCAAGACTTAGAGAGAATATCCAACCATGATATGACATAAAGATTGTTGCCTATTGTTGCACCCCATTCTGATCAATAAGCCATATCTATCCTATTATAATGTGTAGCATCAGCTGAGGGGAGATGTCTTGAACATTAAACATGGCGTTGATCACCTCACTGGGGGACTGACAGCATGTAACAAAGACTGAAGAACAAAAAAAGCAAGCTCCAGAGAGGTTTCTCACAGGAGGTGCAGGGCAGGCGTGTGGATGAAGCTCTCTTTCGGGATTTCGGTGAATTCAGACTTGACGAAGGATCTGTAAAGAGGCGTGGGACAGACACACAGACAGATATACTGTTCAGTATCAGTTTCATACGAACAGTTGTGCAGCAGCAGAGAAATGCACGTCTAAACCAGCAGATAGAGACGCGCAAACACTGCTTATGAATCTGTAACCAAACAATAAGAAATATGACTCACAGTGATATGACATCGGGTGGAAAGCTCCGTGGGATCAGTCCTGCGCTTTCGCACAACGCGTTATCTTTGGTACATGTACATGACGAGGGACAGCGGGGCTGCCTGGCTCTCTTGCTGTCCACTACAAGTAAAAAAGACGCCACTACAAGAAAGCTGAGCCACGGCGATCTTTTGGACATTCTGCGTGTATTTTCCATCCTTGCAAACCGCTGTGGGCACGACCTGCGCGTCAAACAGCCCTGCACATGAATCACGGTCTCCTTTGTGGTTCCTTTTTCACTCCTGCTGCTGCTGCTGCTGCTGGAGGCCAAGCGTCGCGCTGTCAGCTCTTGTTTATCTCCGCCGTGCGCCACCGCCGCCGACGCTCTGGAGGTGATTAAACCCGTGCGCCCCACACGTCCACGGCGCTGTAATTACACTACACCCCGCGACGAAAAAACACACCAGGCCTATCCCCTGTGACAAAAAAATGAAATTTAATCAAACTATAGTGGCTCGAGCTGAGGAAAATACCAGCTGGCGCGGTGACAAACGCTGTGTGACGGCAGGTGGGGATCCCAGCGGGAGCAGACGGAGCATCTCCATCCAAAACCACGCCTATGATCTCAGCAAACGCCACACATCTCTCTCCGAGTAAAACGCACGGAGGATTCCGCCCAATAGCCAACGGTATGGTGTGTTTCTTTGGTGAATCAGCTGGATAAAAAAATGAAGCCCTGACATGAGCCAGCGGATTGCAGCCTGTGGCGCAGACGCACACGGGCTTTCTATGCGGGTGGGAACCCCTGATGAGGATGAATTGTCATAAATATAACTGTACTTGTGGCTCCATTATTCTCCAGGAAACTGCCATTGCATCTCGGATTATTAATGTCATTACAGTCATGTGTTTTGCTCTAAATGTTCCTTTTCCACACATTGGGTTTATTTCCTGGTTTGCACGCGGTTTCCATGACGACTGGTGGATGCAAAATGTAGCTGCCCTGTGATGGAGGGGCGTGGGGAAGCCCTCCTGTCATCCTAACATCTGCTCAGCCTCAGTCATGTGAACCCCATCCCCCATCAGCCCCCTCACAAACAAAGGACAGGTCATGACATGTTTATATCACTTCAAAAAAAGCCACATAAAAGCCCACTCCTTTCTTTGTTTTGTTTTATTGCTATGACATATTGCACTCACAGTTTTATTGCAATACTCTCCTCTGTTGTGCTAGACACGGGAGCCCTATAAGGACTTCTCCTTCACCATCTAATTTCTCAGAGTTGTAAGATTAATATGTTTACTCGCTGTGCCGGTCAGGGCTGCATGCGTCAGACTCTTCTGGGAAGAAACACATGCAGCCTCTGAATAAATCCATGCTGCTCTGCTCATGCTACATCTTCCCCCTGATGTGATTACACTATTTGATATTCACTGCCTGTTTAAAGTCATAATGCAATTTCGCCTCTAAAAATGAAAGCAGGGCCTTTGAAGGAGTCGGGTCATGTTTTGTGTTATGCTGCTTTACTGTTTTAGAGGGAATGGAGGAGGGAGAAAGGTGTTACTGGTTAAGGACATGGTGTAAGGAGGCTGAGGGGAAATGTACAGAGGGAGATTGTCGACATGGAGAAGCTGGAAGGAACAGAAAGTAACAAATGTCTTTTTTCATCAGCAGCTTTTGGACTAAATGGAGAACACTGGATATTATTGTTGTGCTGCAAGATGATGGGTAGTGTCTGTGCTTCATAAATGCCATCATTCATCACCAGAATAGAACACACACTGTGCAGCAAGTATTGGACCGCAGCGATGTTCACTGCTATTGATATGGCTCAGCCTGATGTTTCTGACTTCTGTTACTTCTAGGATCTGTGTTGTTTTGTTTTCTGCAACTAGTAATTAATATATATAACTATATTCACCTGCATGGCATTGAAATAATAAACAAATTTCCAAATCAAACATTAAGTTGTAAGCATAGAAGGACTGACCTCCCCACTCGAGGGAAATGAAGAGCCAAGGTAAAGCCTGTCACAGGTCAGAGGTGGATTGATTTATGAGCTATCAACACTTTAAAATAATTTTCCCCTGAAGAGGAGCTCTGTGATTTAAGATTAACTTTTGGTGAGACTTTTTTTAAAATTTCAATCTGCACTCCATTTACAGTTTTCTCCTTTTTTTCATGATTTTAAATTGTTGTTAAATTATCATTATTATGACTTAAAATAATAGTAAATTATAATTAACATTCATACAGTTCTAGTCTAGTATTCATATGACAATATAAAATAGAGGTGGCCACCCTCCTGCTCCCCCTGTATTCTTTCACCAGTGAAAGCTGCCAATTAAGTGAACATACTCTTGTTTTGCTGTTTGACCTTTGGACCTACATGCTGTCTTAAGATGTCTTGTGAGTACACAAAGCTGGCTTACCTCCTATGACGTGACTGACAGGGTTTTGTAACTGAGATGCTCTCTGGTTCTCGTATGAGCTATGAAGTTTGCCTGCCACCTGCCTGATCCAGGTGGATGATCACTCATGGTAGTGACGCAAGGAAACACATCTTTAAACAACATAAGTATGTAATAATTACCTGAGTATTACTACTATCCCTGCAGAAGAATGCTTAGAAATGTTTTTTTTTCTTTTCTTCATAGTGACATATTCTCCATTCAAAACCTCAACAACTAAATAAGTTTAGCTACACATAAAAAAGTTTTCTTAATGTTTTGTTAGTCTGAACACATTATTACAATAATAGTAAGAACCATCACAGAGACAGAGCATGAGATTAGATTTTCTGGGTATATTCTTTTGTGACACACCACAACATCTGCTAGTCATCCCAGCTGAGGTCAAACAACATGCCAAACAGTTAGAGGTCAAAGGTCAAAGCCACACATTAAGACCTGCACCTTTGTAAACTGCAGTGTACACATGGGAATTTGATGTATTTTCTCGTGCATGTACTCATTGTACACTGTGAGATTAAAATGGTATATTCCTTTCACTCATAAAGATGTATATTTATATTTAATCAATGAATATTAAGTCTCTAGTTAGCTTGTTATCAGTTGATTAAAAGGTGATGTTTGGTCAGTCCCATCTTTAGCTGGATTTAAGTGTGGATGTAGTGTACACATGTTGATTGTCATGGGATCACTGAGGTTGCAGGTCACCATCAGGAAACTATTCAATAACCAATTTGCTGCAGCTGGCATGACGTCCACGCTGCAGCTGAAAACAATTGTTTGCGGAATGGCTAAAATGCACTTTAGATGTAAAAAAAACATACATGACATTTGAAAATAAACTTTATTGACACTTTTCATGTCTTATACATGATGCTATTGCACATATAATTTAATGTATTTAATGCTATACATGAATGAGTCACATTTCTTTGCAAACGTCGCATTCGCTGAAATTGAAAACACTTGGAACAGAAAATAATAAGTCTGTCATTGCTCTGCTATGTGCTACCCATGTCACAAGCTGTTTCGAGACATGATTTTGGAACATAAATCGTATAACACATCATAAAAATGTATTTTTTCATACTCAGGCAATGCTCTCTCTCTTCTAACATTGTGAGTTTGACCCTGTGTGTGGCGCAATTTTTCCATGACACCTTCCTGTGTCCTGTATGCCACATGTACTCTAGACTTGTGACTTATGAGCAGGGCGGCAGTATTTTTACTTTATGTAAGCAGGGGACTTAAAACGGAAAGCCTAGGGGCTCGAGTTGGCTTATAACCAAATCCCATCCAGTCAAATCTTCTTACATCTCCCACCCATTTGCCGGGGACATATGTTTCAAATTTTGAAAACACTACTTGCAATTTTAAAAAAGCAACTAGTAATTCTGACTGCTAAAAAAAAAAAAAGTAGTATTTAAGTCCCATAAATATAAATAAATTATATTTGCAACCTAATATCTATTCACATAATGGCCAAAGTAAAAGAAGGTGAGCTAAATATCCTTATAGTATATACAGTATAAATACTTATAATAAAATACAAATATGTTCTCTTCTTAAAATAGCTTTCTGTATCTCTCCCTCTCTCTTCTCCCTATATATATATATATATATATATATATATAATATATATATATATATATATATATATAGTTTATAAAAATAATAACTGCACAACAGAAGTCCCTCATGTGTGAACGCATACTCATGCACATACACACACTGTACAATAACACATCCAGACAAACATTCATATATGCTTCAATAGCCCTGGAGGTCTAGCAGATAACACACGTCTTTGACTTCCCGCCATCCTGACCTGTGAAAGGAACAAACAAGAAAGACAATTAGAGATGGGTGACGATGCAAATATTAAGACGAGCAGGATGAACAGGAGGGATGCACTGACCGTCTCCACCTTCCAGCTTTTTCTTCGCGTCTTCTATCGCCTTCATCTTGGCCTCATGTACGTCTGCGAGGGCTCTCCATTCTCCCCTGTTCACATTCAGTCCATTGAACATGGGGGAGATCTCTGTGTGGAAGCGAGAAAACTCCTACAAACATACAGGAACATTTTTTTATACTTTTTTCAATTCTCATGCGTGTTTGTGTTTATAAAAAAAGAATGATGTTTTATTGGTTTCTAAGTACCTTGTACACAAAGGAGCAGACAAAGTCGATGAAACCGCACTGCATCTTAGGCAGCTCAGCAGCATGATTTCTGTCCATCATCGGCTACAGAAGAAGAAGCAGAGGTGATGACTGATGATTATGTTTATTGTTATAACGTTATAAGAACATAAACAGTGCATGCAACATACTAAAAAAAAGAGAAATCTTACAATTGGCTGTTGGTCGAGGACTGTCCTTTCCAGATCTCCCTGCTCCCAAAATTCTGCTGCCACCATTAGAGCGACCTAAAACCATCAAAACCAGTAGAACAATGAGAACAATTGGGAGAATGATGCTTTGTAACCACGTTACAAGTCTGTAGACAAGATCATACCTTGCTCTGAACCTCCCATGGCTTTGTAATGGCTGACAAGTCACAAGCTGTCATCATCATTGCCCTAAGGGATAAACACAACACCATGAGAGAACATTTTTGAAAGACAGCTAGACCACTATCATAAAACAAGTATTTAAGTGATAAACTATGCATTTACATCACAATTTCCTTCCTGGTTGGATTGTTGGAGATGTAGTTGATCTTCTCCTTCTCATCTGGAACGGCCTCCATTGAATCCACGATTTTCTGGAACATTGTTCTCTTTCTGAAAGACAAGAAAGCTGTCAGATCTTTTTGAAAGTCCTTGAAAATCTTTAATAGGGTTAGGGTTGTGTTTGTGTTTGAGTTTGGGTTAGTGATTGTAACACTCCCCATGCTGTCTGATCACTCACATGGTTTGGGATAAAGAGACAAACGTTAATGTTGAATGTGGGACAAACAGTTACTAGATACTTTGATGGAACAAAACTTCTTACTTGAAGTAGAGGGCGAGATCAGTAGCAATGATGCAAACTTCAAACAGATGCTGCACCGTCTCAAACTGGCGCTTCTGAAGGTTTTGGAAGATATTCAGGTTCTGTGAACAACAGCAGAAGAAAGATTTTAGTATGAAAAACTTTTGACTTTCTTCAGTTTCAATCCACAACTACTGTTAAACACATAAATAATAAAATATAAGAACCCACCTCATCCTCCATCAGTGTCTTACTGTACTCAAGATGATGTCGCTCCATGATTGAGGTGCTGTGCAGTTTTGCCAGTGGGGATAAACTCCTAAAAGAGTGCACCAAAACAAGAGCTTATGAGTCAGATTTTTTAATGTCGTCTTCAATTTCTCACCATCAGTTTGTAAATTGATTGTCACCCGATAATAAGCCACAAAAATCTTACTTTGTCTGGTAGAGATTGTTGGTTCCTCTGTGGTCAATATCGTGGCAGAATCCGGCAGCAACCATGGCAAAGGCCTCGAGATCAGAGTAATACTTCTTCAGTTTACCTGTCTATTGAGGAGCAAAGAGAATGAGTCTGTGCTATAACAAACACTATAGCAAGTAATAAAACAATATTAGTTTGAGATGTTAAACTCACTAGCAGCAGAGAGAACATGGTTTGTCCAACGTTGAAGCCGTGCCTCCAGTTGTGGTAGGTGATGTCACGGTATCCCTTGCGAACGGTGTACATCCATCGTGTCAGAATCTGCACGACAGGCGTGAAAAAATGGACAAAACAGAGCTGCAATGAGTCTTTGTGTTTGCACCACATAAATGTCTTTGAAGGTTACACAGCAACTCAGATCAGCCAAAGTGAACCTTGTGAAATATATAAAACAAAAGAAGCTTAATTCAAGTGCCAATTGAGTTAGACCTCAGAGGGAATGTGCTGCCCTGACGGACAGTCAGAGGGACTTTTTAACGACTACAATATCTCTGCTCCATACCTCAGCTGGTACTTTGAACTTCTCTACCACCCCTAGCTCAAAGAAGCAGCGGATGCCACACTTGATGAGTTCCACCTCTGACAATGGGAAGTCACTGAAGCGGAACTCATGCAGCTCCACGGTCTTGGCATCGGGGATGGTGGTTTTCTGCATGTCGGAAAGAAACAGTCAGTTTGCTATCATAAACACATTAATGAGAAACATTGCACTCTTCCTATCATGGTGCTTACCAACAGTTTGTACATCTCCTTCTGATCACAGTCTTCTGGAGCAGAGCCAAACTTGTCTTGAGTGTTCTGTGGGGAAATAATAATAATAAAAAATGATAAGGGAGCTTGATATACTATGATTTCAGTCTGATTGAAGTTATATCAGACCAGCTTACCAGAATGGTCTGCACATCCTTCAGTGTGGCCTTTGTCTGGTACATGAGCACTTCCTGGGCGATATCTTTTCTCCACTCTGTCCTGTTTAGTTTGTCGTATGTGTCGCTATTCAGAGTGGACCAGCCAAGGAACTGAGTTAAAGCCTGGTGAGAAAAACAAAACAATCCATTAAATTCTGTAAATTATGTGTCTAATATGTACTATTATGTACTATGTACTATAATTCTTATGTACAAGCTAGAGCTTAATATTAAGTTGGAAAAATAGGTAAAATAAAAAAGACGTGATTAACAATAATATTTTAAATACATTATATATATATAGTTCATTTTAATTCATATAAATTACCTTAAAATAAATTGTGAACATATTATAACAGTATTAGAAAATAATTATAATGGGAGGCTTATAAAGCTTAAAGCTTATAAAGATTTTTAAAAAAGATATATTTTTTCGTACCTCTGTAATTTGTTCATCATTCTCGTCGAATGGTTTGCCATCCTTTCTGTTGAAGAAAGTGGCAACGCCCACAATCTCTTCCTTTTTGTTGACAATCGGGAGTGAGAGGACATTTTTAATCCTCCACCCAGTCTCATCCACTGCTTCTTTCTGTCAAATGAATCAAAAAGAATATCCAGATTAATTCATTGAACGGCCATGTTGTAAAAAACAGTGAATTTCATTGACTGGCAGTTGTCAGTGAAGAAGAAGTTCTCACCTGAAATGCAAAGTATTCGTCTGCCGCAGCATTCATCATGTTGCAGATCTAGATGAAGTACAGAAATTATTACACGTGGAATAACTTCATTGAGCAGATCAGCAGAAAAATGACAAACATGAAACTTACAAATCCATTCTCAGCCACATATGATGGGAGTCCACTGACCAGAGCCCAGTGGTCGGCAGGAGGGCCACTGTGAATTCAGGGAGCATGAGCAACTGCACATCCCCTTATACGACTAAGAATAATTAAAATTATGCCAATAAAGTTGTATAATTGGGCTAGATAGCGGTGCTACAGTATATCTCCATACTTACGGGATAACTTTAATCTCCTCTTTGTCTTCCAGCAAGTAGTCAATAATCTTGTAGAAGTTGATTTCCTAAATGTTTTAAGCACAGAAGAATGTAATATGAGATTTTTTTTAATTCTTCACAAAATGGCAGATGAGAATAATTTTACAAACCCAGCATTGGACTTACTCTGCCATCAGGTGTCTTGGGGCCCTTATATGGCTCCTGTTCTCCTAGTTTGATTGGCCACTCATCAAAGAATTCCTGTTAAAGAAAAGTCCAAAATTATGTTATTTCTATAAATTATGTTATGTGTATTTGCAATACTTTCTATACTGTATATACATAATTGGTGAAATTAATTTATTGTCAGTAAAAGTAGAACTCAAAGTTAAAGTTGTTTTTTTAAAAACTCTTTCTTCTACACACCTTTTCTTTGGTCATGTCCAAGAGTCCCACAGAGTATCTCTCACATTTGATATATGTCCTCACTGTGTACAAGGCTTTGTGAAACTGCCTCTCAATATCCGTCAACTCTTCAAAAACTTTGCTGGCTGACCACAGCAACACCTATAACAAGGAAAAGCACCATTGCTCATTACATTTTCACGAACATTTGATACATTCTATTCTATTTCTTGTTTTTAGCACAGCTTGAAAATGAAGAACGCTTCCAAAATATGTTTGTCTTGAAAAAATACAAGTGAATTTATTACTGTGTGTTTTTACCTGGCTTCTCCTGGACTCTACATCCCACATGCAAGCAAGGTGGGCTTGGACAATGACCACATTAGCAAAGTTCACATATTTAGTGAAGAGCTGCAATGAAAGAACAAAGAATCATGTTTCTTTATGAATCACAGTCATGTGTTTAAAAATTAGTCACTTCCTCTGACAGATCGTCACTTGGATGACCTCTAGAGTCACAAGGAGGCTATGAAACAAGGCACACACAAAAAATGTATGACCTTCCCCCCCTTAAAAGGATTATAAGTTGAGCTTTCATAATAGTGACCCAAAGTACCAAGTCAAGCTTTAAATATACAGGTCAGAGACAGGAAGCTGGTAAGCTAAAATTGGCCATTTTACTTTGCAAGTCAAGACAAGGATATGGCCCTCATCCTGAATTTGTCTGTCTACGACATGTAGTAAACGCCTGCAGCCAAACTAAGTGCAGTCTTGTTTGATTTTTTCTTGTGAGTCATTCTGGCAAAAACACTAATAGTCACTGTAAAAGCCGTTATTAAATATCCACTCACCTCCTGATCACCCTTTGAGAACGCATCAGCACCTTGTTTGTTGAGTGCCATGATGATACCAACGGGCTCATTTCCATTCATCACGGGAGCAGTGATCATGCATTTGGTGGTGTATTTGGTCTGTTTATCCACAAAGTCGCAGAAACGAGAGTTCTGAAAATAATAAGGAGAATGGTTAAAGATGAGATGAATTTAAAAGAGCAGATCAACAATCTATTTTTGAATGCTATTAGGTTAAAAATCAGCATAAGACAAGACACATGAAAGCAAAATGATAGGCGTTTGTCATTATTTGTAAATTGTAGGTTGATAGCTCCCATGCCACTAAAACATTGTGATAATAGGTTAAAAGTAACTGATTTTGAATACATGTTAGAAGATAAATCCACTGTATGTTTTCTCAGATGTCTCATCAGTAATCAGCCTGGTTTATTTCATTAGTTTTTTTCTGAATTCAGAGTTCAGTTGTCATCTTGTGTCATTCGCTCACCTTCTTAACATCAGCAACATTCTGAGGCTTCTTGGAGTGTGCCGTATATCCAACAATCCCCATGTCGGTGGGAAATACAATCTCTACATTGGGGTTCACAATATTTTTTTCAAACGGAGAATTGTGTGTCACATCGAAGAGGATCGTGGACAGCTCGGGTACTCCATTACGAGCCCTGTAGCCAAAGTAGCTGCAGCGATCAGCCTGGATCAGCAGAGCAATCCTCTGGAGAATTTTATGCAGAGATTTCTCCATCGGGTTGGTGCCTTGCATCTCCTTTAAGAGCTCAAATATGAACTCAGCCTCCTGGATAGTGGAGACATCCTTGTAAGAGGCTGGGTCTTTGACCTGGACCTGGTTGTTAAAGGCAGCAGTGATCACCTCTGCCTTGACCTTCTTTTCGTAGTACTCCTTGGCAAACTGTGGGTTGTTGTCAAGGAACTTCTCTATAGTATCTTTGTCTCCCATGTTGTCCAAGTTTAGATGAACAATCCCTTCTGTAACTGCACAAAGATGCTCCTCTTAGACGAGTGAAGCTGGATGGTGGAGAGAGCAGAGGGAGGAGTAAAGGTGGCCTCCAGAAGATGTGGCAGTGCAGACCCTACTGAGACATCTCCTGAACTCCTTGGTGGACACAGGACCAAAGCTACAGTTCCAACACCTTCCCCAACAGAAGGTAGCGAGTGGCTTACTGGGTAAGGGGATCCCAGGGGGCACTAATAACTAGTGACGCAAGAGTCATAAAGCCCCCTGAGCTTTCTTAACTTGTAAATCCAGTCACTTGTCATTTTCATGGGGCCAATCCCCTTACAAGTAATAACTGAGTTATAACACCTGCAGTATGATCTGCACTGCAGAAGAGGTTAACATGCAAGAAGTCCAGACTGCAATAATTCTCCTGAATTTATCTGAAGACAAACTGAGATCAGTGGATCATCTTCTTTGTACCTAAATGTGTAGCACAAAGGTCAAAAAAGTGTTATTAATTTTAAAAAGTAGCAAACACCGTGGTGGAAAGATGGGGTGTATGATTTTAGGAGGATAAGGATAATACCATAATAATACCGGGCAAAGAAGGTCGGAGAAGCCATTGATCACTTGATAAAAGCTGTTTTTAAGTGTCTTATGATGCCTGAGAGGCTTTGTATGAGACAGTGATTAATGATATGACACCTGGCAAACTGAAATAACTGCACGTACAAGTACAGACAGCCAGAAGTACTTTGGTCTAATTCATCTACAGGCACTCCTCCAGAAAAAAAAAATAAAATTGTGTGTTTATGCGGCTTTCTGGGACAACTTCTGTTAGATAGCAGCTACATTTAACCACTTACAGGATTAAGTGAGATTGTTATCTGCTGATTGAAGTTTAATTACTCTTTTTGGCAGGCAAATGGCCATCTGTCAGTATGATCTAGGTATAAGACAAGATTGTTTACTTTTACAACGGATGATGATGGAAAAGGCTATGGCGTCATTAAAAAAATAATTAAAAAAGAAGTCTTTTAAATAAGGTCCTCCAAGTTTTTTTTTTCTTCACAATAACACTTGAAATTGAATTTATATTAGTAAATTTATCAATTCATTAACTAGTTTCTGAACAATTAAGATGCTTCAGACGTTTTAGGATGCATAGCACTCATCAATATTGCAATTTTAGGCATCAGATTATTCTAAAATAACAAAAAAAAAAAATTATTTCAGCTCAAAATAATATATACTTTACTGTTTGGGTGTAAGGGAAGAAACAAAACAAAAAGAAACAAGTGAAAAACAAAATCTTTTATAAAATTACCTCTCTTTATAGTTTTTGCTCTCTCAGAGGTGTTTCAGTCTTAAAATATGAGAGAAATTCACCTGCTCAGGAGTTTAATAAGCAAGCAAATATTATATCTTACATGTGATGTATACTGTGTGTCGTTTATTAATATTAACCAAACGTGTGAATGTGCTGTATGCTTAATGTTTAAATCTTCTATTTGATGGGACAATGATGATAATAACGAATGTATGCCTTGTGTTCAACCCCTGCCACAAGGTGCTACCTCACAGCTACAGCAGAGCCTACGCCAGCTGCTCTTGAACTGGCAGACGGAGTAGAGGATGGGGTTGAGGGCTGAGGTGGTCATTGTGAAAGTTACCATCCAGAAGAACATGGTAGAGGAGATATTTAGGTAAGCCAGGAAGTTCCTGGCCAGGATGAGGAAGATGGAGATAAATATTGGGCTCCACATGATTAAGAAAGAGAGCACAAGGACCAGAAGAGTGCGGAAGAGCTTCATATCCTGGCGGGAGATGTGGTACTCAACTGCTGGCTGACTCTCTCTGGGTCGAACCCTTCGCCTGCAACTCTTAGCAATCTATAAAACAAATAAAATAATATTACACAACACTGGTATTCTGTACTTTAGGACATTATATAATGTTGATTAAAAAAGATACAATACATTTATGTAACCTGATTGATCTGCATATGCATTTACACAAAGAGCATGATGTGCTTTATGTTTGCCTGAATCCCAGAATCCCAGAGCTAAAATCACATTTTCTATTGTTTGTTTCAGTTTAATGTCCATTGGTAGAACCGGTTGCCTAATTTAATGTTGACAGTTGATAGCGCAAAGCTCTTAACCACCCTCCCCTCCCCCTAACAAAGCACACATATCTCTGTTCCCACGATGTCAAAGGAGTGACTAATACTCACAGATGGCACAATGAGAAATGTCAATATGTCTGTTAATAAATGGGCACCACTAGACATGTGAGAAATAAACATTCATTATCGAAAGCACAAAATGTACGAAATCAATGTGAGGTCAAAATGATGTAAGAAACAAATGAAAAATTCCCTTTGAGTTTCTAATAAGGCTGGTGATCTTTATCCTTCAACAAACACATCGATGACCCACTTTATTAACAGGAACATGGGCATTGTAGTTTATTCCAGTCCATCTTAAAGGCACATCCTGCTGCTGTAAATACTTAGAGCACCAAATGTGTATTAATCCACAACCAACAAACACACAATTTACTCCTGTTTTGAACAACGTTTGTTAAAAGCTGAATATTTTATGAAATTAGCCTGAATGATATAGGGTTTATTGATGTTGATACTGATTTTAAAGAAGGAAATTCACAGATTACTGACATGGCTGTTTCTGAATTTCTGAACTGACCTTTTCTATGTGGGGTGTGCTCCAATACTACAAAGCAAAGGCACTCAGGTGATTTGAATTTTTAAGCTTCCTTAATTTGTTAGATAATTTAACATGTACATTGTCAGTGACAGGGCAGTACAATGTATGGATGTATGCATAGATTAGATGTAGTAATACATTCCACAGGATTTTAAACAGTAGGAAAAACACAGACACAACCAGCCTCATCCTTTCAAAATATGTCCCTGATCCTAAAAAAAAACATGATTATCTTTTGCACAGTCCCTTACTTCACTTCCTGACAGCACAATAGACTCACCTGTAATATTTTGCTGTAACTGACAACGATTATTAATCCTGGGAGAAGGAAGCACAGAACAGCGAAGGCTACAATCCAGATAATCTCTAAAGTTGTGTCAGGCCACTTCAGCGTACAAATGAGGACACTTTCCTGTGGAAATACAAAAACAAACAGACAAAAAAATACATTAATGACGGGGACAATGAGTATTCCTTTCATCCATCCATCAATCCATCCATACCTGCTCTGAGTAATTCACTTTCATCACAGTGAAGAACAGACTGAGGGGTAAGGTAGCGAGTGCAGAAAAGGCCCAGATGAAGAAGAGGGTGGCAGTCACCATCTTGGGGTTTAAAGTGGACACAGTCTGCAGGTGAAGGATAGCCTGGACCCTCTCCACACTGATGGAGGTCAGGGTAGAGATGATGACACAGCCACTCATACAGATGATATATAGAACAATGTGACAGGCTGCACACCCCAACCTCCAGGAAACAGTCCACCGCACCACCACGATCAACGGGATCATGCTGACAAACAGCAGGTCGGCCACAAACAAGTTGAGGGTCAGGATGGTCTTATTGGTCAACAGTCTGCGTTCCCGGGTTACCAGTGCTGCAGCTCCTGCATTTGCTGCCACGGAGACCATGAAGACAGCAGTGATAGCCAGAGTCTCAACAATGATGGAGGCATCTGAGTGGTGCAGCTCAGAGAAGAACGAAAAATAAGAGATGTTCCTTAAGTGGAGTAAGTTACTGTGACGGTTAATATCCATATAGACTGAAAAAGGTGATCTGAATCAGAGGTGCGTACTGAGGTGGTAAGACATAAAGTCATACCAGAAAATGGGAGGAGGAGGAGAAAGAGGAGGAGGGATGGAGGGTGGTGACTAACCTTTGTGATACTGTTTGATCCACCTTCTAACTGAAGGGGAGCAAACATTAAAACAAGATGTTCTTTGTGATTTTGTCTTTCACCGTGTAGTTAAACATCATTTTATTCTGTGCTACCTCAGCCACATGTGCACTCTCCCAACAATATCAGTTAGATTTACACACTGTGAATTACATCTTTAGGAATAGCCTAACATTAACACGGTACTCTGTGCTGTTGACTGGGATTGACACGACTTTCGCGTGGGTTAATCTAACATTCTAATCCTCAATCAATGCAACTGTTAAACAGTACTACTGGTTAACAGTCTTACTAACAATCACAAATTAGCTTCTGAGATCTTATTAGTTTGACACCACTTTTATTTACGTTGTGTGAATTAGATTACCAGGTTTACTTCCTGATAATCTACAGCACTAGCATAGCAGTAGTGTTAAGGAAGAGGAAAAATGTACCTAGAATTTACCTTAGAAATATTTGTTTTGCGAATAAACTAACAAACATCTGATTTTTGTGAAGTTTTCTAGTCATGGCTTGTGTTAATAACCTACAAAGCCACAAGAGAAACACCCTCCTGGCTATAGGCCTGCCTCTCAGACAGGCTAAACTCATGTTTTGTTTCCATTTCCATATGAAAAGTTCCTGAAAGGCACAGCAAGTTATGAGACGTCTAAACCATATTAACATCTTTTTCTAAAGCCGTTAGCCTAGGTTAACCCATGGTGTCAATCTCTTTCAAAGCACAGACCTTTGACTCTCCATATTGCTCGCTAGCAATACTAATCCACATCCTTAAATAGCACAGGAAAGGGATTAACTTACACAAGCTGTTTTGAGCTATTCATCTGGTTTGTACAGTGTGACACCTAGAAGGGGTCAAGAACCTACAGCAGCATGATATGACACACACAAATTGGTCATAAATCAAGTGAAATTTTGACCTGATGGTGGCACTAGATGTATATTCATGAAACCACCAAAGTAGAATTTGACCTTGAGGGATGCTTAAATATTTGTAGCATATTTCAGGCAATCCATCCAACAGTTGTCAAGATATCTCACTTAAAACCAGAAATGTGAACCTCATGGTGGCGCTAGACAAAAAGTCAGGAGATTACCAAAGTGGGTAAGATAAATGTGGCTTAAAATGAGCTAATTAAAGCTTTGTGACTTCATTTTAAATACTCGGTGCACAACCTCAGCAACTCGACACTGTAGTTTATTAGAATAACTTGAACATCTGGTTACACAGTATACGTAAAATCCATATTACAGAAGATACAGAACTGAAGAAGCCTGCTCAGCTCAGTCTAGACAGATTTCTATGTGGTTTATCAGCTCTTGGTAGTGACTGGCAGGATACTCGGCATGGCAGCTGGGGCACTCCAGGAAGCTTTCATTCAGCAAGCTGGTGGGAGGGGAGGATGTCAGGACATCTCCAGAGGACACGGGCTGTGGGTGTGCCACTTCACACGAGCTGTGATCCTGCTTGTCTCTCTGATGTACAGTATACATATAACAGTCATCCATTAGATATGGTTCATAAGACTTTTCAAGTAGCATCTATCTATCTATCTATCTATCTATCTATCTATCTATCTATCTATCTATCTATCTATCTATCTATCTATCTATCTATCTATCTATCTATCTACATGTATCTATCTATCTATCTATCTTTGTTTTCTGATGTAGGCAGATGTTTTTAGCAAATAAATCGGATAAACCCACTCTACACTATCTATCTAGCACCAAACCAGCCAGAGACAAGACTCCAAATAAATTATCATGTTTATCTGTATCTGTTGGATGTGTCAATAGGTTATTGTTTACCATATCAACTTCAGATAATATGTACTCTTAGGCTACTATGACCCTCCCCCCTAAGTGCCCAAATAATTAATTAATGTAGCTTTAAGGCTCAAACTGATGAAATTAGCATACATCAATTATCAATCTAGACCTTTACACGATATATGCCAACCTGTTCTGTCACACGATCGATTTTTTTTTTTAGGGTCTTCAGAACTCTCATAGATTGCCTCTTTAAATATGAAGAATCCTGCCTCTCACCCTCAAGGTCTTGTGAAGAAATCTTGATCTAAAAATTAAAAAAGTTTGCATTTCAATGGTGCATTACAACTATAGTACCGGTATATGTGTGGAAAAAATAAGTTTCAAATGTGAAGAGTCTGTTGCTTTTGTGAGGACATTTTCCTTTTAGAAGGAAAGCAAAGAGGTCAAAATGTGTGACGTGCCGACATCCAATGGATGAGTCATGCTTATAATCACAAGAACAGACTGGTGGACATGAGTCATCCACCCCCCTCAAAATGTAATTAATCTGTGCCATTATCAAGACGGATAGATCAGCATCCGTCAATTTATAGTTAAGGTTTTATTCAAGTCAGAGAGATAGGGCCCTGTTGCTCCAGGTCTGCTATCTTTTCCTGTTCTTCATGGTGACACTTTAACATGAACTTTTGACAGAGGAGGGATGTTTTTTTTTTTACATTTTATCTTCAGTGTATGACTTAAATTTTTACTACTTACTGTACTGAATGAATGGTTCAATAGCAACGTACCTCAAGGTTGGCCGACCTACGTTTCTCCTGATCTAGTCTGTTTTGGAGGTCACTGATCTCATCCTTTACTTGTTGTTCTTCATCCTCAGTGCCATGATCATCTTCTGGTGCACCTTCTTTGCTCAGTTTTTCAGCACAGAACTGCTGCTTGAGCTCCTCCACCTCACTCTCGATTTCCTTGCACCTACACATCAAATGGGCTATGATATAGCTGACTGTCCTTCTAACTGTCTGGACCATGTTATTTATTTTTTTAAGACATACCAGTTTTGGGTTTTTATCAGTTCGTGGTGGGTTATGTCCACCTGCTCCCTGTGCACCTCCAGCACATCTTTTGTTTTCTGTAAAAGCTTTTCATAGTGCTCCTGCGTCTCGCTTATTTGCACCTTCTCTGGAATGAGAGAAGCAGAAGACGAAAAGAAAAGAGAAAATTACACATCGACATACATTAACAAAGATGTTAGACACAGCCTTAAACATTCATCATGTAGTAAGAAATACATGATTCTGACTGCAGATAATGGGCTACTACAGGGCAATCTTGATATCTTATAAACCTTGTTGTGACAGTCTGTTGCCCTTGTTGCCCCAGTTGTGAGTGCCCGCTGCCCACTGTCCTTCTGGCTCACCATCTGAATGGTCCACATTGTGCTGCTGTGAGCGGGACTGATTGGCTTCGTCCAACTGCTTCTCCAGCCATGACATTCTGGCCAGAATTGCCCTCACATAGGCCTCTCTCTGCTGGTCATATTCCAGCCACTGCTTGTTCTTCTCCAAGGCCTCGGGGGATTGAATAAAAGAATGAGAAGCACATAACAGAGGAAGACAGAAAGAGAGTTGTGCCAGTGGGATGGCTTGAAAGCAAAAACACTCAGCAAGACTGTATACTGTACACTGGCACACACCCTCCCTTAGAAACTTTGTAACTAGAAACAGAAAGATGGAGTAGGCAGAAAAATACAAACATCCACACAACACTTACATCAGTGAGGAGATTTTGGAGCTTTATTACACTGTTGGTCGAGGCCAATTCATCTGAAGCAGAACCCTATTTGACAACAGGAACATACAGACTTTACCCAACTGCTTTAAAAAAAGAGAGAACATTGTGACGTGTCATAATATAGGTACAGTGATGATGATTTGACATGATTTAGAGCATCAAATTTCCATGTTATGATGTCCACAATGTCCAGAGTGTCACTATGAGGGTATGCTCTGTTTAAAGAAGTGTGTCTGTATGCAGAACAGTTACTCCTCCTCTAAACGTAAGACTGACTCTTAAAAACAACTGCTGCCATCTTGTGGTGCAAAACTGGTAAGAGGCTAGAGGGGCTTGTTTAAGTCAAACATTTTGACATGTCACAATGGAAAAAGCACAGGTGTGAATAATAAAATGAATGGCGGTTGAATTTATTTGCATTGATTTCAGGGTCCTGACATTATCATGACTTACTGAGACACTTGACTAAAGCAAAGTCATCCTTAATGTTATTAATAACACATGCTTTGCCTGCTACAAGTGGAAAGGACCCATTTTGTGCTACAAGCTACACTTAAGATTTAGAGAGAGACTTAAGATTGCATAAAATGTCAGTATTTATTGTGAAGCATCTAACACTGTAATAATTTGAATAATAAATATATGTTTTATAATGAATAATATGTTATTTTTGTTTTGGAAGTGTCAAATATCATGAATTGCAATGGAATAAAAGTAACATTTGTTGTATTTTCTCTTGCTGCAATGGAATAAAAGTAACATTTGTTGTATTTTCTCTTGCTTATAAAGGCACCCAGTTATATTACCCACTTATATTACAACTGAGCCTTGCTATACCTTCTTCGCTGCAACTTTGTTCTCAAGATATTGACACCTAATTGAGACAGCTGTCTTGACTTCTTCAATCTCTCTGCCATAATGGATATACTTCTCTTTCTCCTAATATTCACCTGCTCTGGTGGCAAAGGATGCTTCTCATTTTTGGTCATCAGCTGCCTTAAACTTTCCAACCAGGTAGCTTCAGTACAGAGAAATCTCTGCAAAAAGACAGTAGTAAATAAGTTGTTTCACATGCTCAATACAATACCCTGAATTAAATAACCACCACAACTCTCACTGGCAACATCATTAGGTGCAGTACAGTGTGAGTACCGGAGAAATAGGAAAGTTTACCTCGATTAGCTTATTATGTTTTGAGTGTTGATCGGTCATTTCAGCCAAAGTCTTCTTCAGTGAGGCGTTCTCCTTCCTCAGGCCGCTGATAACCATGCCGAGCTTTGAGGCTTGCTTTTTCTTGTGGTAACCCTTGAAGGATGCCATCTTAACCACCTGTGGACAGATATTATAAGATATTGAAACAAAAATAATATATTTAATGGTTGTCCTTGTATACAGTTTCAAATATAAACATACTGAATGGATACCTGTAGGTTGTTGCCATCAGAAAATGCAGTAATGAGGAAAAACAGAACCAGGCCTTTTACAGTCAGATTCATGATCTGATGCAGTGTTTCTACCTCAGAAAATATTAGGCAGTTTACACAGGAGGCAGGTTTATTACTAATTGGAAGATTATTTACTGTTGACTGTTAACTCCTTAAAGAAACCAGTTCAAGAACCAGAGCTAATTTGTTGGAAAGTGGTACTCTTTTGATCCACACTTCTATTCCTGATCTTTCCCGTTTGGAGTCATGATTTCAGAGTTTTTTAACCACTTATTTCACCTCTACTTACTATCTTTTTGTCATATCTAAGCTCATGTATGCGTGCAATGGACGTAACTACGTAGCAGAATATTGAAACCTATTCATATTGAATACACACTTACCTAATGGAGACTAATGCTAAACTACTGTACATACTGGATGCTGGACTTACTAAGTTAGTAGTTAAGTTAATAAGCAGATGGCTAGTTAACATAAACATATTTTCACACCAACAAAGCTGGTTACGGTTAGCTTGAATACAGTGTTACCATAGAAACGCGGCATAAGCTAATGTAGTGAAATATGACGGAACAATTTATTTATTTTTAAATAACTGTTTCACTAAGTCCACAGTAGTAACAATGTTTATATTTTATTTCTTAGTAATTATTAACGTTACCTTAGATTGAAGTTTTGTGGTGCCTTCAGTACCCTGGCCTAACTAATAACGTTAGGCGCGAAAATTTGAAAATAACAACGTAGCCTGGAAACAGAGGTTTTTTTTTATGACTCAATGGATATGGTGTGTTTATAATTCATAATAATTAATAATAATTGTGTGGCAAATGCTTACTTATTTGGCAAAAATAATGTAAGATAGCACCTTTTTTACGGTACGGCTAGGTTCGTTTCATACGGGCCAGAAAGGCTGCATGACCTCGGCTCACCGCTGGGGGCGCTGCGGTACAAGAAAAGAGCGGACCGACTCAGTTTACCTGGACGGTGGATGCACACATAGTTCATACAAACACACACACACACACACACGTAGTGATGTAAAGCAAAATGAAGTTGTAAGTATTTTGAATGAGAGAGGTCACTGTGTGTCTTTGTCGCACATTAACCCAGCTCGCCCAGGCTGGCTGGTGTATTTCATGCATGCCTCTGACTCATGAGGGAGGCTGCCACCGGTATCCACTCCTCTCCTCTGCACATCTGTGCGTTTCAGTTCCGTCTGTGAGGGCTCCCTCTCCCTGCGGAATAATGACTCGTTTCTCTGAATAAATTTGGATTTTTCATCAAAATGCTGCGGGTCATTGTTGAGTCCGCTAGTGGGATCCCCAAAAAGAAACTTGGAAACCCAGATCCAATAGCTGCGATTGTCTTTAGAGGTGAGTTATACCATGAAGTACTGTTTTTTTTTTCTTCTAGGAGAACTGTTGCATGCTCTGTTAACTTCTTCTCTGTTAGATTGATCATGCATAGTGTTTCAGTTTCTCTCTTGTATCATGATTAAAATAATCTCTGTGTTCCTTGGACATCACTTTTATAGTTTACAGTATGTATCTATTCCTAGAGCTTAAATTCTTGAGGGTGACTCATAAACAACGAAGAGTACATCCTTATAAGGTCATAATATCATTCTGTTCCCAGTCAATGCAACATGGCTTATTCTTCATCTATTTATTATTTTGTTTACTTATTTACTAAATGCCTTAGTGCACTGAATCTTCCTCTGTTTCCAGCAGATTGTAAAATGATGATTTAGGCTGGAAGACGCATGTTTGAGTCCAAAGATGAGTGTCTAATATTGCAGCACTAGGTTACTCTATTTGTTTTAGCTGTTTTAAGGTTTCTGGCTGAACTTCATTGTGTTTACAGGTGAAAAGAAGAAAACCAAAGCAATTGACAATGAATTGAACCCTGTTTGGAATGAAGTAAGTGTGAAAGTCACAGTATGTGGATTTGTATGTTGGGAAACGATTACTGACCTAAGAGCTGCTATTATCTCAGTTGAAACTACAGTATGTTGACAGATTGTAACTTTCACTTCCTTGTGATTACAGGTGCTTGAATTTGACCTGAAAGGCTCTTCCTTGGATGCATCTTCTTTCATCAACGTGGTTGTAAAAGACTATGAAACAATCGGCAAAGACAAGTATGTGTATGGAAAGCATCAGATGATTTTTGTCAACTGTGACAGTGTGAGGTTTACTTTTTGAGAAGGTCAGGTAGATGTGTGATTATAAACTGTTAAAGTCCTTGTTTAGTGTGGTTGAAAATAGTTCTGATCTTTTCGTAAGTATCGTGTTGTAACTTTACTGCACTGTTTACCCACAGGACTCACTGCAACCCTGTTAAGACTTGCAGTACCAGTAAAGAAGTTGCTTTGTCTCCCTCACAATAGCACTCCAGCTCTTATGAGGAATGTTTCCTTAAAAGGAAAAAAAAAGAAGCAATTTCTCTTTAACCTTGCCTACTGTAGATTCATTAGTGTACTGCACTGTTTGTCTGTTTGTTAGTATTTTGTCTTTCTGCAGTGAAGGCAAGAGGGTAGACCAAATAATAACAATTCCTGAGTCACTCTAGTGACTGATGGTGTACAGGGGGAGGGTGTCTGCCCCAGCCACGAATGCACATATTTTTCCATGATCACAGCCTGAAACGCATGAGGAGGGTGAATAAGAGAGCTTGCGCTGGCTTGTCATTGGCACATCTGTGATGACTAGCAGCAGCTCAGCCTGTAATGCATTGCAAAATGAACTTCAGACACTATCTTGTTTTGTAAGTCGCTTTGGATAAAGGTTTTAGCTAAATGACTAAATGTAGTAATAAGCTGATTCTGGAGGGAATTAAGTTTCATTGAACATGCAGGCAACACAACTATTACCCACATTTATGATCTACAGGAGGGAAATCTAGTAAAAGAATGTGACTTAGAGCGCCTGACAAGGGTATCTGATATGTGGTACTATCAAGATAAAACATTTAAGCCTCTTGGCTGGCAGTGCAGAGTTTGTTTGGAATATGTGTTATACTCTTAAATTAGCTTTGTTTAAAAGTGATCACTGGATAAGTAGTGGAAAATACCTCAGTATGCCAGGAGAAAAGAAAAAAAAGTCTTTCTTTTCAGTGCAGCATTTCTTAAAGTGTGTTAGTGGAGAGTTATGTATACAAGCATTCATCTGTATAACCATGTGGCCTCTGCAGTGGTAGAAACAGTAGATCTCCCCTCCATCTTATTCTCCACAGCTGACCCTGCTTTTTCCAAAAACAACCAGTTAAACAACAAGTTAAGTTTAAGCTCTGTGCAATGATAAAAAATGACTCAACGGTTTACAACAAGAGAGAAGAAAAAAGAGCCAGAGCACAATTATGAAAATTGGGTTGCCTGTTCTCATGTTGCTTCTTAAGACTTTTTACCCACTTCCTTGGCTCTATATTTGTTCAGCCTCAATTGGCACAGAGCGCCCAGCACATGCCTGTGGTAGATGTTCATTTTTTCCATCTTTCTCCTTTTACTTTTGCACTTTTTCATTATCTTAGGGGCTGGCCTGTGTAACCAGCTGGTCCTTGTCACACAGCACTATGCCATTTGTTCCCTTGAAAGATGCTACTGCTGCTCCCCAAATGGTTCTTTGGCCAAAATTAGCCAGGCAGAGTGGACGTTTGTCACTAGCAAAATCTTTCTTAGAAACAGTATGACAAATAAAAATGCCCAGCCCATGTTGCAATCCATTGTGGTTATTAATCACTGTTGCCACGTGACTGGCTTTTGAATGTTTATTTAAACTAACAAGTACGTGGGTGCTGTTGCTTAGTTTCATCATATGTGAAGAAGTGAAATTGGGAAGTTGAAACAATCCAGAGCAACGAACAAGTCCCTCAAAGTTCCTCCTCATTATTTTTTTTAACTATTCAGCCTAGCTGCTAACAAGTGTTTCCCACTAGTTGCAACGATATATTTGCCGATGTATGCACAAATGTCTGACCAAAGAAAAATGTATATAATTGCTTTTCAGGTTTATTGGCTCGGCACAAATCTCTCTGAGAGACTTGGCTGGTGGTCAATTGAAGTCACTCCCATCCAGAAACGTGCCCTTGGTCAATGAGAAACAACATGCTGTTGGGGTGAATACATTTAGTTAATGACATGATTTTAAACAGATTGCATGAACAGCCAAGGCAGCTTCAGTTCTGGCAGTGGATGATGCATGGTATCTGTATATGTCTGCAGGAAGTAGCTAAATGTGGTTAATCCCATGATTTAACATTTGAAATTGGACCAAAGGTAATAATAATAATTAATGCTGATTGAGAAAATTTACTTTTTCAGGCAACCATAAATTTGCTCATTGGGTATGAGCCACCTGCCAACACTACTCCAAACCTAAATGAACCTGATGGAGACATGTCTCATGTGGATGCTAGTAAGTAGACTGTTGTTTTTGCATTCCCTCAACAAAAAAACTAAAACAAAACGACGTTTTTTGAGTCTTAAAAATAAGGTAATAAAAACACAAAGATAAATATTAATCAGTAATCCAATAACAGTGGTTCTAATATCAACACACCCTTTCAGGCCCCTCTGGATTATGTTTTTCAATGAAATCTAACAAGGTAGCCCAAAATGTACTTTTTCATATGGATCACTGATAGAGATGGTGGTTTACTGTCTTCCAACTAAGTGCAATGCTGTTATTAGCAAATATTAGTTGAGTTTATCAATATTCACAAAACTGTTTCAATATTTCTGGTAAGGATTACAGGTTTTCTCAAATAGAAATAAGGTTCTGTGGGTGTCTTCTCTCTTTAATAAAGAGTTTTTTTTTTTCCAGTGAGAGGGTATTTCTGCCTTTGAAGGACAGAAAGCTGAAGCTGATAAAACAACCCAAAGTAAATTTTGTATTTTTATTCAAATAATGTTTTCATTATTGTGGTTTTGTGCCACAGGAGGCAGTGATGAAGGTGATGAGTGGGAGACAGATGTGGAAGGAGGAGTTCAGGGTGGTCCAGGAGCTAGCGCTTCACCAAAACATCCTGGGAAATCCAGCCACAAGCCAGTTCGTCTTACACGGAAGAGTAATAGAGTCCTGGCCAATAAGCCTCAGGACTTCCAGGTATTGTCAGAATTTTGATTTCTGTTCCTGAATAATCACAAATGGACAATTAAGGAGAGAATTTTAGCAGTGGAAATACACATTGAAGGCTCAGTCAGTAGACAATAGGCAGTGAGTTCTAACATTTATCCCTTATTTTAGAGAATTTCAAATATGTGAACATCCCAGCATTGGTTTTGCATCAGGGCAAGCAATTTCACGCATGTGATTTTCTTTGGGAGCTTATTTTTGTCCCCGTAAAAAGGTCTTGTGTCTGCACTGAAAAAGTTGGTATTATTTAACACAAAGGAAACAATGGTACCTTTTCAAAAAATGATCCAGATAAATGATCTCACTGTTTGTTCAGCTGCCTCATTATTGCTTGCAATGTTCAGATACGTGTTCGGGTCATCGAGTGCCGACAGCTGCCTGGCAACAACATCAAGCCAGTGGTTAAGGTGAACGTATGCGGGCAGACCCACAGGACTAGAATCAGAAGAGGAAATAACCCATTCTTTGATGAGGTAATGAGTTTATCACCACCAAAATTACTTTTTGTGCTTGTCTTCTCTTCTTGCCACAAATTCCCCATCAATTTTAATAACCCTCTGGGGTGTTTCTTATATCACAGTGGAGTTGAAGGCAGTGTCTTCATCTTTCTCTTGTATCTAATTCCTCGTATAGGTATCTCAGATTACTAAATTGTCTCTGTCCCTCAGATGTTTTTCTACAATGTCAACATACTCCCCTCAGAACTGCTTGACGACAGCATCAGTCTTCGGGTGTGTAGATAACTCCTTTTAATGAGTTTTTTTTTTTTTTTTTTTACAAAAACAAAAGAGCCGTAAAAGGACTATTATGTGCTTCTAAAAACTGTAACTGTGTTTTTTTTGACAGGTTTATGACTCCTTCTCCCTTAGATCTGATAGTCTAATGGGAGAGTTCAAGGTAAGCCAAGTTCTTTGAATTTTTCATCTCTGCTTTATTTACTTAAGAATTTTGAGGAAATAGGTGTAGCAGAATAGTGTCTTTTATCACAAGCAGGTTGTCAGATTAAAAAATGTACCAATAATTAATTTATTGTTGTGCTTTCCCAGCTTGATGTCGGATACATCTATGATGAACCAGGTCAGTATTTCTGTGTAAAATACACCCTCTCTGAAAAGATTGTGTACAGTTTATTATATGTAGGTATTTGTGTTATATTATATATTGTGTTATATTATATCATGTCCAGGTCATGCCATAATGAGGAAATGGCTCCTCCTGAGTGATCCTGATGACTCCAGCTCAGGAGCCAGAGGTTACCTGAAAGTCAGCATAATTGTTGTGGGCACTGGAGATGAGCCACCAGTGCGTAGAGCTTCTTACTTAAAATCAAATTTCTTTCTACTAGACAGAGCGTACAGATCAATATTGAAAAAGACCCTGACAAATGTTCCTCTCCTCTCCTATTTGGTCCCAGACTGAGAGAAGAGATATAAGTGAAGAGCAGGACGACATAGAAAGCAATCTCTTGTTGCCAGCTGGTATCACAATGCGATGGGCCACACTCAGCCTCAAAGTCTATCGTGCAGAGGATATACCACAGAGTAAGTGGCACATTAATTCCTGTAGTCATTGTAGTTTAATGCAGTCAGATCCTCTTTGAAAAACCTCAATTCTGAACCTCCTTTAAATTGCAGTGGACGATGCCTTTGTTCAGACGATGAAACAGGTCTTTGGAAGGGATGGAGATAAGAAAAACCTGGTAGATCCATATGTGGAAGTCAGCTTTGCTGGCAAAAAGGTATTTCATGTTTAAGTAAAAACTAAACTGTATTCTAATGTCCTTTGTGTGTGAATATTATTCAATATTGAATATTATTTATATGCAATTCTTTGTTTTAGCTGTGCACTAAAATCATTGAGAAGAATGCTAACCCGGAGTGGAATCAACTCATCAATCTCCAAGTCAAGGTATGAAAGAATCATATTAAGATCCAGATTCAAATTTAACCCTCAGCACAAGTTAACACATGCTTCATTGTGCCTCCTTAGTTCCCGTCCATGTGTGAACGTGTCAAGTTGACGATGTATGACTGGTAAGAGTTAAAATCGATTCATACATACACATCTACACAAGTGACAATAATATTACAACTAGTATCTGACGTGCCTGTTTATTCTTTGCAGGGATCGTCTAACCAAAGATGACGCCATAGGAACAACATTTCTAAATCTGAGCACAATGTCTTCCTCTGGAGGAGAGATTGAAGGTAATCTGTATTTTTGTTTGTATTTGTTCTTATTCATTGTTTGAGATTTTTGATATTTCAATATGTCAGTATATGTATTAAAATGTTTTTTTTTTCTACAGACGCAAGGGCTGAAAGTTGCAGCACAGTGTCTGAATGTGCGTAAAATTGTCATTATCATGTTTTATATTTTATCATCATATTAACAAAAGATAGGTGTTTCTTTGTAGCTTAAAAACTTAAATTAAAGTTAATGAACTTTTACTACATTAAATATATTTGGATTTATTTTATTCATTACTGTGGAGATAATGAACCTTAACCTACTGCTTAAGCCTTGAAACTGTCCAGGTTATTAAATAGAGATGTGTGTGTGTGTGTGTGTGTGTGTGTGTGTTAAAGTGAGTACTGCAGGATCAGAGATTGGTTTTCTCCCAGCTTTTGGGCCGTGCTATGTCAACCTGTACGGTAGCCCAAGAGAATTTACTGGCTTGCCAGACCCATACGATGAACTCAACTTTGGAAAGGTAAGACTACCCTATCAGCTCAAAGCACAGGGTTTAGTATGTATAAACATGTAATATGATACCTACATCTACCTACTGACAATTTGTGGTTGAGGTTTCTGCTGTACATTTCAGGGTGAAGGTGTTGCTTACAGGGGGCGGGTCCTTGTTGAGCTGTCCACTCAGTTGGATGGAAAGGTTGATATAAATGTGGACAACATCTCCAATGATGACATCCTGGTGGCACAGGTATACTTCTGTCTCCTAATTTATTTGATTTACATTACAACAATTAAGAACAGTTTAGAGGGTGATAGTTTTGACTGACCAAAAATAGTCCAACTTAACCTAACCTCAACACTGTCACATCCTGTTTAATGCAGAAATATCAACGGAGGAGGAAATACTCTCTGTGCGCTGTGTTCCACAGTGCGTGCATGCTTCAAGAGCCGGGCGAGCCAATCCAGTTTGAAGTCAGCATTGGTAACTATGGTAACAAGCTAGACTCCACCTGCAAGCCCCTGTCATCCACCACCCAGTACAGTTTTGCTGTGTTTGATGGTATGAAAATTTCCAATAATTACAAAAATTTGTTCCAAGTATTTTATAACCATGTTAGGTTCTGATCAGTCTAACTGTGTGAACTCAAAGTGTCTAGTGTGTAGGATTTAGTGGCATCTAGCAGTGAGTTTGCAGAGAACAACCAACTGAATACCCCTCAAGCCTGTAAGAGAATCTTCGGAGGCTGCAAGACTCTTGAAAATACAAAAACAAAAAGCCCTGTCTAGCACCAGTTTGTCCATTCTGGACTGCTGAAGAACCATGGTGGTACAACATGGCCGACTTCACTGTAGTAGACCTGCTCCTGCAGTAGATGTAAAGGGCGGTGATTATACAGTAATTAAAACATACTTATGAATATTGTATTACATTTGTGCCGTATTCTATCAATAGATCCCCCTCAGTTTTACACACTGGACCACTTTTAGGAGCATGAAGCAGCTTCAAATTACAGAGTATTTGAAATTAACCAATTTTTCCATTTTAATTGAAATTCAAGCAGTTCAAGTACAAAGAATAATAGTAAGTGGTAAACTGCCAAAGGTAGAAAAAAGGTAAAGTTACCCGAAACTGAAAAATCAAAAAAGCCCTTTTCAGGCAACAAGAATTGGGTTAACAATTTAAAGCAGCAATGGAGGTTGATCATGTCAAGTTGGTGCTACCAATTCCCACAGGTGTCACAACTTGTCTTGATCACTTCTGATCACAGCCCCTTCTGTCTGCATAAAAGTAGTGTTGGAACACACTCTTGGTAGCATACCCTCATGAGCAACATTGGAACAGTATTGTACTGCAGAAAGTATTGTGTCACTATAAAAATGGTGAGAAAACGGTAATTAACAATAGAAGAGAGACATACCATCATAACACTTAAAATGTAGATCTTTCCTACAGAATCAGAAGACACGTTTCTGAGAGACAACAGCTTGTGTGATAGGCCACTCACAGGACAAAAGCTTCAAGCACAGCTTAATAGTGGTTGTATTAAGCAAGTCTCAGTTTCAACCGTAAAGAGAAGACTTGCTGCAGGTTTGACAGGTCGAGTTGCAGCAAGAAAGCCATTGCTAAGACCTCAGAATAAGAAAAAGAGGTGAGGAGATAGTTTGAGATGAACTGGACAGAAGAGTGAAAGCAAAGCAACCTACAAGTGCCACACATTTATGGGAATTTCTGCAACAGAGCTGGGAAGAACTTTCTGAAGAATATTTGATTTCCGTTGTAGAAAGAATGCCATGAGTGTGTTCAGCTGTTATATCTGCCAAAGGTGGCTACTTTGATGAGTCAAAAGTTTAGAATGCATTTTGGTTTATAATTGATTCCATGATTTCTTTTTTAATTTCAATTGTTTGTTCTATGCTTTAATTTCAGAGTACAATGAGAAATTGAACTGCATGAATTTCAATAAAAACCTGGAAAAATTGGGCTGTTCTAAAACTTTTGACTGGTAGTTTATGTCATAAGAACTCTACTGTAACAGTGGACATTGGACGGTTCTTTAGTTAAACTGTTTACCACGCTGTATATGTGTGTTTAAGTGGTCATGAAGCCACAGAGAAGGAGACCCACATAGACAGCAAATATTAGTGTACAGTCAACTTCACAGCTGGTGTTTAAAATGACTGGGTATATTTATTTTGTATCCCACAGGTAATCACTACTATTACCTGCCTTGGGCTGACACCAAGCCTGTAGTGATTCTCACTTCATACTGGGAAGACATCAGCCACCGTCTGGACTCTGTCAACATTCTCCTCTTTATTGCTGAGAGACTGGTGAGAATAAGTAACAGTGACACACCAGCACAGTGTATTCCCAAATATTGTACATGTCTTCACATGTAGTGCTGCTCAGTAATGTGCTCTGTTTATCTGTCTTCATGATTTATTTTAGGAGTCCCACCTCACGTCTTTAAAAACAGCCATCTTAGCCAAAATGCCTGAGACACGTCTGGCAGAGATTTGGCTCAAACTCATTAACCACGTGATCGAGGACCTTAAGAGGTAAGACAGGACCAGACATATCCTACACTGGATCTGTGTGTTGTATGAGGTATAATATAACTTATCATGAGGAAAACTAGTGTAGTTAATTCTTTGGGTCAAATACATTTACAAGTGTCTGTTTGGATTGAATTTTATTATTATTTTACTTGTGTTCTTCCCATCAATATTACTTTCACTAACAAAGTTTTTGACAGTTTCCAGCTTCCAGTACTGGAGACCCAACCCAATGTGACTGCTCTGGATCTCCAGATGAAAAAACTGCGTGATGCTGCTTTGGAGAGTATCTCACAGATGGCTATTCGCATGAAAGAGGAGGCCACAGATGTCAAGGCTACTGTTGGTGACATTGAAGACTGGTTGGACAGAATCAAGCAGCTGGCAGAAGAGGTCAGAAGAAATTAAAATATTCCATGGTTTGCATGCAGCTTGGCTCAATACACTAAGGTGGTGCCCACGATGACACCTCTAGCGAACGTGTCAGTAAAACTTTATTGTAATGTAACTGACATGTCCTGTGTCTTTATCAGCCTCAGAACAGCATGCCCGACGTGATCATCTGGATGTTAAGAGGAGAGAAGCGTGTGGCTTATGCACGAGTTCCAGCAAACCAGATCCTGTACTCTAATTTAAGCGAGCAGGCACGTGGCAAACACTGTGGACGTACCCAAACCATCTTCATGCAGGTACAAAACTAGCAAATATACATAAATATACGTATTTCGTTGCTAAATTTTATAGAGTGTTTTCACTTGCATCATTTTTTGTTTGTCAGTACCCCATGGACAAAAACAAAGGTTTGAAGATCCCTGTTGAGCTGCGCATCAGCATGTGGCTTGGTCTCTCTGCTGATGAGAAGAAGTTCAACAGCTTCTCAGAGGGAAACTTCAGTGTTTATGCTGAAATGGTACAGTAGCTTTGCTAACATTTATCTGATTTAAGCTGTGCTATATCTGCTTTGTGTGAAATATCGCTCTTAAACTCACTTTCCACAGTATGAGAACCAGGCCCATGTACTTGGGAAGTGGGGAACTACCGGCCTGGTGGGTCGCCATAAATTCTCAGATGTGACTGGAAAGGTGAAACTCAAACAAGAGCGATTTCTTCCGCCCCGTGGGTGGGAATGGGAGGACGACTGGTTTGTTGATCCTGAGCGATCGTAAGTTTAGGAAACTCACTTCCATCATACACACTCACATAGTTTGTGGTTCATGACCTGTATGGTCTTAAGCAAACACCCTGTTATCACTGTGTAGCACCTGTCATTAATCACAAATCAGTGCTTGTACCAACCACAGTGCAGTATCATATAATGAACACAATCACAGGAAATGAAAAGGAATTTCGTTATTAGCCACTGTTTTGGTTGAACTTCCTCGCTAAGTGCCTGCTACTTCAGAACTGCTTACATTCTCCCACGAAGGGTTATGTAAATAATTTTAGCTCTAAAGCGTGTCTTCCTGAACTGTTCCTCTCTGTTTATCATGATCCTACATAGCTACTGTCTGAGTCACATTGCTTCTCATTAATGTGCATGCTGTGATGTTTTTTTACAGCCTGTTGACAGAGGCAGATGCTGGCCACACAGAGTTCACAGATGAAATTTTTCAGAATGAAACACGTTTCCCTGGTGGAGAGTGGAAGCCCGCTGCAGAGCCATACACTGATGTGGTATGACTTACTTCTCTTACCCATTCACACACACACACCACTTTTTGGAGACTATGTGAAAAATGTGTAAGATAACAGGTCAAAAGCTTGCCTATTTATGTTAGGTTCCAATGTTATCAGTTTCTCCCGTGCTATTATGTATTTAGGAAAGGTAGGTTGCTTTGTGGTTTCATTTACCTAAATAATCATAGCCCTTTATGGACATGCATGACGTAGAGTCTTCCTGGTTATCATGGAACGTGAGAACTAGGGGTCTGAAGGGGTTGCAGCCCCTCCTAACATAAATTATACTCACAGACTGGGTGTTTAAGTAGAGCTTAAGGTGGAACACTGAACCCACAACGCAGACAACAAACAGGAATTGCTTAGGTTTATTTACAAAATATGACAAGAAAAGACACAACAGGTGAGGTCCAAGGAGGATTTTCAGGGCAGGATGGTGAAGACTGAACTCACAAAGACAGGATGAGCGTGGTAGGGCTGGAGGACAGAGCAGGCAAACGAGTGTCAAGGGAGGCAAACGACAAAAAGATACTTCAAAAATAGGTTTCTCAGAGCTGGTAAATTGTGACATTAGTGCAAAAGGTACAACAACAAACTGGTGGCGTGTGAGAGGGTGAATTATTACAGGAGCTTGATGAGATGATGAGCAGGTGGAGGTCAACGTGACAGATAGGTCAGCCACGCCCAGCCTGCACAGACTGGACAACACAAAGGGCAGGGAAAACAACAAACTGAGAATGTGAATTGTAGCATTTTAGTAATTTCAGCTCATTGTCTTTAGTTGTAAGGCATGAAACATTACTGTTTTGATTAACTGAAGCTGTTTTCAGGTAAAAATCTCTAATAAACCCACTGCACACTGCCTGTCCAGCAACAAATGTCATTTAGTAGGACTTTATCAGCCCCCAAATAACCAAAGAGATTACTTAATGCAGGTTTAAGGATTATAATTATAAATAGCAGTATGAAGTAGTATAAAGTAAGACACTCACTGTAATCAGCCAGTATTTGTATGTATGAGGAAATTTGCATCAGTTACTTAAACATTCAATATATATTTTTTTGTATCCATAGAAATTTCAATTTCAATTTTTGAACTACTAAACACCTAAAATATACATTGATATATTATAATATAAATGACAGAATGCCTGTGTTATGTAGAATGGAGAAAAGGCTCAAAGCCCAGGAGAGTTTGACTGTCCACCTGGTTGGACCTGGGAGGATGACTGGAGCTTTGACAGCAACAGGGCTGTAGATGAGAGAGGTAACATAAACACTAAAACTGAAGTATGTGATCAAAACTTTCCCTTCATTGTGTTTTCATGTTTAAGCACTGCAAGTCTGACTAGGTCCATGTGTATGTCTGTGTGCGTCTTTTGGCACTAGGTTGGGAATACGGAGTAACCATTCCTCCTGATGATAAACCCAAATCCTGGGTTGCAGCTGAGAAAATGTACCATGTGCATCGCAGGAAGAGACTCGTAAGACCACGGAAGAAGACATGTGATAAAATGGCTGCTACTGAGGTGAGGATTTTGAGAGATGTTATGAGTGCATTTATTTTCTCGTTCTCTTACAGTTTTTACTCCTCATCTCTTCCTCAGAGGCGAGAACCAGGGGAAGGCTGGGAGTACTCTTCGTTGATTGGCTGGAAGTTTCACAGGAAGGAGCGCGGCTCTGACACGTTCCGCCGCCGCCGTTGGAGAAGGAAGATGGTTCCATCAGACCGCATCGGTGCCTCCGCTATCTTCAGACTGGAGGGGGCATTAGTGAGTCTTACTTGAGTCCCCTGAGAAATATCGCTAAATATGTGTTTTATTCTTAATTGTCACCCAATGAAGCAGTTGTCATGGCAATAAGAGTTACTTTATGCTATCTGAGTCATATCCTCTCATTATTCTCCTGCATGTGTCTCTTCCCGTCAGATGTTGGCAAATAACCCAGGAATTTTATTTTAGTCCTTCATTCTGTTTCTCCAAATTGTCTTCAGTTTTGCACAAAGGTTTGCAGTGAAGTGTTCGTTTAAGCACATCACCATTGTGTTTACAGGGGGTTGACATTGACGAGAAGGCCAGTAAAACGGATGCAGCCAAAGTATTTGGTGCCAACACACCCACTGTTTCCTGCCATTTTAGCCGTAAGTAGTTGGATCAGATAAAGTTAAACTTCCTGACTGGACTCAATGCCAGATAACATTGAATGATTGATAAATAAAGCCCTGATCAGAAGCGGTCCTGTGAGATTATATTGTTTTGATAGTGATGCAGTTTAATTATGCTGATTAATGTTTACTCCCTTCAGGGTCTTACATCTACCATCTGAGAGTGTATGTGTATCAGGCGAGGAATCTCTGTGCCATGGACAAAGACAGCTTCTCAGGTAAAAATAAAGCAGGCTCAGAATGACTAGACAAAGTGCAAACCTAAACCAAAAGGAAAACATAAAATATACCTGGGATGTACAAGTAAAAATTATATTACATATCAGAAATTCACACATTCTGTCTCACATTTCTAAAATAATACCTTGGTCCATTTCAGATCCCTATGCCCATGTGTCATTCCTACATGTGAGTAAGACCACAGAAGTCATAAAGACCACCTTGAACCCCACATGGGATCAGACTCTCATCTTTGAGGACATTGAAATCTACGGAGACCCCCAAACTATTGCCCGAAATCCTCCTGATGTGGTGTTGGAGCTGTACGACAGCGATCAAGTAGTATGTTGTGTATTTAATCTTCAAAACTTTGGATCAAACCACAGAGACATGCAGAGATTTGTTTGAGAGTTCATGGTGGATCTAATCACTCTTTGTGTGCTGCTGTACTTTATTTACAAGGGTAAAGATGAGGCCATGGGTTACTGTACATGCCCCCCAGTAGTGAAACTGAACCCCAGCGTGGCTGTCAGCCCAAAGCTGCTGTGGTTCCCAGTCACCAAAAAAGGTCGCAGTGCTGGGGAGGTCCTGCTGGCTGCAGAGCTCCTACTGAAGGACAAGGTAAAGAAGACACCAAAGACACCATATTCTGTAACTTAACTTCATAAAACTGTACTTCAAGCGCAATGCTGTGCTTTGCCCTCCAGGGGAAGGATGGAGATCTGCCCCTGGTGCCTCCTCGACGGGGAGAGAAGCTCTACATGGTTCCTCAGGGAATCAGGCCAGTAGTGCAGCTCACTGCAATTGAGGTACACCATAAAGCCATCCTGTTTCACTTCCAGCTGTTAGAAGTTCCCTTCAAACACATTACATGATCAGACAAGATCAGCCCAACCCTGAGATTTGTGTTGTTGCTGCATTTCTCATCCGTAACTCCCTTCTACCCTTTCACTTATCTGATTGTACTTTAATCTGTCCATACTTGCTTTTGTAGGTGTCCTAATGTGTTTATTTGATTCCAGGTCTTGACTTGGGGTTTGAGGAACATGAAGACTTTTCAGCTGGCCACAATTTCCTCCCCCAGTTTGATAGTGGAGTGTGGTGGTGAGATAGTTCAAACTGCTGTAATCAAGAACTTCAAAAAGAACCCCAACTTCCCTGGATCTGTTCTGCTACTCAAAGTGGTACGAGCCCTCAAACTTCCCAGACAAAATATTCAGACGTCTGTAAGTGTTTTATATTTAGATGTTGCTCACATGGCCTGCTCTAATTTTTTCTCACCTAGCTTCTCCCCAAAGAGGAGATGTACACCCCTCCCATTGTGCTGAAGGTAATCGACCACCGACCATTCGGTAGGAAACCTGTAGTGGGTCAGTGCACAATCGACTGCCTGGAGGAGTTCCGCTGTGATCCGTATCGCATAAACAATGAAGTCTGCATGTCTGCCAGAGGTATATACACCCATGTATGGACAGATACATACACTCACAGCTACATACAGTAGAGACTTATTCTGTCCTGTTTCTATTGGCTTTACAGTGGCAATGATGGCTGCTACCCAGGCAGATGTTGTCATAGAGATTGAGGAGAGACCCATCGTGAAAGCTGAGGTAAATAATAATGCACTCATAAAAGGTGGGAGACAGTATTTTCACATCTACTTACTGTTATTGATGAGTGTTTTCTGTTTGCTTCCCACTTTGCAGCTTCAAGCAGAAAAGGTGAGATTTTCTGTTTTCACAGATCGTCTACTGATTACATCTCTAAAAATACTAAGTTTTCTTGTTATTTTCTATTGCGTAGGAGGAGGAGGCTGTAGACTGGTGGAGCAAGTTCTTTGCCTCTATCGGAGTGCCGGAAAAGTGTGGGCCTTACTTGAAAAAGGGCTATGACAAACTACAGGTGAGAACATGTAATCATACATTCCCAAAACACTGATTTAATCTGTGTTTGGGTTTTAGGTAGCTTTTATCAGCAACAGCAAAATAGCTGAGTTATTACGAGAGAGTCTTTGTTCTTGTCATGTTTTAAACAAGTGAATGCAGTAATATGAATCCAAAATAAAAAAGATTTTTCTCAGTTGTTGTGATGTACTGTGATTTTCAGGTATATAACAGTGAACTTGAAGAGGTTCCAGAGTTCCAGGGTCTCACTGATTTCTGCAGCACTTTCAAACTTCAGCGAGGAAAGACTGAAGATGAGGAAGATGATCCTTCTGTGGTGGGAGAGTTCAAAGTAATGAAACCAGTTTTTGAGGATGTATCTCTGTATATCATTATACCTGACATTTAGTAACATGAACAAACACTGCTGCTGGTACACCTATTAGCCTCTGTCTGCCCTCTGGTGGATAATTTATGAATTCATTTGCCAGCTACAAAAGTTAAAGAAACTCTGAGTGGGTTTTATCTCTGGAATAAAATGATCCAGTACTTTTTCATTCATAAGACAGCTCATCAGCTTTATTTTAGTTGTTTGTTTTTCAGGTAAACTGCAGATATGAATTTATCATCTCTAATTCTACATTATATTCTTACCATTGTAGTAATATGGTCTGAAGTTTCTGTTTTAATTAAATTAACTTGTAGATGTTATATGACTAATCTCGCTGTGCCCTTGATATTCAGGGCTCATTCAAGATTTACCCACTCTCTGATGACCCAGGGGTGCCAGCTCCACCACGCCAGTTCACGGAGCTCCCTGAGAGTGGACCTCAAGAGTGTCTGGTCAGGATTTATGTGGTGCGTTGTATTGACCTGCAACCCAAGGATACGAATGGCATGGTGAGTTTTGTATGCAGAAGTGAATAGCCACTCTGGTTTAGTAATGAAAAGATTTGAACCGCAACCATACTAAGTTAAAAAAGATGATTGAAGATACTAAAGCTAAGATACTCTGTTACATTCTCATTTCAGTGTGACCCATACATTAAGATTACACTGGGGAAGAAAACAGTGGATGACAGAGATAACTACAAACCAAACACCCTTAATCCAGAGTTTGGGAGGTGAGACAGTGATCTGTTCAGCTTACGTTTGTATAGGAACATAAAGGAGCAACAAATATGTTATATACTGTCCTTCATTTGTGTGCAGGGTGTTTGAATTGTCCTGCTTCATGCCTCAAGACAAGGACCTGAAGATTGCTGTGTACGACTATGACTTCATGAGCAAAGACGAGAAAGTGGGTGAGACCATCATCGATTTGGAAAACCGACTCATGTCTCGATTCAGGTCCTGCTGTGGCTTGCCACAGACTTACTGTGTGTAAGTATGCACTCTTTGTGTATTTATGTGCACCACGAATGCCACAGCTACAGTACAGTTACCACTTCCTACAAAGAAGGCCAGGGACTTTGTTGTGTTTAGTTTCTCAAAGTCAAACCTACAGAGTTAAAATTATCTTGCAGCTCAGGAATTAACCAATGGAGAGACCAGCTGAAGCCTACTCAGATCCTCCAGCGTGTGGCTAAGGTGAGAGGCATCCCTCCTCCACGGATAGAGGGAGACGGCAGCTCACTGACCTACTCAGGAAAACAATACAACCTGCAAGATTTTGGTACTACCCTGTTATCATATTTTCAGTAGTTAAACCATGTTGACCATGCTTTGATTTTATAAGCTTTGGAGAATGTTTAACAGTTATTAATTTGTATGAAACTTGCTGTACCCTTTACAGAGGCAAACACTGTGATCCACCCGCACATGGGTCCAGCCACAGAGAGACTGGCTCTGTATGTCCTCAGAAACCAAGGCTTGGTACCAGAGCATGTGGAGACCAGAACCCTGTGCAGCTCCCACCAACCCAACCTGTCCCAGGTTAAGACAACAGCAGTAACACTGCACTAATTGTTTTTAGTAGTAGTAGAGCTATAGTATCAACATAATGCTTTGTAAAAGGAACATCTTAATGTTGTTGTATGAGTTTTGTTTAAAAGAATCATCCTTTTTAACAAATGCAGGGGCAAATTCAAATGTGGGTAGACATTTTTCCCAAGAGCCTTGGTTTGCCCGGGCCTCCGTGTGAGATCACTCCACGCAAAGCCAAGAAGTAAGAGACACTTGACAAAATGACACGTTCTCATCGTGCATTTAAGAATAAAATATAACAGTATATTTATAACAGGTACTTCTTGCGAGCCATTGTTTGGAACACAACTGACGTCACGCTGGACGAAACAAGTGTCACTGGAGAAAAAATGAGTGACATCTATGTTAAAGGGTACGTACGTTACTTGTCCTGTCTCTTGCCTGAACTCTTTATTTGCACTTATATATGTTTTACTTATAAGATATACATTTTTATACCCACTGGACTCGTTTACAAATAGCTAATCTGAATTTAACATTACCATGTTTCTTAGATGGATGCCAGGTATGGAGGACCAGAAGCAGAAGACTGACGTTCACTACAGATCCCTGGATGGTGATGGAAATTTTAACTGGAGGTTCATCTTTGGGTTTGACTACCTGCCTGCAGAACAGCTGTGTGTCGTCTCGAGGAAAGTGAGTGAACAAAGCATCATGTGATTAATATTCATAATCATATAATTTTGCCAATGGTCTAAATAAAGTTGCCTTACAGGAACACTTTTGGAATCTGGACAAAACTGAATTTAGGATTCCTCCTAAATTGATCCTCCAAATATGGGACAATGACAAATTCTCCCTGGACGACTACTTAGGTAAAATAGCATTAACCATGACAAACATACAAAGAGAAGGACTTCAAAATCTACTACAGAGAAATACGAGAATAAAGCACAATGCTTATTTTCTTTCTTATTTTCTTTGGCACAGGTTCAGTTGAGCTGGATCTTCTCAATCTGATCTCTCCTGCAAAGACCCCAGAAAAGTGCAGCCTAAAGATGTTGCCAGGGATGGGGGGCTCAGCTTCCTCCAAAAAACCACCACCCAGCTCACTCTTCTCCCAGAAGTCTGTACGAGGCTGGTGGCCATGCGCGATCGAGCAGGATGGGAAACATGTGCTTGGTGTATGTTTATCTCCACAGCATAGTCCTTAGTTGTTGTTCTTTTTGTTTCTGGTTACTGTTTAAGACTGTATTTCAAAATTTCACAGGGAAAAGTAGAGATGACACTGGAAATATTGGAGGAGAATGAGATGGAGGAGAGACCTGCTGGGAAAGGCAGAGATGAGCCAAACATGAATCCCAAACTGGACCCACCCAAGTAAGAAATCTAAGTTCTCAAAACAGTATGATTTTGAAGTTCTATGAACTGATTAATGTTGATTTTCATTATGTGAATATTGCTCTCTTTTTCTGTTCAACAGCCGCCCTGACACGTCATTCTTCTGGTTTACAAACCCTTGCAAGACCATGAAGTTCATAGTTTGGCGCAGATTCAAATGGATTTTCATTTTATCGATTATCCTTCTGTTGGTTATCTTGTTCTTGGGGATCCTTTTCTACTCCTTACCGGTTTGCTGATTATTTATCTATTTGAACATGTTTTATCCATCATATGTATTGTATTTTCACAGTGTTTTGTAATCTGAGTACTCTTTTAATCTATTACTCTATTCACAGAACTACATCTCCATGAAGATTGTGAAACCCTTCTCCTAAGGACCATTGCAGAGAAGCTGCAAAATCTACAGTCCTCTTCACTGTTATAGAAACATTAACGTCCTCTGCTGATTTCACAGGACTGATATTCATCATTCTCCTCTTACATAAACAGACCAGTCTGTTTTTACTATTTGCACTCAGTATTATATTTTTGTGTAGTAAATAATCTCTCATATGTTCAAATTTAGAAAAACAAAATCAAGAATGTCAAGAATGATATATTTTAATAAACCTTGCTATAAACAAATTGTTCATTTTTTTGGGTCATATTTTGTACATATTTGGCCAAATGTTTGGTACTTGTCAATAGGCGCACTAACATTAAGACAATTCATTACCAATATACAAGCAATATCAAAACTAAACATCCTTCTATCCATTTGAGGTTAACATTTAATGTCTCACTTCAACATGACGGTTAACAAGACATATTAACAATTAACAAGACATATTTCTGTAATTTCATTGTGCTTACAGTATGTCTGTTGTACAATGACAATAAAAGCTTCTATATTAAACTTTTTAAAATTTATTTAAAAATTCAAACAGACAGCATATGTCTTGTTATTAATTACAATAGAACTCAGTGGGATGGCTGCAATAAAGGGAAAACTGATTAGTAATTTAAACAAAAAAAAAGAAAGAATAAACACAAAGAACTATTGGCTAAATTAAGAAGAAGAAAAGTTATTTTTTTTAATCCTCGAGGGGAAATTCTTACATGCATTTAACCCCGAAATACAACCACACATACAAAGGGACATGGGGATGTGTGTATATATATATATATATATATATATACACGTGTGTGGGTGTGTGTGTGTGTGTGTGTGTGTATATACTATATGTATGTATATATGTTCACGTGTAATGTACACGTTAGTGCTCTTTATTCAGAAACCCTCATGTCACATCTACATTTCAGGATCTGGTTATTATAGACACAGATTAAATGTTAAATATAAATATTTCAAGATTTATCATCACAGTCACAGTGTTACACACATTAGTAGCTGTAAACACTCAGCATTAGAAAAATACATACGTTGGTTTGGTGCTTACATAAGGAGTAAACATTTATAATCATCACTTTAAAAGTTACATACGTTGTTTTTGGTGCCTGTTTGTTTCCCAGATATATTAGTATGTGTGTGAATGGGTGTATAAGAGACATTAACTTAAAGAACTTTGTAGAAAAGCGCTTTATGAAGTTTAGTCCATTTCCTTGTATTAGTTTACGGGCAGATGTGCCTTATCCAATATGGCGGCGACGTCGACGTACGATTCCGCGCTCAATGCATAGACATATATGTCTATGCCTTTAATGGTTGCACGACAGTGTAAACTGTTTTTTGACCGAGTTGCTAGGATACCAACCCGTGCTCCCGCCTCTTTCCCCCCGATGAAAGTGTTCTGATTGGTCGCGAGTGTCTCGTGCCGTCAAGGTGCAGCAGCTGCCCCGCAACAGCCGAGTGAATGTAAACCAAGAGAAGCGGGTGGTCTGTGGCCAGGGGGAGAAATATATGGAAATAAATAAATAATTATGTAATGCATCCCACTCAGGAGTCTTGTACAAAGAGGGACATGCTTGTAAGTTGTATCTTCACGTTTTAATGTTGACTGGCTGGATCAGGTTGAATCCCGTTAAGAATAATCGGAGCTAGCCAATAAAAGCTAATGTTAAGATTTGTTTAGCCAATCAAAGCTAAGTTAGCTGAAGATGACTTGTTTTTTTTCTGTCCTGCGGGACTTGTTCACATCCAGATCCCTGCAGATAAATGTATTTTTGCCAGCCGAATAATGTCAAATGTCAAAAAAAAAAGTATACGGTTAGGGTTTGTTAGCTAGCTCATCGTAGCTTTGCCAGCAGCGTCTGATCGTTGTGTGTTGGATGTTCAGAAAATGAAACTGATAGATACCCAAGAGGCTGAGTTGGAGGCAGGGACCACAGCTCACCACCACCCCCCGGCTAGCTGCCGAGCCTCATGACTTGAGAAAGTGGTCCAAACAAAGTCCAAAAAAGTTTGACACGCTGTCCCGGCCAAAGGTCAGAGTGAGACGTAAACAAAGCTTTGTGTTTATCTCTGCGTGAAGTCCAGTGACAGCTGGAGACAGACAGCGTGTAACTAGCTATGTCATCACTTTTTAGGTGTGCTTAAAAGCATCAAAATCCTTCTGGTTTTTCTTTCTCTCTCTCTCTCTCAAGCAGCAACTGTTGTTGGTTCATGTCGTCGTCTGACCTGTCAAACATGGAGGAAGTCATGGCTTCTCAGGGAAGGTAAATCAGAAAAGATGCTTCTTCTTCAAGGCTGGACACATGCCTGTGCCTTTTCATGATTTGGTCTAATTATGTGTCCAGTTAAAATATACTGGGAATATACTTGTTAACAAGTGCATCAGACACGCATAGATTCAGCTTCCTAACATGGTCTTCTTTGTTCTCTGTCTGTCCTGCTGCCGTAGGTCTGCTGAAGTCAAGGCCAAGGATGTAAACGATGATGTCTCAGAAACAAACCTGCCTGACGGTAAAGAGGAACTCTCTTGTGGGGCAGAAAAGCATGATGACACAAAAGACGGCGCACTCTCAGAGAACACACAAGATGACACATCGTCTCAGACGTCGATGGACTGTGGGTCTGCCGGTGGGCTGGATGAATCTTTCATTTCGGGCAGCAGCAGAAGTAACACAGGTCAAACGCACTGTTCTAATCTGCAGAAATCCAAGAGGTCCGGTTCACCCGGTCCTCACCCTGTTAAAACCTGTGTTGCTTCACATTCTCCAAATCCAAAACTCACCCTCTGTCTTAGCTATAGTCCCAGGAAGGGTGTAAGCACACCCAGTGATGTGGAGATGCTGAGCCCAGACAGCCCCATGTCTAAAACCATGCTCGTCAACCACTCTGCAGACAAGGATCATGATGGCAGTGCTTGTGTAGAGGAGGCTGGCTATGCAGAGGCTCAGGTAATGGGATCTCAGCAGTTTGTCAGAGGCTCTGATTCTGGAGGTTCAGCCAAAGACAGGGTCCATCCTGTTGCCACGGGAACGGAGGATGCTGAAACAGCAGCGTGCAGTGGCTCATCTGACATGAGCCAGGACTTAATTGGAAGCCAGTCAGATGCACTTTTTGAAAGGTACTTCTATGATTTCCACAATGTTTTTATGGTTTATGAATCACCTTTTCTGTTGTTTCTTTGCCCCTCTATGCACACAGTGTCCCTCAGTAATAGTATCATAAACTGACCTATTGTGTTTTTGTTCTCTGCAGCGTTTCAATTGCTCTACATAACATGGACAGAAGATGGCTGGGGACACCCATAGATGAGCTGAACAGAATGCCTCAGTGTGCCCCCCCCTTGTCTCACCTGAAAGTTGTGCCTAACCACACTGTCGTAGTCAGGGTGAGTTAACAGCCACTTCCTCTGTATGTGTTCTTAGTGTGTTGTATATCACAAAGAATACTGCTGTCATAACAAGGGTCTAATGCTCTGCAGTCTTTTAATAAAAGCGAACAAGATAGAGAAAAGCAGTAGAGAGAACGTAAAAAGAAAGCTGTTTAGATACAGACAGTTGAAATGAGGAAAAGGGAGACAGTTCTGGGCAAAGTGAAGAAATGAAACCATCCTCTAAGATCCCCTCAGGACCTCTTGTCAGTAAAGCTCTTATCAGACTGTAGTCCCACAGGAACACTGTCAGTGCTGCACCCAAGCTAGATTATCCCCAATCACCCCGTAAGTCACAAGAATACTGGATTTTTAATTACTGTCTAAAGAAAATCACATCTCTACATTAAAATCAGGACAGCTCTCAGTTGTTGGTTTGTCAGCCAGCAAAGGAGCATCTGACTTTTGATAAAAGTGTACTCATTATCTCTGTATTCAGTGTATACATGAGGTGTTAGACTGAAATTGCAATATCCTAATTAATTATGTTTTAAAGTAATGAATGTAGTCAAAGTGACTGAATTATTAATGTTACAATCTACCCTACCATGTCCTAAGTTTCAGATGTTTTTTTTAAAAAGCCAACTGTCTGAACTTTTTGAGCATTATTTTGTTTTCCTTTTACAGACAGATCTCCTCAGAGAGGGAGAAGTCCCTGTCCCATACCCCACCAAGTTCAAAGATGCATGGGACGATGTGTCTGTGAAGATGCCCTGCTCTGAGAAGAATCTGTTTCCTATGGAGACTGAGGTATACTGGTGCATCACAGCTCTGAATGCTTTTCAAAGCATGCCAGTGTACTACAACAAGGTTAGTTGCTGTAGAAACACTGTAGTAAGAGCAATCTGTCTTTGGCTGTGTTATGTAGGATGGAGGTGGTGTCCAAAGTCGATGGGAACTGATCCACACTGCCTTGCAGGGAGGCTTCAAAAGCTCTCTGGATGTGAGGGTAAGAGACTCACTCAGATAAATTTTTTCTCCATTTTACATGTGAAATGATTTGCATCCATTATTTCCATCCCCACTGAAACACCAGAACATGAGGAAAACAGCTAACTGTCTTCTTTTTCTTCTACCTTGAAAACAACAAAATTGCGCATTACATCCATCATCTCATAAGGAGTGGGAGAGACAGTTTATGTTGCTCGGTCTCAGCAGTTCAAACCTCTGTTCTGCCACCTCCTACTCATCCGGATAACTTATGTTGTGTTCCAGTAAAACTGAACACATTGTTAAGTTTATAAATAAATGACTGCAGAGAATTGGCTGACTTTGAGTCAATTTCTGATTAGAACCTGTCTGAGCATGTCATAAAGCTTTGTATCCACTAAAAGATAAAAAAAAAAAAATGAAGCTTTAATGTGGATCGAAGCTGAAAACTGAAGACAAGATGCCTTTTTTCAAATTTAGCTCACAAATTTGTCCTTTGTGATAAAATTAGAGCACTGGCCATTCAGTCCGACAGCTTTGATACTAAAGAGGTTCTGCGTGTATGTAATTTCATAAAGAACCACATGGTGGCAGAGTTTGCAACAAATCTACCTTGAGGCATAATATAATGAGATAGGATTTGTAATCTGTGATCCTAAACATTTCTGTGCATACAGTTTAAATCTGTGAATATATAACTCCTAATTCTCCTCTTCAGGATGCAATATTGAGATACAACACAGCCCATGCAAAGAAATGGGACTTCACTGCCCTGAACCTTCTTTGCACAGAGGTAAGCTGACCAAAACATGACTGCTATCTGAGTTTTATAGGCTGGTTTTGTACAAAAGATGAAGCAGGGAGATTTAAACACTTTACTTAAAGCCCATGGACCTTACTATATTGGCAAAACATGTGTTTGCTTTGATGAACATAAAGCACATGAAATCTGAATCCTATTTGGGCAGGTAATCTCATTTGAAGAAACACAATTATTGTGTTTTTATTCTAATTTGTTAACTTGCTATACAGTCAGGCTTTCGTGTTGGCAATTTAAAAGCATGGATGTAAATTAACGCCTCATCACTGAGATGTAGTCAGTTGTGTGTATCACAGCTCTGACAGTAAGCCCCCGTGAACTTTGCCGGCAATGTTTGTTTAACTCACCGTGATTAATTATGTCTTTAAAATTTACCTTTGCTTTGAATGATGCTGATACTAAATCAGAGTTGTTATCGCAAAGGGAGCCTGCTTTGCTCTGTTTGCTCGCGAGCCCATCAGTGTGCGTCGTCCGCTCCCAGTACCTGGGAGTCTCATGGGAGCCAATAGGCATCAGTTAGGACGAATGAGCACAGAGCATGGCGGCAGCAGCTGTTGCAGGTGAATCAGGGGAACGTCTTTTTTTTTTTCTGTCTCCCTCCTCCTTTTCTTTTTACACTTCTTATCCTCTGTTCAGACAGTTAGGGACTGTAATAACATACCTGTTGTTAGAGAAAGTTCTTCCCATGTGGGATAAATATTTACCTGTCTTTCAGTGTTATGAGATTACTTATCTTGTAGACACAGCATTAGTAGTACTGCCTGTCTACCCACAGTGTATCTACTTTGAAGTAAACAGTTTATATTGCTACAAATAGCCAAAAAAAGAAGAGTCTTTAAATAGTTAGCAGACCTATTTCAGCTAGAAGCCTAATTTGGTTCCTTCCATTTGGTAAAGCATGTAGCTTATTGTCAATTGGAGCCAACAAGATCATTATTCTAATGGAGCTTTTACAATTAAGTAGAAACATTTGATTCTTGTTACAGTACAGCGGGATTGATATTTGAGCCCGATATTTATCCCTTCTCATTAGTGATTACTCAGCTAAATTCAGAAAAAGCCTCTTCACTCTCTAAAATAATTTTTCAAAGTAAAGCAGAGAGTGTGGTAGATCAATAACCGCCTAAGCCTTTTTACAGCTCAATCCAATTTAATTAAAAGGTCCCATTAAATCTTTGAGGAAGCTGAGTAAAACCAGCAAGAAACTCGCCCTTCCAAGAGTCTATTGCGTCAGCAGCTCCACACACTCTTGAGCGTGCGATTTCCCCCGTTTTTTTTGTTGTTTTTTAAAATTTCTTTCCTGCTGAGGCATTTAGCAAGGGAAGGGTGGTGCTTACAGGAGAAGGACAAGCAGAAAATAGGAATGTTATAGATAAATGCAGAATATACTCAAAGGTTGTGACTGCTTTCTGTCAGTTACATGTCATCAGATGATGGATGCAGTTTGAGGGAGCATTCAGAGCATCTCGCCAACACGTTGAGCGGGAATGATTAACAGCTGCCATTCTGCAGCAGAGACACGACATCTTAAGAGATTTATCTTTCACACAAAGACTAATGTAGTGAAGAATCACATAGATTTGTTTAGCCATTCTTCTTGGGAATTTGATTAGTAATTGACAGAATAGCTGCTTCTACGCTCATACCATTAAAAACTGTTGTATTCCTCGTCCAAGACCACCTAATTAAATCTGGAGCAACATTTGTGCAGTGCTGGGGTAATTGTCAAGTGGTACATGGCCCCTGAGCCAGTGACTGACACTCCGCTCAACGTGTAATAGCCATAGGGAGGGAAAGAAACAGTTATCCAAATTAGGGCCCTGTCTGTAAATTGTCTTAGCTTCCCCCCCCATGCCAAATGAAACTGTCACTGTGTCAGTTTCTGATGAATGTCTGAGGGCTGAGCAGGAAATGCAGTCCAGGAGTGAATACAGCTGATGTTCCAGTATTACACAAACATTCAGCAGCAAGGCAACAACTAGTTACGGAAGAAGTGCTCGGATCCTTTACTGGTGCATTTGACTTCTGTAGCTGTTTATGACTACTTTATATACTGTTTTGTATTTTTATCTAGTTTATCTATAAAGTTATCATGAGCTCAGAGTTATCATGTGACAACACATTTTCTGGCTAATCCAAGAGGATTTTAAAAAGCTTGTTTAGCATAAGGAGTGGAAGATTATTGTTAACACATAAAGGAACACTTAATCCTTCAGTTTATCAAAAACACCAAATTTGGACATACATAGTTTTCACTGTTGACTCTCACACTAAGTCAGCAGGAATAGGCTCCAGCCGCCTGGTGACCCTGATGAGGATAAGCAGTTACAGAGAGTTTTCACTGTATAGGTAGGAGTATAGATGGAAAGTAACACAAAAGATATCACTCAAGTAAAGCACGGGTACCTCATATTTTTCATTAAGTAAAGAATGAAGGCAACAACACACACCATCCCTCACCTGTGTTCTTTATTGTTTGTTTTGTTTCTATCTAAAAAAATATATAGAAATGTCAAAGTTTCACACTAAAAGCATTAAAAAAACATTCTTAGAAGTGCTCTAAATACAAATGTGACTTGCGTAGGTCGAGCTGCCAGGAAATAAAAATAACTTGTAGACCAGAATGACCAGAATGGATGGAAGATCGGAGTGTAATCGATCATTAGTCTATGTGGCAGTAAATCTGGACTGTCCTGCCGGAGCTCAGTCTGTCATGTGTATTGATGTGATAGGTGTAGTTTGCGTGTGCAGCCTAACTTGTGTGTTACTGTTGTGGCCAGCTGCTGTCACTGTGAAAGTGCTGCGGGATCATCTTTCTACCCTCATCCTGCCGCATCACCCACTACCATCTACTAGCCCCACAGGAGCGCTTTATGATGTCTGCCACCTCATTACTTCTGACAGCATTTAGTCAGACCTGCTCTGCTGCCATATAAATGCCTCCTGGCCAAATCACCAGTCAAAGACTTCCTGTTGAAAATCAAGCCACCCTGCCACTCTCTCCATAGTTGGTCATTTGCATTTGCTCCAGAAGGTCCATTTAATCAACACGAGCTCCCCTGCTCACCTTGATAGAATAAGGCGAGTGATTGATGACAGTGACATTCGAAGCCAATACGCTCATAAGTGATTGCGTTGTAAATCTGGGTCTATGATGGAATAACTGGGTGTTTATTTTAGAGGGAATTGCAGATGGATGCTGAGGTAAGCTACAGGCTGAAGTATGGATGCCTCGGCCGTGGCAGGCTCGCTCCCAGATTGATGGTAGTTTCTTCTGAAACAGGTTCTGTGTAGTGAGGAGCTCTGCAGCATTTCTATTCCTTCTCCCACTGCTGAGGTGTTGAGATTATTGATATCTGCGGAGTGGGAGTTCACCCAAAAACAACAATAAACCTTCATTACCTTCACTGACAGAGTTTTCCTGTTGGATATGAGAGAACTGAGCATCGTTCCTGAGATATTGGTTACTGGTATCGGGTTATGACCCCAGACCAACAAACAGTTATTAGACCATTTAAACTTTTTCTCAAGTAGTTCACAGTAGCTCCTCCATATTTCAGATTTTTCGCAGCCATTGTGTCTTTGTGACTTCACATACTAAAACTGAAAAGAAATTAAGTTAATTATTGAAAAGGAAATTGCACGTGGAGCGTTCAGGTTTCATTGTTTTTCTTCCTGAAAGAGAATTGTGGAAAAAGAGGTAATGTCCTGGTTTGAACCTCGGCTCTCCCTGTGAGGCTGTGTGGGTACTCTCTGGGTACTCTGGCCTCCTCCCATAAAGACCTGCAGGTTAACTTAGAATTATCCGTAGGTTTGAATGTGAGTGTGAATGGTTGTATGTTTCTGTGTTCCCTGTGATGAACTAGCAACTTGTCCAGGGTGTACCCCCGCCTCTTGCCCTTAGTCGGCTGGGATAGACTCTAGCAAGATTTGGGGTGTAAATCATTACCTAACAAGGTAAAATAATTTATATATATATTAATTTTATTTCTTACCGATGTGTCTCTATGTTTATTTAAAAGAAAAAGAGCGACCTGCCAATGTAGGAGTGAGGTATAAACCGTTAAAATTTGCTCCACTCTCAACAAATCAGTGGTGTTACAAACGAATATGTCATTTCAGATCTAATCAGTCACTCTGACTGCTGGCTCTGAGTAACTAGGCTGCCTAACTAGGCAGTCAGCTCCACAGAGAGATCCCATTTAACAATAAATCTGCCTGTATGTCTCCCTTTTTTTGTCTCATCTCTCCAGTGTCTTGAACATTGCGAGGCACAACACTTGTTTGAGGTCATACTACCAGCTATGGTTGACCTAGCACTCAGTGCTCCTCGCCTTTGCACCATGGTAAGTCCAGTTTACTGTTTTTGAATACATACACAGGGTGGGTTGGGGGGGGTTGTGGGAGTTGTGTAAGGAAATTGAAAGGTGAGTTGCTGTGATTCATTGAGTAGCAGGTCAAAAGTCAATTCAAGTGTGTGCAGACAGCAGGGAGGAGAGGCTTAGATGGTGGATGGTGTTGGACAAGATCAGCTCATGAGTTACGAGCTAGAAAATGAATGCTTCTTTTTGGTCCACATTCAGAGCTGCTTCGTTAGAAAAGAGAGCTGAGAGAGGAGAAGTCTGTCTCATGTCCAGTCCATCTGATATGTTATGCTTATGAAATTTAAAATTCTGACTTTTTCTTTGGACTAGCTATTCCTCCTCCAATATATTTCGGGTTTAATACCAACCCCATCGAATGTCAGAGGCCTTCAGTTTTATTCACAATGAATAGGGATGATCAATGTCGCAGATCTCTTAAATGTCATCCCCATTTGTCTTCATGTTCATTCTCTATAATCAATTATAGCAAAGCAGGAATTCCAAGGTTGGTATTTTTGTAATTCAGTTATCTATTTCATTTTAATTTAATAAAGTAAATTCACCTCCCACTTTGGGCAGGTTAGGAAAATCCCTCCAGTGGTTACTGGAAACAGAAACCAGGTGCTGAATGTCAAGGATGCTCAGGTTAAGACGGGGATTTCTGGTACACATTTCACCTCGCAATCATTTGTTGCAGTTGGATAATGAAGCTTTCTGACTCTCCGCTTTGTTTTGCAGTATTAAGCATCAAGGCTAATGTTTATGTGTGCGTGTTATTAGAGCTGGTATTGATCTGCTAACTGGGCAGCCTTGGGAGGCTCTTTAGCCCTAATCAGTGAAGATAGATGGGCCCCGTGTGTCTGACTGAACGAACCTCAGGGAGAGCAAGAAAACCAGGACCTTAATTACTACCACCCATTTACCTAATGGAACACTCCTTGTCTCTTCTGCTTGCTAGATTGCTAAACTAATTATCTACCCCGATTCGCCCTTTAGATATACAGTGCTGCCATCCACGTAACCATATGTGTTTCTGCTGCATCTCCCTTTGTCTCTATGTGTACGCCGATTTGTCTATGATTTCATTCATATTTTCTCCCTCTCTTTTGTCTTTCTAGCCAATTCCCCTACTAAAGTCAAGGATAAACCACTCCCTGACTCTGTCTCAGGAGCAAATAGCCTGTCTTCTGGCCAACGCCTTCTTCTGCACATTTCCCCGACGCAATTCCCGCAAGTCAGAGTACTGCAATTATCCTGAGATCAACTTCTACAGGTAAAGGCACACCATCCTTCCCAGAAACCTGGAGGGACACAAAACAATGATCGGTAGCTCACTTGGGTAATTGAGTGAGCTGCAGTCATCGGTATTTTATTCACAAAATTAGATTTGCCCCTTGAGTCTTTCTCCGAGTCCCCTTGTAAGCCATTACTTTAAGCAGGAGAATGAGTAGATCTTAGACTCAGATATTGATCCTGAGTCAGCCTCATTGGTCTTTACGTTTCAAGAAGATACTTTTTTCTGGTCCTAAATGATTGTGAACATGTTGCCCATATTTTATAGACATATTATTAACGGGGTTGGATTCTCTCACAGTGTTTTCAGTAGTGTTCTTTCCAGTAACTGGGCATCAAATACATTCAAAGATTTGTAATGTTTTCATGATTCATTACAACTATCTGTTACAAACTGGTAGGATTTTGATTGAGTAGCTCTGTTTTTGGTGACCTGAGCTAAGTAAACTGATTTCCATAAGGGGGCACTACTGCCTTGAAAACCCCTAATACATGTATTCTGTGTTTTTACTCAGCTTCTACGCATTTAGTTAGGTTTCCAGTAAGTTTACACACAGTAACATTTACATTTAAAAAAAATATATAACATAGTGACCTGACTGGATCTGGCCATTAAGCTTGTAAGATTACATTGTGCTCTTTAACCGCCCCTGTCACCTTGTAGACTTGCGGGTGAAACTGTGGGCAGAGAATCTCCTTGAGCTCAATGTTTCTGTCTGTCTTTCTGCGTGGGAGGGAGATTTAGAGTAGGAGTGTTAAATTGGGGTTCTCTGTTTCTACCTCCTCAGAACCAGTGATCTGTTAAGAAAGCCTGCGATTGTTAATTGAAACAAATTGTTTTGATAGACTGTTTCAAAGTGCGCACCTCTCTCTGTCTCTGTCTCCCCATAATCTCGAGCTGTTAGGTTATTTGGAACAGAGGGAAGTGATACATGAATGCAATCAGGCCTGTATTTATAAAAACGAGGGCTCAGTCGTGTCAGTAGTACCTCTGAAGAATCTCTGCTCTACCGCTGACATGCTGAGCAGCAGAAGGTGTGGCAATATTCCCCTTAAGTTGGGTGTTGTCACAGTTTTCTGGAATCTGTCTTCATTAATGAGGTCCAGCTTGTTCTCTATTGAGGAAAGATCAAATTGACATCTGATATGATGACTTTCAGCAGACTCAGAATCTGGTGTAATTCTAACGTGCATCATGTATTTTTGTATCAGCTTATAGTGTTTTGAAAGTTAAGATATTGCGTACGGGTGGGATGCAGTTCTGTTTATAATGAGATTTTGTTCCCAGCGCCATTATCGAATTTATGGACTGTAGGCACCTCAGTATACGTTGGACAAAGTCCAGATATCACCTCAAATAAATTTCCCTGTATTTCCCCTCATTAGTGGTAAGTATAATAACTTCCGGTACTGTTGCTCGACATACCAGAGATGTCAGTTTGGTAATACCTTATTATGATAGTGCTTACATTGTTTGTAGAACATGAAGGGAAGGCTTAGTACCGTATAATTTTAAAATTCCCTGCAATCTGCATGGGACCAAACTGCTATTCAGAGTCTTAATTAGCCATCTGCTCTCCCTTGGTGGTCAAGCAGTATTATTTTATGAATCTCAAGACTGCCCCCCCCCAAGCTCCCTTATTTTACCTGAATCTTAATCCTACTCTCACAATCGGTCATCTCTATGGGTGCATGATATCTGCCTCACATCAAACGTTTGTGGCAGGCAGAGCAAAGAGGCCGCTGTAATAATGTAAGCATCGATTACAGTCGCAGGGGCTGGCTGTTTGAGACCCGTGCCAGCACTTGGTCGCAGGCACTTGGGCCTGCCTTCACTATCAGCATTTCTGCCAGCGGCGAAATACAGGAAAGAGGAAGAGGAGGGGGAAAAAAAAGCCTGGGTGTCTCTGAGAAGATGAGACAAGACAAGACAACCAGTGCAGTCTAAAATGGGCCCTGGATCGTTACTGGCCCTCCCTTTCCCCCTGTAATTGAGGGAGTGTCCGTCACTTTGCTTATCGTCTACACTAGCTTTCCGTCTTGGACAAGCAGAACAGCAAGCAATCTGCTGATTGCTGTTTTGGCAGAACTGTCAAGGTTTGTCCTCTGTTAAGTGATGGATAGATTCGAGGGCAGTGGGGGGAGAGGCAGACTTATCTCTTTAGCTTGTGTTTTACTGTGTTTGAGAAAAAAATGACATGGGAAACCTAGTCATCGACGAAATCTCATTATTAAGAAATAGACTCTGTTTTGTTTTTTTTGTTTTTTTGGCATACCTCATTTGCAAGAAAACACCCTAATTAGTCATGATAAAACTGTCAGAAACCATAACTCCTGCACACTTTATACAGTAAGTAAGGCCACAAAGAATCAAATAATTAATGTAACTATTCTTGAAAATGAAAATTGCTGCCATATATTTTGTGACTAAATCCTTTATAGTTACTTGCCCTTCTGTCTTTAGCAAGGTATGATGTGTGGCTACACTGGAAATTTCACCCTCATACACTGAGTTTCACTGACATTATCTCACAGACGAGTTGTCCTCCAGGTTACATCATGCCAAACTGACACTGACAAAAGGGAACTGCGGTGGAGGTGGTGGGTTCACAGAGCATGAGTAAGACAGCGTGTAAAAAATGTAAACAGTAGATGAAAATCCATATTTTATGCAGGAATTGACTTGAAGTTGAAATTGAAGGTGTTTTAGTGCATTACCTTTGTCATTTCATTTGTCCTTTCTGTTTTTATTTCTTGACTGGTCTGGGCGAAAAGCGACGGGAGGGAAAGATGAATGCTTTTTTCTGATTAGTCATCAGCTTAGGTCGCTTTTAATGGAGGGAGAGTACCAGTATGGGGTGATTTAAGCTGTCCACCCAGTGCTCTCTCTCACTCACTCCCTCCCCTCTTCCTCCCTACATCCACCCTAGTTTTTATGGTAACTCTGAAGAACGGAAACACGGCCTCAGGCAGTGCCATTGTATGAAGGATGGAGGTAGATGGGAAAGACATCATGCCAGTTTAAAAGCCTGACCTCACTCAGGACATGCTGTAGCATGGTTGCACACTGAGCTACAGATAATGACTCCAAGTGACATTAAATGTCTCAGTCTCATCGGCCAAAACACATTTAGGATATATTTTAAATAAAATGTTAGCATTTGATTTAGTAATTTAGAGACTCTAAAGGCTCACATGTACTTGTTAACAAAGTCAGTAAACAACAAAAAATCTTTCTGTTTCAGGTTATTTGAAGGTTCTTCATCAAGAAAAATCGAGAAGTTGAAAACTCTGTTGTGTTACTTCAGGAGAGTTACCCAGACCAGTAAGCTTATTAAATAATCACATACTGTATGATGATGCAACAACTGTTTCTCTGTAACGCCCTCCATGATTTCAATTGATTAACATTTTTTTATGTATTTTTTTTAAGGACCCAAGGGTCTTGTTACATTCACAAGACAAACACTGAACAATCCTCCAAACTGGGAAAGGTATTCATCTCTTCTGTACTATGTTATGAATTTAATTAATCTAATTTAAGTTTGGGACCATTAAATGTTGTTTACGTATAGCAACACACACCTACAATGTAATGTAACCAATATGAATTGAGTTGATGACTGAGTAAGAACCACTCAAGGAGATATGTATTCATTTATTTCATTCAACAATGCCAACAAAAGCAATTTCTTTCAAACTTTTTGATATTTTTTATCACATGCAACATTTTCTGAAGCATGTTGTAGCTTCTCCCCTTTAACAGTGAAATGGTAGGATACAGTAAATTACTCTTTGATGAAAGAATAACTGATAACTGATTTTTTTTTTTTGTCAAGTTCTCAGACTCAGCTGAAACGCCTACATATCACTTGTGAAGGGACCATTGAGGATGAAGGATACGGGATGCTGCAGGTAGGTACTTTCTTTAAAGTGTTAGAGTAGAAGTAAAAGTATTCGACTTGGCATAATTAAAGTATGTTGTTGTGCTTTTCATTTAATAACAGTGACCCACAAACTTTGTTGTCTCAGTCAGATTTGATGTAGCAGACATGTTTTGTACTCGTTGCTGTGTCGTCCTTTTAGTTTTCAAAACTCAGAGAGACTTTTGTTTGTCTAAATAGCTGCAGACAATCACAATTAGGTATATAATTTTTGTGAATATCTGAGAAGGGTATTGGCTATATGGCTGCACTGATTCATCCCAACTCCTCACTCCGTTTAGTGTTCCAGGATTGCTGGTGCATATCTACTTTGGCTTGACAGCTGATGTATACACTTGAGTAGCTCAGAGAGGCAAAGGTTGTAGGAGGAGAGGACCCTTGGGTGGGGGATGACGAAGAAAAAGGCGCATCGAGGAAAAGATGACGAGGGTGAGCCATCTCACTGGGGCGACCCAGTGGGCCAAGAGCCCTGTAGGAGCATTGATGGCTACCTCAACAGGCTGGGCACTTGCTGTGAGTGGTGTTTCGATAGGGCAGAGCGGGCTGTCATTCTGTCAGGAGGTGAGATTGAAGGGTGGTGGCGGGGTGAGGTTAGAGGTGATATCAGTGAAGGAGGTGAGGAGTTGAGCGACTGGTTAAACAACATATACGCTTGCACATACAGACACACTCGCTGTCACACAGATTGACGTAGCTGTGGTCCAGTGAGCAGAACCTTCACCCCTGACAGACTGTTTAAATAGCAGCATTGTGATTGAATGTGCTGTCCTGAAAAACAAGGAATGGGCTTACAAGGCATGAAGCTCCTGTATCACATCAAAAATATTTTCTACATAAAAACGGGACACCCAGAAATAACCACAAACCGCTATATTTCTTTGGTCAGCTCATCGATAATTTTCACTTTGCATCTCAGTCCATTTATCATTGCATACGCTGAATACTCAATTGGTCTTGCTCTGTTGTGAACAACGTAACTGGAAGATCCTCTGATCGGGGATAAGCTCCCGCCACAGGCTGGTCTTCCATATCTATGTATTTTGTATTCTTTGCTACCTTCCCATTGCCAGACTAAAGAATGAACACAGACTGAGGGTGACTGAAGTGCCCACTTGTTTTTTTAAAACATGCCAGTAGAACCCATGTTTAAAAATAAGAGGTCAGATTTTGTACCACTGCTGTGCTCACCATTAATTGTAGATCTTATTGCTATATGAACTATCTCTAGATTTTTATTGTTATGCTACGATTTCCTGATTTGATTATTTACAAGCAGGAAGGCAGTGCAGTGATCTTTAGCTATTTGTCTGTATTAAATGACCACAGCGGGTGATAGATAATAAGGAGACACTAACAGAGTCATTTGTTCAAATAATGCGAGTGACAGTAGCTAAACCTCACAGTTCTGCTCAGCTGCATTGAATGGGCAGAGCAAAGGGCAATATATTGACATTGCTGAATCAGTGGTTTTGTTGTAAATATATGGTCTAGCTAATCACACCATGCACATATTACATTTGTTAAATGGCTCCAAGTCCATTTCAACAATTCAAGAATGTGCGTGAGTGTGACGACGAAAGCAGTTACGAGGAGAACCTGAAGTTACTGTGCCACTTTGGTTGACTCTGTTTATTTTCTTTTATATCATCAGGTGGACTTTGCAAACAGGTTTGTAGGCGGAGGAGTAACTGGACATGGACTGGTGCAGGAAGAGATCAGGTTCGTCATCAACCCTGAACTCATTGTCTCTCGCCTCTTTACTGAAGCTATGGAGTACAATGAATGCCTCATCATCACAGGTATGTAGTCACACACGTACGTTTTTTTTCCTTCAGGTTCTGCTTTGTATGGCATTAATTAATGAGCCTGTTCAACATGTTTGATTTTTACTTGTTTTATCCAGAGCTCCATGTTTCAAGTCTTTCATGCTTTCCTTTACTCATTGGGGTTTCACAGTCTTCACTTCATCTGCTGTTTGATAAAACAGAAATGTAATATCTGAAGTTGATGTTGATATCGCAATGCTCAACCTCCTCAGGAAAACGTAGTCGATGTGACCCTTGTGTAGTAGTATTCTTGCCGGTAAGTCAAGCAGATTCTCAGTCAATGTTGTGCACAGTCACTAATTCTGCTTGTGACTTCATGAGCAGAAATCTCTGCCTGCAGCTGACAAGTGGAGAGTGCCTGATTTCGTGACCTCAGGATTTTCTCTTTTCCGATTTTTGCAAATAACGTAGTTCACGTAGTTCTTTATTGGACCGTGACCTCTACCACACACTTGGGCTGTTTGCAGCTGCATATGAAACAAATGGTGTGAGAGTTAGCACCTCTTTTCAGTCCGTGTTACTCTACCAGGAAATATAGTGAATAGCCCCTGTTGGGTTGTGAGCAAGTCTCACCGTTAGAGACTGGGAAGAGACCCTGAGGCAGACCCAGAGCACTCTGGAGGGATTACATATCCCACTTCCCCGCAGAGGTCCTGGAGGACGTGGTTAGGGTAAAAGATGTCTGGACTACCTTGTTTATGCCACTGCCAGTGCATTGGACTCGCATCAAAAAAATGTGATTTATTTATGAATTATTTACAGTTTGTGTTCTTGGCTGTAAGGTTCCTATAATGCACTTAGGAGGAAAAAAAGCAAAGGCACCCTCACTGGCATCTTTGTGGTGTACATTCACTAACACTCACACACAGTAATTTCCTCATATAGACACTAGATTATAGGACAGATTATTTATAGGTTCCCACACTGTTACACTTTCTGTGACATGGTGCTTATTTGCCCACAATGTGCAGAGAACGGAGCCATTGTAGAGCAGACAGACAGTGTGCCATTGGTATAGTTTGTTGCTGTTGTTATCTTCCAGTTATCATGTTGTGGATCAATAGCAACGGAAAACCGATGTGAGTATGTACAGAACCAATAGGCCCAGATCTGTGCTGTGAATACTCTGAATGTAATGCACCTTTATTCCATTTGGTGCATTGGACCTTTATTTCTTGCTATCACTTTGTATTTTGTTGGAACCACACACATCTTTCTAGTACACACTTAACATAGCTAATCTTGGGTTGTTTTTGTCGCTTGACTTATTTTCTCTCGTTCATTGAGTCCTATGTGTTTATTGGGCTCCATTCATTTTCTTTTTCCCGTCCTTCCATCCAGTCCGAAGGTAAATCCATTGCATTGATTCACTCGGGACTGCCCAGTTATCCTTCATTTCTCTCCAGCAGAATTGCTCTATTTTTCAACCTCCAACTCACTCTGCTTCGGTCAACCTGTCTAAGTGCACTCACCTCCCTCCTCCTCTTTTGGCCATCCTACTCTACTCCTTTTTTTTTTTTTTTTTTGTACCTCGCCCACCTCTGGTCAAAGTAAGGGCAGGCACAGATTGAAATCGGTAAAGCGTGTACTTCATACTGGTAGCCTGTGTGCAATTATCGTCCAAAAATGTGAAATAACAACATAAATGCAGGGAGTTGGCGCAATTTGAGCAGCAGCATGGCTTAATTCATTGAAATACGAACACAGTGTACATGGTGTCATTGTATTGCATCATGTTTTATCTCATTGCCACCTCGCCATGTTTAGAATTGGCTTTAATTGATGAATTAGTCGATTGATTTATGTCCACATCATATTCATTTTATTGCCACTTTATCTAGTTAGCTTGGCAGCACAAATATTTAACATCAACTTGTTCTGGCTGGTGCCTGTATTTCACTGGGCCATTTAAATGAGCCTTCATATTTGTCTTTGATGATACAGGAGTTATCATTATCTAGTTTGATAAATCCATCAGTTTGACATGAGGGCATGTATTATAACTTAGCTGTGTGCACAGAAACACAGATATAAATGGTGCCCCCAAGTCTACACTTGATTGATTCTGTTGGTGGATTCTTCTTTGAGGTTGTGTCTAACGAGAGACATGTAGGGAAACAAAACATGAAGAGAATTTGCATGATCTGATGGGTACCCTCAATATCTTCCATTTGCTGTGTTGCTTGCTGCTTATTGGCTGGTTATATCTGCAGACTAAAGAAAGGGTGGTATTGAAGCTCCCGACCCACACTGGTAATACCACCAGACAAACACACACAACCAGTTCTGTTCAGTCAATATTAAAATCGACTTCTGCCTTGTTCAGTACCCGGCTGCTTAACAGGCCAAGCATTGTCCGTCTTGGATGGCGCCGTGTTGTCTTTGAGACTCCCATCTCTTCCAAGTCACCTTCAGTGGTTAGTCACCGCGCCCCTCTCTGCCTCCCATCACTCTGCCTCCCTCTTTCCCTCCTCCTCCTCTCCACTTAACTTTATTACATTTGGACAGAAAGGAATTTATAGCCCAACTAAGGTCATTGCTCCACTAATGGAATGGGCCAGTTACACCATAGATTCATTAAAACCTCGCAGAATATTCCTTGCACGCATGCAGTGTTTCCTCTTTACGTCTAGTCTCTGTTTCTAGACTCTTTCTCTCCATCTCCCGTCCTTTTCTGTCTAGTTCATCTCATTCTTTGTCTTTGGAGGTCCTCTTCCGGTGCATTTGGAACTTAGACGTCACATCAGTTTTTGGTCCACAGGCGTTTTCAGAAGTTAGAGGGCTGCGATGTAATCTGGTGATGGAAGGCTGTATGTCAGGAGGCTGTCATGAGCAGTTTACAGGATAAATATGATCAAGGTGAAGGAGGAGGAGAAGGAGAAGGCCAGCTCTGTTGATGGAGAAAGTGATATGGGTAGCCTGTTGTTTGCCGTTAGGAGTTGCTAATGTTGTAGAAGGTACTTCATTTGACTGACTGGACTTGAAATGGCACAAGATGGTTAAAATAAATGTTCTCTTTGTTCACTCAGCCTCTCTACTCTACATAGAAACATAATTCTCATTTGCCCAGTTGTTGTTGGCTCGTGTCCTGGCTGCAGCAGACCATTAGCTTGAGTCATACTTTGTCACGGAGAGCCACAAAAAGCCAGACTTCAAGTTTGTTTTACAGTTCCAGTATCGGTGGATGGTACGTGCTTGAAATTAAATCACGTCAGTTATGAGGAAGTAAAATCAGTGTTTAGTTACAGCTTTTGGAGAAATACTTTCATAGCATTGCTTTTATAATACATTCTATGGTTATTGTGAACTTAATTACAAATCTCTCTCACTCTCTAAAGCTATGTTAATCACATAGTCATTCCAGTGCTGGTTAACGTCCTCATATCTAATGTATAATGTACAGAGCCTTTAATAGGCATCATTTTCAGAACTGAGCGATGTAATGATGATATTTCATGCAAGCATTTTGCAAATGTGACCAAGGTTAGCTTCTTCTAACCATTCCTTCCTATTATGGCTGAAAGCTTTTCATTTCAAACCCCAAGCGGATTACTTATTAAATCAATGGCCTTTATTTATGACAATCCAATACAGGCTGATACTGTGTACTCACATGGGGAGCACAGAAAGCACTAAATTTGATTTAAGGAATAAGACGCTGAAACAGATTTAGCCCTACTGTGTGCTCTGACGACTCTTGTCTTTTTCTTCTTGACTTTATTTCTTCTTCTTCAGGTACTGAACAGTACAGTAAATATTCTGGCTATGCTGAGAGTTACAAATGGAAAGAGAGCCACAAGGATGAGACTCCCAGGTAATGTTTTCTCACATAGTGCTATTTAATATTTTTGGGATTGTCTTGTTTTGATATTTGAAACCAAAAATATTTAGTACAGATAGAAAACACTGGAGGATCTTGTCATCCACACCTCTCACATTTTGTTTTATTTCCAGGGATGACTGGCAGAGACGATGTACAGAGATTGTGGCCATTGATGCTCTTAAATTCAGGCACTTCCTAGAGCAGTTTCTCCCTGAGAAGATAGTCAGAGAACTCAACAAGGTGAGAGAAATATCCTAGTCTGTGTTTACACACTGATTATGACTGCATACGTCTGTGACACAACACAGAATAAGATATGAAATCTCAGTAAGTGGCAGATTAATGCTGGAAATTATGATGTCTGTGACTAAAATCTCATAGTGGTGAACTTTGACATGTTGTCAGGCACCTCTTGCAAAGATGTAAATTAAAGGCTCAGTGATCTGTAACACCACTGAATTTAGCCCACAGCTAGTGAGAGCGTATCTGACTGTACCACACCTATTTGTAGTAGTTGTTTACTACAACCTTTTTCTCTTGAGGAATTAAGCAAAATATGATGCTTATAGCTTTATTACACTTTTTAAATTGACCTATGGTTCAACCTGAGGCTTACATTTGTGTTTTTTGATGTCCAGTCCACAAGAAACTCATAGGAAAAAACCCAACACTGATGACTCATCTAGATCTATTTCTAGTATATTGTGCAAAGAGAACACAGAAAAATATTCAAAGCTTTTCTCTTGTGGCTTTTTATTTCCCTCCTTTTTCCTTTCCCCCTGGCGCATTTATCCCAGGCGTACTGCGGATTCTTCCGAAGTAACACCAACAGCAAGCACCTCTCTGCAATAGCCACAGGCAACTGGGGATGCGGAGCTTTTGGTGGAGACACACGGCTCAAAGGTAACATTTGCTTAATTAAATACATGCATCCAAATAAGGAGAAGGAAAAGACTGTGTGTGTAGCAACAAGTATGAAGAAATGAATGTTTCTTTTCATACACACAAGCTCAAATGGTACTTCTGATAAAGGTTAATAGATACATAATATTGCTTACATTAAAATTTAAACTCTCGAGCATGACGTAAATGTCAGTAGCTCAGACAGGATTCTTCTGCACTGCTTTTTGCAGCTTGTCCACCCATTGACGCTCCTGTTGGATGGACAGTACGACCCTCATCACAGATGCTGGTCTCTCTCAACCCCCCTCTGGTCAATTAGTAGCTCTCCCAGGGTGTCACTCACCTGTTCCTTCCCTCCCTTTATTGATCAGCTGATGCACATTTATGTTTTCCATTAAAAGGGCAATTGATTACAGGGAGGGGACGGCATAAATCCAGGCTGACACAGGTCACTGCGGGCTTACACAGCATCACTCTTTCTAAGCAGATGTTCCTTACTGTCCACTGGAGCACACCACGCTGACCGACACATTTCCATGAACTTTAAAATTTTGTTCACACTTCATCATACTACTCGTTGCTTCTTCTGTGTTATGCACATGGATGCTGTTCTTTGCTAAACACCACATCTCCACATAAATGTCCTGAATTATGAACACAGATTGGAGTAACGTGGGTATGTTTGTCTACAGTTTCATTTAGAAGTGAAGCTGTTAATTTCCTCTGCAGCACGCTATGAATAGATCCACTGGACTTGACAAAGTCCCTGAGGATGATATTAGCTTCCGGGGACCCCCGCCCATTAGCCCTGGAATTAGCATAGCTGGTATATTTAGAAGGCAATAACTGTATTTTACATTATAGACCCGGAGCTGACTTGAGATGTGGTAGTTACATAAGACTGGGCTGTTATGCTGTTGTAAAGATTACAGACCTTTTCCAAATGATGCTTTTCTGTGTTTATTAATCTTGAATCAATATCCATCCTGTTAAATATTTAAAGGTCTTTAGACCTAATTTGCAAAGGCTAAAAAGATTGAGTGCTGTTGATGAGGCTCTGCGACCAGTGGTGGATTACTTACTCTTCTGATACAAATTGCCCCTGTCACTTGTGTTCTTTTCTGCCTGAAGCCGTACCATATACAGCTTATTGACCAATTATTTAGCTTCCTCGTTTTATTCTCAGTGGTCAATTACACATTTATGAACATGTTCTGAAACTATAGGATGCTATAAATGCTAATAAGATACATTTCTCTTTTTTTCCAGCGCTGATTCAGTTGATGGCTGCAGCAGAGGCTGGCAGAGACATGGCGTACTTCACATTTGGAGATGCTCAGCTCATGAGAGATGTTCACGAAATACACACTTTCCTCACAGAGAGACAAGTCACTGTCGGTAAGACTCACACACAAAACCAAATGCGCTCCGTTGAGCTCTTACAGTAAATTACATAATGAGCAGGAATGGTGATGATATCAGGTTGGATTGTGCGGCTCTTCAAGCTCGTACCTCATGTAGAGGTTGTCCTTGTTGGCTTCATTACAGGGACAGTACGCATAAATAACAAAATGTACTCCGTCTTCATGTTAAGTTATTCCACCTTATTGCCCATCTCTGTTCCTCAGCCCATCCATTCAGCCTTAGCTGCAGAGTGGATTACTGCCTGAACTGACCCCAGCCTCTCCCCTCCCCCCTCTTTTCATTTTTCCTGCGCTGACATTTATTGAAGCCTTTCAGAGAAATTCCCCTCTAGCCATCCATTTCCTAAAGTGGAGCTACAGAGAAAAAGCTCACGGGTTGTGTGCGTGTGTATGCGCGTGATTTATAAATGAGGCCGAACAAGCTTTCATTTTTCTTCTTTTCCTTTTTTTCCCCTGTTAGTTTCTGTCTCTCTTGCTCGTCCTTTGACTCTCAACCAGTTTGTCCTTTTTATCTATTTCTCTTAAATCCTGTTTTTTTTTTTTTTTTTTCTCCCTCCATATTTCTTCCTCCTCTTGACCCTTACACCAATCCCCTCCCTCTCTTCACCACCCTCCTTTACCCTCCCAGGGAGGCTGTACAGCCTTTTAAACCAGTACTCCAATTTGGTGTGCAAGAATTGCCGCACGACTCGACCTGACGTCAGTCTCTACAGTTTCATCTACGAGAGAGTCTCTTCCCACTCGACCACCGACGCCCCGGACTCTGCCAAGGATTCTGGGATGTCCCCCGTAACATCAGACTCTCACTAACTCGCGGAGAGCTGCAACGTAACGTCCCTCCCCCCTGTCTCTACGTGTAAAAGAGACTCAAGGTTCAGAAACCTCAGTGTGCTGTCAGCACTTGTGCTTACAATCACTTTTTTCTCTGTCTCTCTTTAAAACACACAAACACACACGCTCCCTTTAAGTTTGTGACCCAACACGCAAACTACCAAAACACAGTTTTGCCTTTCTCATTGGTGGTATTATAGGAGCCTTGTAGTATGTCACCAAATGTGGTGAAATGTTTCAGAGACTTATAGCAATAGTAAATCCTGGTTGCTGTTAGGCCTTTCTTTAGTCTAAATGTGGTGTGGAGTTCTTCTGTTTTTACATTACAAATATGGCCAAATATTCATCATATGCATGGTTTTGGGCACTTTCCATTATTGATAATCCAGGACATGATATTCCATCCTACTTATCTTGTCTTATATTGTGTTTGCTACTTTTTTGGAAGAGTTCTCTTCTCTATTTACCATACCCAGGCTGTGGTGAGGTTGCTGAATGCAGAGAGGATGAGATGCCATACTGTAGTCTATGCATGGGTAACATATTATTTATCAAATATTCTACAAATATATGCTGCTCTTTTATATCCTCTAGGATGTCGATGCTCAACACAACTTATTTTAATATGAGTTCAAACAATCAATAAAATGATCACTGGTATATGAGAGTCATCTCAGATGAAAACAGACATGAGGAATTAATGGTCATTTTCATCATATACCACTGATTGAGTAATTTAATCATCTTCAGATATATTCAGTGTTAGGCACAGTATTGCTACTGTATATACAAATTAAGGGGGAGCAGATAAAGAATGAATTGCACGCAAAATATAATTTTTGTTAATGTTTTTACTCAACATTTACTTTAGGGATGTCTTTCTGTTTTTTTTTTATTATTTCCTGTATTTTCTGATTGGCGGTGTGGGTTCTATTTAATAATGGGTTCATAGATAGATTCAAGACTGTAAATGTATTGCATAGTACTGTACTTTAGGTTTTTGAGTTGTACTCTTTTTATTATTATTTCTTAATTAAAGTATATCCTGTTAAAATGGTATTTCTCTGCTCAAATTAATATGACGTTCTTCCAAATGAATAATAATATTTTTAGTATGTACAGTAATTTTCTTTACATTCAGGTAATGGAATTATTCATCAGATCATCTAGAAATAACTGATTTTGCCTTTTTAGACAATGTTTGTTGGCACCACAGATTTGTCACTCAATTTCATGAAATCATACATTATTTAATCATTTGAAATGTGATTGATTTTTGTGACAGCACATGTACCAAGGAGCTTTCAGACAAATTTGATTCTGTCTCCAAACATGCTTTATTAGATGAATTAGGGATCCTAAATAACCTCATGACGTGGACTTCCATGGTGTGTAGGCTCGGCTATGGTAAGTGGATTACACATCATCTGCTTCTCCTGCTCTTTGCACTGAGCCCGACATTGATCAGATGAGCTGTGGACTGTGCAAAGTCAGTTTGGTTTGGCAGGCTTAATTATTGATGGCTGTTGTTCGGCCTGGGTCACCTGGATGTGAACTTTATTTAGGATATAGGTGTCTCCTGGAGTCAAGGATTTATTTGGACACAGAACATTTGCAGAATGTAGCAGGCACATCCTACAAATGAATAACCAAAGTCAATATAAACTATGACATATTTCAACTGTTATCCACATTTCAACTAGAACTAGGAGGCTAGAGCTTGTTTCATTCCCCATATGCGAGAAATGTTTCAAATACTGAACAGCCGCTCCACTTTTGTCCTGTCTAGTGATGTAATTATTCTAAACGGGATATAATTTAACATCATGCCCGCAATGTTACCCAGCGGCACAGGTCTTTTCATCGATGAACACTATTAATAAAACGCCAGAAAGCAACTGGTCTTCACTCCATCTCTGTCAGGCGGCAAAGTCACTACAGCAAAATGGCATTTCAGTTCATAATTGCCTGACCCTTCGTTCTCCAGGTCAGTCAGGAGAGCAGCAGCAAAACACATGCAAATACTGAAAGGGGAGGAACTCTCTGTGAAGGAACACTGAGCATTGTTTTGTGTTTTACAGTTAAAGCATAGTACATACACTGTATATTTTTTTATGCTTTATTGCTATTATATACAATATGCTGTTGATCATAGTAGGCACAAAGTTTGCCAGTTTAAAAAGCACATACAGATATGATGTTCTGATATTCAGACCTACACTCCTCTGCCTGGTAGATCCTCTTGCATCTTATGCCCACTCTATTTTTCCCCTCTTTTTCAGTGGTGTGTTTGGCATGATTGATAATGCTGTTCCTTCTGTGGCAGCGAGTATGAATGATGAAAATCTAGATGAGGAAAGAGAGGGAGGTTGGGGAGGGAGAAGACAGAGGGGGGAGTGAGGGGGGAGTGAGGGAGGGAGTTAGGGCCAATTATCTTATTGTTTAACCCACTCAAGGTAGAAGCCCATCAATCTGAAACCACTTGCTCAAATGACTCATGTTCAGCCTTTATAAAAGTTTAATTGGCTCATATAATTAACACTGAGAAGGAAGACATATGTGTGTGATGAGAGGGGGGAAAAATGACCTGCCTGCATATGGACGGATTCATAGATTTCTGCTAATGGGATTTAAGTAAGTATTCTGATTATGAAACTTATGTTGTTATAAACAAAACACCACAAACGATTGATTTCTGATCAGTTTTAATTTGTTTTATTATTTGAAACCTGGAACTATAATGAAGTTAGATGATTGTTTTCCTTCCCCTGTGTCCCTGAGCTGATGTGTGGCCGTTACCAAGGCACCACAGGCACCTTGTGAGGGTGCACCAGGCTCCTCTATGTGCAGAAGCACCACCTGACCCACCAGAGGGGGGAGACGTGTCAACCCGTGTGTGCGCTCGGATCTGTGTCACCTTCATAGGTACCTGTCCTACTTGCACCCTTCGGCGATGACAGTAGAGTCTGTGCAGTCTTAAGGTAAATGTGATTTCTAGAAATAAACAAAGCGTAGATTCCTTTTTTCCTTCCAGTGGCTGAGCCGAGGATAGATTATGAGGATTTAAGTTGACGTTGAGGGATTAGACCTAGAATGAAACAGGCAATGTTTTAGCGTTGATGTCGGCGATGTAGCCCGAAGAAGCCTGTAGAAACATCCTGTAGGAAAAGGTGAGGAAGTTTTAGCAGCGGGTAGGTACTGCAGTAGTAAGCCGTCATACTTGGGACGCGCTTTTTTTGTAGCTGCGGGCTTTACGCAGCAGTACGCACAGGCCGTTACGTGGCCGTACAGTGTTTGCTCTTGCAGAGGTTTTAAATTAAATATACGCAGCTTCGATCAGTGGAAATGCCATCGAAAATATACACCTGTAAAGCCTGTTTCGTCTATAAAGAGCCTGTGCGCCCTAATAGTGTCCGAAAAGTACGCTAATGCGACCTGTGCGCAAACTACAATCATTTTAGCAGCTGAAATAATGCTCCATGTGTGATATGCAATAAAAATGCTACGTCAAACTCAATCCTGCACCTTTTTTTATGCGTAAATGTTTTCCAATTAAATATCTGCATCTGAAGCTTTTAATTGCTACTAACTGTCGCTAACCTCCAACTTTCTCTCTCACTTTGTCTCTCTGAAGCCATGAGTCAGTTTCGGGCGTTAGCGGGTGTGCTGAGGGGTGGGCGTGTCGGGGGGTGTCAGTGGCTGCGAGGGTGTGGAGGAGGCCCGACCAGGCGCTGGGTTGATCCCAGGAGAGGCTGCTCCTCCGGGAGTGCGTCTATTCCCTCAGCGGTGACCAGCAGCTCCAGCTATGTGGAGGAGATGTACTTTGCCTGGCTAGAGGATCATAAAAACGTCCATGAGGTAACACAGTGTAACATGTGCCCTTTCTTTTTATAATAGTGGATAACATAATAAAAATGTTTGTTCTTACCCAAGAATTGAAATTAATTAGTCTTAATTAGTTGCTTTTGAAACACAGTTCAACATATCCCTGGCCAGATATGTTGAGGGTATTTGTAAATGCCTGGGGCCATTTACAAATATGTGTGCAGTGTCTTGGCTGTCCATCCATCCAGCCTTTCACTGCCCTGTCATCACACAACCTAGCACTCAGTAAGCAGCAGGGATACTTCTGGCCCATGTTTGTGATGGACCTGCTTGCCTCTCCTGGATCTGTCTTTCTCTGTGTTCCAGTCTTGGGACGCATTCTTCCGTAACATCCAGGCCTCCAGTCCGTCTGGCGAGGCGGGTGAGAGACGCCCCTCCGCTCTGCTCCAGGGCCGAGTGCTGTCCCACTCACCAGACATGGCACAGAAAGTGGTGGAGGACCACCTGGCTGTGCACACTCTCATTAGAGCATATCAGGTACACTCACCAGGCCCAGCTGTGAGACACACACACACACACATCAGCAATTAGTTTGTATGGTATGGTTTGTAAATGTTATTTACAAATTAAAAGATTAATCACATATCTTGTGGGCATCCATCTTAATGCTGTGTCTGTGGACAGAATTAAGATCTCATGTACCTTGAGCAAACGCTGGCTGACTATTTGTATCTCCGATGTGTGTGTGAAAAATGCATCAAACAAACTCCACTTGACTTGCCAAAACAGATGCAACTGGCAATGAAAGCTGTTTATACTGCGCGTCCTTGTATTAAAAGGAATATACAATTTGTTTGTCACTGCAAGAGGTTATGCAAATTGCAAGATTAACTCTAACCTACTTACCCTGGCTGCTTTTTAAAAATGGAAATATCAAAGAGACTACTTAAACAAAACAGGTGGTAACATTTCCCCTCGCCTTCAAATTAATTCGAGGAACTATCCGAGGGATTTATTAAATTCTGTCTTTTGGCAAAGGCGTCACTTTTATTCCCAGCTTGTTGCAATCCTGGTGTGTGTGCGAGTGTGTGTGTGTGTACATGGACATAAAAGCACTCCCATGGGGCTCTTTTCTCTGAGAGGTTGACCTATAACTGAGTGTTAGCTTATTCTCCAGCTGTTTGTACTCAGCATCAAGATGGTAGCCTCTTGCTGAATCTTATTGTCTCTTGCCTGTCATTTCTGATTCTCCTCCATCTTTTCTTTTCTCTCTCCTCCTTCACATTTCTGCCCATCTCTCTGTGTAGATTCGTGGTCACCACGTAGCCCAGTTAGACCCTCTGGGAATCCTGGAGGCTGACCTGGACTCCTTCGTTCCCTCTGACCTCATCACCACCATTGATAAATTAGGTGAGTCTCACAACTCCCACAAACACCAAGGAGGATGACAACATTGTTGTCGTCATTTATTGAAGTAGTTTGATAACCTTAGGCTACGTAAAACAGGTCCACGTACAACAAGCTGTATAATCTCAAGAATACTGATACAGAGACGTAAACTTGCCATCTAAATGCACGTCTTCATCCCCAGGCTCACTCAACTGGGGAACCCTCAAACCTGGCAAGGATAATGTCCACATATGCTTCTATCCTTTGATTTAGATTTAGAGCTGCAACTGCATGATTTGAAAGAGATACTCATTGTAAAAGTGTGAATTCTTACTAGGCATGAAATCAATGAAAGGCAATGAAATCTTTAATTTATGCTGTGTGCCATCTTAATTTACTCTGAGCCAGTGACATACATACTACATACAAAGTGTTCCCTTTTATTATGACACCAAAATTATTTAAATAGACCTTGTAGTTGCAGAGATATACTCTATTCATTTTGGTAATGTCATTTTCGAGCAGAGGCCTAACACAAGAGGCTGAGGCTTAATATGTTAATCTAGTTTAAACTATATACAGAAGAGGTAAAGAACTTCTTATCTTATCCCTCTTTCCTAACTAAAGGCATATGGAGTTTACCAACAGGCAGTATATATGCTGATTAAATTGATACTATAGAAATCCTTCCTTCTAATTAACTCCCAGATACTTTCAGTCATATTATTCTCATTGGCTGGTTTACTTCAAAAGCTTAATTTGCCTCATACTAGTTACATGTACCACTATATACCTGCTCTGTATTTCAACATTTCTTTATCCCATTGAGGGTTTCTACAGTACATACATGTACATCTATACACACAACATACACACATCTCTGGTCCACACTTGCATAACTCATCAGACCTAAGAGTGTAAGAATAAAAGGCCTCATCACATTCTCCGCCAGCTCCTTATACAGGTTGGTCAGCCTAATGCTGTCATTAATCTCAGGCCCAGCTCTTGTCATTCTCCATTTCATTTAGCAGACACAGGATAGGTGGATGCGGGACTGCCGCAGAAAGCGATCGAAGTCTACAGTAATAGCTGGTAGAAAGAGAGAGAGAGGGAGAGAGACATTGTTTCTGTTGGCTGCTGTTATCAGTGATCAGTTTGTCAGGACATAGCGTCGCATTATGTATTGTCACCAGGGCTATAGCTCCCTAATGAAAGCTAATGACAGTATTCATGGCCCCTTATTTGGTCAGCTGATAGTACAGGAGTCTATTCTTGGCCCCCTTTGTCTTTGCTGTGTTCCTAATATGATTTGCACCTGTCTCCTCTTATGTTGCCTGAGATCTTGAGCTTGACCAGCTCTCTCAGGTGGGCTTTGTCAGCACAGAAACTTATATGGGGCTGCGGATGCTGTATCTGTATACAATTGCATTTTCTTTTTCAGAACCAAAAACAAAAAATGACTTTGATCAGAATTTAAGTGGAGGGTTTGCAGAGAGCAGTACTGTCCTATTCATCAGAAATGTCCAACTCAAAAAGTGATTAGGCCTTTCAAAAAAAATTGCCATCTCAGTTAGGGCTGCAGGTAACAATTTTCATGATCAATTAATTTCTTGGTTTTTATTATTTTTAATTAAAGCATTAATCATTTAGTTCATAAAATATCAGTGAAAAATGTCAGTCAGAATTTCCCAGAGCCCAAGGTGACGACTTTTTGCTTTTTTGTCTGACGAACAGTCCAAAACCCGAGACATTCATGTAGTGACGTTACTGTAAAACAAATCAAATCAGCAAATCTTTCCTTTTGAAAAGCTGGAATCATTAATTATTTGACATTTATTCTTGGTAAACAATTAAACCATCCTTCAATTGTTTTGTGGATATTTTTGGTCTCTTCACTCTGATGTCTGCTGCCTTCACATGATATCAGAAGAAATGGAAGAACTTAAGATCTTGACAACTGAAATATATTAAAATTTCAGGTCATGGAATAAACTTGGATGAAGGCATGTCTTTGTGGTATGAATGTTATTGTGCTGAGAAGGATTTGTTCTGGATGTTCTTTAGTTTAAATGTTTTCCTTAAGCCCTGTTGTAAAAACTTTCTCCCCGGAAGCTAATAACTTCTTACCTCTATAGCTTGAATTATTTTTTTGTTAAGACATGGAATATGTGCTCAGGTCCAGTCACTAAGTTATGTTGTAAGCTTATCTGGAAAGCCTTAAACAACCCTGTGTTTCACATTGTGTTCTCGTAGGTTACTATGGTCTTGATGAGTCTGACCTGAATAGAAGCTTTCAACTCCCCCCGACAACCTTCATCGGAGGAGAGGACACCACTCTTCCTCTAAAAGAAATCATACACAGACTGGAGGTATTTCGTGTGTGTGTGTGTGTTTGTGTTCACATGTGTCTAATGATGAAGCAAAGCCTTAACACTGCACCATGCTGTTTGTTATTCTTTTTCAGACATCTTACTGCGGTCACATAGGGGTCGAGTTCATGTTCATTAACAATGTGGACCAGTGTCAGTGGATTCGTCAGAAAATTGAGACTCCAGGAATCATGCAGTTCACTAATGCTGAGAAGAGAACTTTGCTAGCCCGCCTGATAAGATCCACACGGTCAGCAATAAATAAACATCCACTGACTTACACTTTGATGACAGCACAATGCCTCATCTTTAGTTATAGCTTGCATCAGAGCCTCACATAACATAAACAAAACTGTTGTACATGCATATATTTGGAAAGATAAACACCCTATTCTTCATGTGAGCTCATCTTCATCTATGATGAATGATCTCTACTATGATTACACATCGGTTCTGAAATATATTTGTTAAAAGCTTGAATACAAGCTCTGTTGATGTTTTAAAGTATTGTTCCACATCAGTTGTGTAAAGCTGCCTGTTAGTGGTAAAAACATTCATCATCTGAACTGCTGTAAACTGAGCTTTATTATGTCCAGGTTTGAGGACTTCCTGGCCAGAAAGTGGTCCTCAGAGAAACGTTTTGGTCTGGAGGGCTGTGAAGTTCTCATCCCTGCCCTTAAAACCATTATTGACAAGTCGAGCGCTGCAGGCATCGACAGTGTGATCATGGGGATGCCTCATCGGTACTGTGTACTCCACATTTCCTCACATCTCTGCACACAGCTATTTCTTGTCCTTCTCTGTTTGATGTAGACGTTGTAAACTCTGCTTTCAGGGGTCGACTGAATGTTTTGGCCAATGTGATCCGTAAGGACCTGGATCAGATCTTCTGTCAGTTTGATCCCAAATTAGAGGCGGCTGATGAGGTGAGGGAACTGCTGATGTGTGATGTCGAGCAAAGCATTCAGCAGATACCAAGGATGGTTTCTTTCACAACCTTTTTCTACATCTGTAGGGTTCAGGTGATGTCAAATACCACCTCGGGATGTACCATGAGAGGATCAACCGTGAGACGGACAAAAACATCACACTGTCACTAATGGCGAACCCCTCCCACCTGGAGGCAGTGGATCCAGTGGTTCAGGGCAAGGCCAAAGCTGAGCAGTTTTACAGAGGAGACACTCAGGGAAAGAAGGTAACAGTTATTGTACCTGGTACACGGTGGCTTATTTTGTAGACGACGTGTTACCTGTCCTGTTGTGTTTATGATGTGATTTTTTTCCAGGTGATGTCCATCTTGATACATGGTGATGCCGCTTTTGCTGGACAAGGAGTTGTGTATGAAACTTTTCACTTAAGTGAGCTCCCCTCCTATACCACACATGGTACAATCCATGTGGTGGTCAACAACCAGGTACTGGAGAGATTGGCGTCACTCTAACATGTGACCTGGCACCTTTACTATTAAGCAGAATGCATATACTTTAGAATTTGCTTACATGCTGGCAATAATACTAATGCTGTTGCTAACAGTAATAATTTTACTACCATAATTACTACTATTATTATTAAGTATTACCTCTGGAACTATTAATAATAAGTGTAATAAATGTTATTTGTAACAGTAGGGCTTTGGCTTGTGGTTGTTCAGATTGGCTTCACTACAGACCCTCGAGTGGCCCGCTCCTCTCCTTATCCCACTGATGTGGCTCGGGTTGTCAATGCACCCATCTTCCACGTAAATGCCGATGATCCTGAGGCTGTCATATATGTGTGCCGGATGGCTGCAGAATGGAGGACCACCTTCAACAAAGATGTCGTCATTGACCTGGTCAGTCACAGTCCTGTTGGGAAACAGGACAACACAGTTCTGTACAGTACATGCTTAGACATGGTTCGGATGTGTCTTTACAGGTTAGTTACAGACGGTTTGGCCACAATGAGATGGACGAGCCCATGTTCACCCAGCCGCTGATGTACAAACAGATTCATCGGCAGGAGCATGTGCTGAAAAAGTACTCTGACAAGCTTATTGTTGAGGGTGTGGTGACGCTGCAGGAATTTGAGGTTTGTGATCTAATGCTATTTGCTCTTCTTAAATATACTGTATATTGGCTGCTGCTACTGTATGCTGTTTCACCACTCGTTCGACTATGTACCTTAAATCACACTTAGATATTACCCTAGCCTTCGAGTAAATATGTTGTGCCAGCACTGCTGTATTTGAGTTTCAATTTACTGCCTCAGTTCAATCACATAGTCTCACAATCCCTCACATAGAGTATATATTGCCCAATGAAGTTGAAGTATACCTCGGATTCTGCCGGCATTCAATGGAATTGCTCAGGTTCTTCATCCAAAACAGAAACTTTGATTGTAACATTCATTCTGAACATTTTTTTTTTTATCACATGTTGGAGAAATACTGCAGCTGCTCTCTGATGGACATTGTTTTCTGTTGTGTGGCCTGCTATTTGGACTCTTGCAAGAGCCCCATTTATAATATGGCAAGGCAGGACCATTACTGCTGGTGGAGACTTTTCTCCTCTAATAGCGGTGTCTCTGTCTCTGTCTCAGCTACACACTCTTTTAGTTAGTCAACTGTAGTCCTTTAACTGAAGTAAACAAACACTGTATCAGATAAAATGTGGTATTTTTCATTGTCCCTATTACACATTTCCAAATGTGGTTGCAGGAAGAAGTTGCCAAATATGACAAGATATGTGAGGAGGCATACACAAGCTCCAAGGATGAAAAGATTTTACACATTCGACACTGGCTTGACTCCCCTTGGCCAGGTAGTCAAGTAATTCAAGCTCAGGTTTTTTCTTTTGATTGACTTTTGGCTTTTTCTATGAATAGTTTCTATGTGTGTGTGTGTGTGTGTGTGTGTGTGTAGATTTCTTTACAACAGATGGGGAGCCCAAGAGCATGAGCTATGTCCCCACAGGACTGGATGAAGAGGTTCTGCAGCACATTGGTCAGACAGCCAGCTCAGTGCCCCTGGAAGATTTTAAGATCCATCCTGGTGAGTTTGGTTGCTTTGTTCTGGAAAACAGAGTCATGGCGAGGCTGACAGCATTGTAGTAATGATACTGACATGCTCTGCTAAGAATCCACACAATGACACATTAAGGCAACAATATGAAATGCATGCTGCTGGATCTTAAGTTAATGATAAAGATCCATAAAATACATAAACATCATTGCCACAGTTACTTCATTTTTTACAGGGATGATATTAAGTAACTTAAAGCTGTTCACCTGCAAAACCCATCCCATCCTAACAGCAGGTGTTCAGGCTGCATAGCTGATTTGGCTCATCTATAGCAATTAAGACTGCCACAAGGGTTTTTAATGTTATTTACAATACAGTACGTCAGTCCATTACACTTTACACTCCCTTTCCCAGTGCTCTCATAAGTGTGTGTGTGATCTCCAGGTGTGTCTCGTATCCTGCGTGGTCGAGCAGACCTGGTGAAGAATCGGCAGATGGACTGGGCATTAGGAGAGTACATGGCCTTTGGTTCCCTTCTTAAAGATGACATCCATGTACGACTTAGCGGGCAGGATGTAGAGCGGGGCACCTTTAGGTGAGTCCATGTCCAATGCAACTGTGAAGTCATTGTTGCCTCTACAAGGCAACACCTCTGTGCCTTCTTGTGTTAATGCTTCTATTGACACCACAGTCTGTTCACCTACTGGTGACCGGTACGCAGATCTGTTGTGCTAAAGGATCCTTAAAGTCCATGTAAAGGTCATTTCTTTCAAAATACATAAAATATGTTGCAAAATAGTAATAGTAAAACATGTGAAAAGATTTTGGACAATATATCACTGAAATGTGGAGTTCACCAGTTTTCAGTACAGGATTTTTTGGGCGATCTTAAAGGGTGGATCGATGACATTCTGAGGCCACCCTAAGCATACGCCTGCACCCCTGGCAGAGAGATAGAGATTAATTAATCTCTCTCAGAGTGTTTCAAAGTTAGTCATGTTATTTTCTGAACTCATCTGACACATTTCAGTCGCTTTAAAATTGCTGCTTGACTGCTCCCACGAGTAGGCGTGGCACCTTCAGCGAACACGCCCCCACAGTGCTGGAGCTGAGAACCCTGCTCATTTTTACCTGATTTTGACACCTAATTTCATAAACTTGTCGATATATTTAACCATTCTAATTTGTCTGGGTGGTTAATAACACTTTTTGGTTTATATTGAGATGTTCTTCTCATTTAATGTACAATGCTGGAGCACAGTTTATTGCATGGAGCATTTGATGCTTGTTCCATTTCGACACTGCATTTGCCTTATTATGATAAAAAGTGTACTGATACTGGAAAATATCCTTAATATTGTAAAAATTATTTTAATTACTCAGTAATACAATGACTCAGCCTACCTGACCAGAGATAAAGGGTAGGAAACAGTCACCGAAAGATAGTGAATTAAGTAATTGGAGGGGTGGGGAGGGTGGCACAGCGAGTCTGTCAAACAGAAGACGCCAGCACAGTCTCCTGGGAACTGTGAAGCCCACATGGTGTTGTCATGGTATGGAGGGAACGAGTGACACATGAACAAAACCAGCTCCCCCTTTCACTGCGCCTGTCTCATCTGTCTCCTATCATTTCTCTACCAGCCCATCTTCACTGACACCAAGCCGCCATCACCCACACCCCACCCCCTCTTGGCTCACAGCGACATACATCACACTAACTAACCAGAGGCTATGGGGCTTTTTCTTTTGCCGCACATTTACCACTGACATCTACTTCTCCAAGTCCACTATCCCCTTCAGCAACGTAATTTGCCTGGAAAAAAAAAAACAGCAGTCCAACATTAGATCTCCCCTTTGTTTCTCTATCACCTGTTGTTTATTTAAATCATTTTCGGTGTCAGTTCAGTTCTTTTCTTGTTGTATTTCAGATTTACTTCACCCCCTTTATCACCACCCCTTATATATTTTTTCCTCTCACCCCCTTCACTACTCTGTTTGGCTTCATAGTTCTTAGGAGCTGAGCATATTGGCATGATACAGTTGAGTGGGCCTGCTTGCGTTTCTGTGATGTACGTAACCGCGTGGACTAATGGATTCAGTTCGTTGTGTTTGGGTGGGTTGCATGCGCTGCGCCGTGCACCCCTTTCCCTGACTAATGGGGCCCCCAGGCAGAGAAAGTGTGTACGTGTGTGTGTGTGTGTGTGTGTGTGTGTGTGAGAGAGAGATAGAGAGAGAAAGAAAGAAAGAAAGAAAATAAAGAATAAAGAAAAGAAAGAAAGAAAGAAAGAAAGAAAGAAAGAAAGAAAGAAAGAAAGAAAGAAAGAAGCAAGAGAGAGGTAGGCATGCAGTTTATGAGGCAATCCCTGTGAAAGACCTCATTCTTGTGAGGGTCCTGTTTGGATTGTGGGTGAGCGGCTTAAGAAAATGAAACGTAAAATGATGTGCGTTACCTCAATTAATGCTGGATGCTCTCGATTTTGTTCTTTCATCAAAGGATTTCTTGAAGAGAAGGTGCATATTCTGCAAATGTGGAGCAAGGATCAAACAAAACAATTATACAGTACATTATATGCCCTCATTAGTCCTTAATTATAGATGATGTTATTCAAAGGACTCAAATCATGATCATCTAGTCTTCTAGGAGGTAATACATCTTATTCAAGATAATAATCAATAGATTTTAGTTATTTCCTGCAGTTCTTCCGTCTGACCATTACATAACCTCTAGCACTGCATGTCTGTGTGTGTCTGTGTGTGTCTGTGTGTAGATGTCATTAAAGTGATGTTAAAGGGGTTTAAGTGATTGTCTGATCGTGCTGGTTTTGAAGGCTGATTCCTACACGAGGAGCGAGCGAACTGGCAGAGCTTGTTAATGCTTGGTTCTTTGCTCCCATCAAGTCTTGTTGGGCCTCAGACTGACTGAGGTTGAGGAGAGAGGAGGGCACTCTTAATGGACATCTTTATGGGCCAGAACTGGAGCTGTGTGTATGTGTGTGCATCTACTGGGTTAAAATATTTTTAAAGAAATCCTTTTGTACTAGAAAACCTGTTTTCACCACCATCATATAAGCTCAGAGCTGTGAAAAAACTTTTGTGGTAATATTGTTTTATTGTCTTTTAAATACTGGTGGTAAAATGATTAGTTATTAAATCAATAGTCAATAATGGATTATCATTTAGGTGATTGATTTATCAGGATTCAAATCCAACCTGCGGTCCTTTGCTGCATGTCATTCCCCATCTCACTTTCCCATCATTCCTGTCACCATCAAAAATAAAGCTCAAAAATATATCTTTTTAAAAAAACATTTAGTGAGTCAACCTTCTCAAATGTTCTCAAAAATCTGTTTTATTTTACACTTTTAATGGATTTTTATTTATTTTTATTTTTTGGTTAAATGTGATCTTAGCAACAGATGATGTCATTACATTGATTTATTTTTTATATGCGCCACAATCTTTTTAAGTACCGACTTGACTTGCAGCATGTCTCAAGAAATGTTAATGACTGTAACTGATTGTCATGGTTGATGAATCCCAATGACTTTAATGTTCATGTTAACTTACTAACACACTAAACTAAGATGGAGAACACAGTAAACATTCTAACTGCTAAACATTACCATGTTAGGAATTTCTTTGTGAGCATGCTGACTTTAGCATTTAGGTGTCTCTGAAGATTGCACTCTTGTTCCAATATGACCGATTTCAGTCCTTTCTGTCTCTGCTTCTTATTTTCTACAGTCACCGTCATCATGTTCTGCACGACCAAGAGGTGGACAAACGTATCTGTGTTCCTATGAACCACTTGTGGGCCAACCAGGCTCCTTACACTGTTTGCAACAGCTCCTTATCAGAGTATGGAGTACTAGGTAAGACTGCGGTCACTCTGGCCATACAGCATGCTATTTAAAAGAGTCATTTTGTAGCTTTGTGTAATAATGACTGTGACTTCAGGGTTTGAGCTTGGCTTTGCCATGGCCAGTCCAAATGCTCTGATCCTCTGGGAGGCCCAATTTGGAGACTTTCACAACACAGCGCAGTGTATTATTGACCAATTCATCAGCCCAGGCCAGGCCAAGTGGGTCCGCAACAATGGTATTGTCCTACTGCTGCCACATGGGATGGAGGGAATGGTGAGAAGTGAAAATAAACATTGTTTATTCTATTTTAGGAAATAGAATAAGTGTGTCATTCTGTAGTATGTTTCTAGACATACTAGAAACATACTACAGTTTCTAGTTCCTAGAGTAAATGTGTAGTGGGATTCCTTTTCTATTTTATCATTAAGTGTTCTGCCTTTCTTGTCTTTTGTCCTCAGGGCCCAGAACATTCATCAGCTCGACCTGAACGCTTCCTGCAAATGAGCAAAGATGATCCCGATCACTTCCCTGTACGTTCACATGAACAATTACACATTATGGCTCACATGGTTACCGGTTTGAGGAACATGATTACCCAGTGATATATGGCAAAGGAAGTGCATTGCAGTGTGCTACCATTAACATGCAATAGCTTTCTGCTTTATTGGCTGTGCTGACGTCGACGCCCCGCTTAAGTGATGGCTTAAGTGATGATTGCCAATTTCTCTGAAGCTGAAACGTCTCTTCATTATAGTCTCCAAAGTGTTGGTCTTCAGCACTAACTCAGGTCCCAGGGGTGAGCCGGTGTAAGGGGAATGTTCAAGGAGGAAACCACAGTGGCTGTATCAGCAGAAGCTTACCAGATTCATCTTCAGATGGGATATTGATCAAACTATTAGTGCAAGCATAATAAGGGATTAACATTCTCTGTCCTGTGTGTGTGTGCAAGAGAGAGAGATACAGTGCAGTGCTACATCTCCTGCCCAATCATGAAGAAAAAAAAAACATTGTTGCAACCAACACTAACTAAATTTGTCTACATACAGTTACATTTCAATAAGCTTTAACATTTATAATTTGTTTGTAATGTTTTTTTGTTTGTTTTTTTAATGAAGGAGTTCAGTGGAGATTTTGAAGTGCAGCAGCTGAACGACTGTAACTGGATTGTGGTCAACTGCTCCACGCCTGCAAACTACTGTCACGTGCTCAGACGGCAGATTCTGCTGCCATTCAGAAAACCGGTAAAGTGTAACGTCATCTTCACTATATTTTATGTGTGTTTTGCTTTGAAATCGTGTTACATAGATTGCATTGAAATATATACGCCACTGCTTTCCTCAAAGAAAAATCCAAAGCATACTATAAAAAGTCCAGATGGTCATTTGGCAACACATACCGATGTTTAGAAGACATAACCCTTGTCTTTATCTTTTCTTCAGATGAAATTAAATATAAAAACATGAGAGGTACAATGTCTTATGTCTTATTTTTGTTAATTGCTTCAACATGTCAAAATTAGTTTGTTATGAAACTATACTATGCAACCATGCTTCTAAAAGAATCTCAGTTTGTTAACCATTAAAAGTATTTAACTAGCTCATTTGCAATGCAAATGTGGTCCCATATGTTCTTAATTAGTACTTTGAACCCCTGAAGTAGAACTAGTTAAGGTAGAAAGTTTTGAGGTGTAAAGCGGTTCTCAGTTTTGTATATGCACAGCTCTTTTTTTCAGCCACAGTGAATGTCTTAACTGATCCCCTGTCGCACATAAATGCAATGCTTCATGAAGCATGAGAAAATTACTTCCTGAGCAAATTAGCAAGGAGGCCAACAGGGGATATTTTTTGTTTTTGTTTTTCTTTTTATGAAAAACTCTGAAATTCTGGACTTGGTCGGCTGAGCACAAAGGGTTTTTATTTATTTGACTGTTAAAGAAATGTTTTGTTTTCCCAATGCTGATGTTGCGTGCTATATGGTGGCAACAAATTAGCGTGAAAAGAGATAAAAACTTTTATCTCTGGAGTTTTTCAATGTGCACATTGAAGATACGGATGATGGGATCAATCTGTTGTTTGTCACTGACAGAAACTTTCCCCCTTTTTCCAAAGCTGATTATTTTCACTCCTAAGTCTCTGCTGAGACACCCGGATGCAAGGTCCAGTTTTGATGACCTTGCCAAAGGTGGAGTTTTACTTAATCATAAATATTTATGACTTTACTTCATCATAAATATTATTTTGCTGTGACAGCTAACATGTCATGTTCAATGTCTGCAGGAACTAAATTCAAGAGGTTGATTCCAGACGAAGGCATCGCGAGTCAAAACCCAGCCCAGGTGAAGAGGGTGATTTTCTGCACTGGCAAAGTCTACTATGAACTAGCTAGAGAGAGGAAACAGCAAAAAATGGAGAAAGACGTCGCCATCATCAGACTTGAACAGGTATTTAATCAATCTCCTCTGTCTCTGCACTTTTTAGAAATGAGAGTGATGCAATTTTGTCATTTCTTCATCCACTTATTTTTTGGTTTCCCCCCCAGATCTCCCCATTCCCGTTTGATCTGGTCAGAGCGGAGGCAGAGAAATATGCCAACGCTGAGCTGGTCTGGTGTCAGGAGGAGCACAAGAACATGGGCTACTATGATTACGTCCGGCCACGTTTCCTCACGGTGGTGGCCAACAAGAAATCCATTTGGTAAGTGTTTCGGTTCACTTGCCACCCAATTTGTTCTAAATGTGCTTAGAGAATCAGCTGAAAGGTTTGAACTCCTGTCATGAGTGACAGACCTTCTGTGTTTCTTTCAGGTATGTGGGACGGGACCCTGCAGCTGCTCCTGCTACAGGGAACAAGTCCACCCACCTCAATGAGCTGAAGAGATTCATGGACACAGCTTTCAACCTGAGCGCCTTTCAGGGGAAGGACTTGTAAATGAGAACTGGAACAAGAACCAGGCTGGAGGTGCAGTTTCATCTCCAAACACCATCTATTTATCAAGTCTTGATGTGGCACATTTTTAGCTTTATGACAATCTGGAGCATAGCCTAGTGTTTTTTAGCAAACATACGTTCAACCCTTGATAATCTTATGTGAAAGATAAGTTGGCAACACTAACTGGCTAATGCCTGCATCAGACTGCACCATATTTAAGTCATTTAAAATGATCACGTCTGTCAGATTGAGTGATCATTGTTCTGCTGTGACTTGGAGACGTGTTGATATATGTTAAAACCTGACAAATCATAGTGTCTGATCACTTGTCTTTCACTGTGACACACGACACAGGATAGGACGACAAATTGTTTTCCTCTGATGCTCAGTGTCTTTGCCTGGCCATGCCCTATGTCAAGCGAAATCAAGTATTTTTTTATTTGTATAATCCCCCAAAAGTCTTCAAACTGTCTATGGGATCGGGTGATATGTAGTCTGGAACAATCTGCAATTTATCCAATCAACACTATTTAGCACCTTTTTGAGAGATTTTACAGAATAAGCAAAGTATAAAGAGAACTAACTCACATTTTCAGTCACTAAATGGTGCTACAGTTCCAACCCTTTTATTAAAAAAAAAAAAATACAAACATCAAATATAATCACTTAATCACAGAATTGTCACCTAGTTGAACTCCTAATTACATTCACACATGTGACAATCACTGTTATTGGAGTAGCATTAATACAGTAGATACCTCCTTTGCTGCTATGCTGAATACTCATATATATTATTAGTAGTGATTTGTATTTGTATTTATTTTTGTAGATGAATAGCAGAAGCTATGAAATGCACATAAAGCACCAACTGGTGTACTTAAACAATTGATATGAATCACATATCACAGGTATGAAGACTGTTATGAAATTTAACACATCGGTAGGTTTAGTGCCTGTATTTGCTTTGGCTACCTTAGCTGTTAGTGAAGGAGTCTGTATTTATTGTCACACCTCACTTCACCAAGAGACATCAACCAGCTGGCACAGAGACTTGCAGCCATGTTTTCTACGTAGGACATAAGGCTCGGCTTCCTCTTTGGAGGCTGAGGGATGCACACAAACACACACACACACACACACGCACAAAAACTGCGCACTTAAACACAGCAAAGCTTTGGATGCTTTGAGAGCAATATTGACGCCTGGTTGTCACATTAAAATCTCCTGGTGTTTGACAGAATTAATATTAGTTACACTGTGCTTAGAAATGCTCCACAAAACCATCCTTCCTGTTTAACTCTACTCTAGCTTTACCTTTCCACTTCCAGCTGGCACATTTAACAATAAGCCATGCACAAAAGTGATTTTACATATTTAATGATTTTAAAAAAAGGGTTTATGTGTGTGAGTTTTTTTAATGAAAATAAATGAGAGTATTGAAACATATGCACAACATGATAGTGCTGCACTTACACTGGGAATAATACGATATGCAATAAAATATATTTAAGTGTAATGACATGGTTTGGTCATGATTTGTGGCTGCAGATGATGCTTGGGGGGGAAAGGCTATTGTGTATTGGAAAGTGAGACTTTAAAGAGTGTGAGTAAGTTTTTAAAGAACATATTAAATGAAATGAAAAGTTTAATTCATATGCTAAAGTTAATTACACCCTTTCTTATTTTAATGCACCCAATATTAGCAAACTTGAGATAGATATTGTTGTGTGGCTGACATTAGTCAGTCAGTCTTCTCTAGTTGTGCTACTATTATACTCTACTACTGTGCTGTTGCTTTAATTTACAATTATTCCATATTTGTCACCTGTGGCCATTATTAAATCAATGTGTGTCCCTTCATAACCTTGCTTTAATAAAACTAATACATAGGTGGAGTACTCCTGCCCTGTTCAACCTGTCAAAGACACCGGAGTAAAAATTAGCCTTTCCTCATTAAGTAAAGTACACAGTGAACTACATATGCTGGATTCACCAGAGACCCAGAAAACAGCTTGTTAAGGCTAGAATTATACAACTAGGTTTTCTGTGTGTCAGTTAAATAAAGGTAAAAATACATAACTTAGGGGGGTAAAGAAAGAAACACAACACTGATACTGTATATGCACCATGCAGCACAATATAAATTAAATGTCTTAAAACCAAAAGAAGACATGGGACCAACGCAGGTACAATCTTAGTTTATATTGTACTTTAATGACGCAAATTCCCCAACAAATCTGCAGTTTATCAAATTACTAACACTAGTTAGCCTCAGCAATAATTCACTGTCCCATCACCAACAGCACACCTGTGAATTCATGCAGCAATAAAAAGAAAGTACAAGTAATTATAGTCTTATTGGACTGAGTTGTAGAATTAAAAAATATATATATATGCACAAGGATGTTTTATTTATTTTTTATTTAAAATCTAAGTTGTAGGTTTCTGTTCTCTTCAGTAAGCGTTGTCCACAGCAGTCACAGCCTCACTGCAAACAGGGTCTAGTTTTCCATCTCCACCTTCAGGGAAAAAAATACACACCATGCTGTTAAACAGTGATTCTGTTCCACGCAGTGACACAGTGTAACATGTACTCACCAAACTGCAGCTGCTTTATATCACAGCTGAAGACGACCTCCCCGCTGACCACGAGCTCCACCATGTTCCACTCGCGCGTTTCTTCCATGACGCACTGGTGCCCGCGCGCTCTCAGAGCGGCTGCAGACATGTTTGGACGGACAGTGTTTAGTGACCTCGACTAAAAACAGACAACATGCAAGTATCTGACTGATTGGACTCAAGGTGGAAGAAGAAACATACCCTGTAGACCCTGCAGGCGGAAGCTCCTGTGTCCTACGACTCCATTGGATTCATAAGGTCCGTAGTAAAGTGTGACGCGCGCGTTCTTCGGCATTGTTTGTGGTCACTATGGTAACTGTCACACACCATGCACCAACACAGCCTCTTTTCCAAAATGTGTCCAGGAATCCCATTTGCTCCACATGTTAAATAAACAACACTCATCATTAGGTTGTTCTGGCTATATGACCAAACACTTCTGACACACCTCATTACATTTATTTAAGCATAATGAGTCAATTATCAGGCTGTGAGATGTTTCCAAATAAAGATATGAAGTCTTAAAGACACAGATTGTACTTTTGATTTTATAGACAATAACAGATTTCATAAGATTGTACTTACACATGATGAAAAGGTTTCTGATAGTTCCTCAATTTGTTTAACTGGTTTGCTCAGAAAATTAGACCTGGACAGAGGTAGAGATTGGACACAAACTGTTTCACAGGGAATCTGTATTGTACTGCAGGCTGAAGCACATAACTGTTCATGAACATAACCGGGTATCTGGCAGGATGACAGTGAAAAGCAACAGAACAGAGACTTAAAGGTCCAGTGTGTGAGGTTTAAAGGGATCTAATAACAATAGCTGAAAGGAAATGCAATATTTAATGTAAAGTATGGTTTTATGTGGGTATGATCATCTGAAAATTACCTTAAAATTAGTCTGTTATATCTACAGAGGGAGCCCGTCCTCTTTCAAGATGAACCGCTATGTTTCTACAGTAGCCCAGATTGAACAAGCTAAACACTGGCTCTAGATCAGATTTTTTTTTATGGGTATCGCTGCCCCATAGGTTCTCCTATGGTGAGGTGTATTTAGTTGGTGGCTATCTGCAACATCACTGCTAGATGCTACTAAATCCTTTACACTGATCCTTTGCACGGATAATTACATTTTATTACAACTTCAGTCTCAAGTTTGTAGTTTGGGCCATTGCTTCTATCAGTTATGGCAATCTTATATTCACTAAAGTAACAGCTGAGATTTGATGTGCTGAGAATAATCAGCATGATCACACAGTCAGACATAATGTAAAAAAACAAAACAGTTTAGTACAACTAGGGTGGCCTGTGTACGAGGATGTTGGCCTGTAAAGTGTGGTGGATGACACTGGACGATAGAACGATGTCCAAGACTAGCAAAATAAAATAAGAGATTTAATAGAATAAAATTATCTTTTTAAATAAATAAAGACTGAACACTTTATTAGTCTGGGATAGATGAGTTCTTTAACCTGGAGAGACCCGTATTAGCGAACAAAGTATAGATCTGTGTGAAGCTTCTGTTTTTATCTTCATATTCAGCAATTATTGTAAGTGGGCACAGCTGCTTTTCACAGAGTGACTCATTAGTAAGATCAGTTTCTTATGGAGTTCAAATCTCAAGTGACAATACCAGTAAGTGAGCATCTTTTATTTTTTATTTTAAGTTCCAACGTGTTGATGGTTTGTGGCGGATGTCCAAAAGTCATACACACTATTTTTAATTAACTTAATTAACTAAGAGCACCTGTCAGTTGAGTTGTCAGTTGAGTTGGCTATTAATCTTTGGTTAAGATGAGATGCCATAGTGCCCACAGATCCTGTTTTACAGTAACATAAGACACAAGTAAGTGATGATCCACTGCCGTGACGGGGACGGTCATGGATGATCTATGCTGAATTTATCCTCTGCATGACTTATGACTTCTCGTCTATGTCACCAGGGTAACTGTCGCACACTGTCGTTTACCTGTGGCTAACACACCCTGTCTAAAATGTGTCCAGCAACTGAATTTACTCAACATGTTTAAAAAGTAAAACTTTATTTGCTCTATTAAGTTGTTAAGTTTATATGATCTAATTCACCACATAACATTTGTGAGAATCTCAACTATAGAATTATTTGAGATAATCGGATATCAGGCTATGAGATATTTCCAAACAATGGAATACAAAGTCTTACAAATATAGATTGTACTTTTTACATTTTATATATACAATGAGATGCTGTTTACACATAATAAACAAGTGTTTGATAATTATGACTCTCAGAAACTCAAGCAGCTATATTATTTGATGTGTAAAAATAAGATATTATAAGATGACTTACTATGTCATAAATGTAAAGTAATCCTTATAATATGTGATTAAATTAAATCTGAGTTATGTGATTTTCTTTAATCAAATGGAAATATCATGATTCCATAATGAGACCATAAATTCAAAGCAGTTTCTGACAGGACCATAATATGCTCTAAGTGGAAATAAGAAGATATTATTAATAAAACACAATCAGTGTACATGTTGTTAAATTATACATATACTCTGTGAACTACTGAACTTATGTTGATTTTCATTTCTTTTAATCTTTAACGGTATATCATACATACAATACAACAGTCAGAAACACAGTGATCACCTCTGGTTAGTAAGTTTCATGTACTTACTTTTTAAATATTACATTTGCACCCTGTTATATTAGCTTATGTTATACAAAAATAAATAACTTAATTGATATATTCTGCTCATATATTTACAAAAACATAATTCTGTTTCATAAACCTTTTTGTTTCTTTCTTTGTTTTTCCAGTATATATAATACAGTACATTATGAACTACGGGTCTAATGATTTGATAAGCTGATACAGATGTTTTTACTAACAACATATATATTACTGGTACAATAGACACAAAACAAAAATTGCATAGAAGATTCTAGTTTTACATTGTACCATTATAGCAGCATGCGATTTGCAAGTTGACACCAGCCATTTATCATAACTCACAGACTACTTTTGCTTTGTCAAACTGACTGACAGGCTTCATAGACAAAACGATGCAGGCATGGAGAAGGGAGAATGAATCTTTCCAGTTTTCCACCAACCTCAACTGTAGCACTGGTTGTCGCTCTTTTCTTTGGCTGATCCATCTCAATTTAGTGCAACACAGCTCTTTTCTTTGGCTGATCCATCTCAATTTAGTGCAACACAACAATCAAAAGCTAAAATTAGGCTTGAAATTTTATCTACGCACAGTGTCCATTTTGACAGACATTTAAATAACTGCTGTATAATGGATTTTTTTTTTTTTTTTGTCAACAGCAGAATACGTCCTCTATAATATTCAAGTATTTCTAGTATTCTCTAAGAATAGATTAGATTATCAGCAGCACTGGATACGTTTACAATACAGAAACATCAAAACATTTTTACATAACATTTTGTATCACAGTTAGTGTATATTTTGTAAATGACCAAAGAACAATATGTTGTTGCAGCACAGAAACACAACAATCACAACATCACTATTTCCACTGGCACTGACAGTTTTCTATGATTTACCTCCATTCTTATATATAGCTTGTGCCTCTCCCTGTGATGAAGTCTGGGTTTGAGCCTCCACTTTAGTCAGGTCTGGTGTCTTCAGCAGAACCTGTGGCAGTGTTTGCTTACTCTTGGTCAGGTCAGCTGTCCTCTGTGGCGTTTTGTTTTGCCAGTTTATCTCTGTTTGTGTGTGCGTCTCCACCGTCTGAACCTGTCTTTGTGCAGTCAGATTGGAGCTGAAGTTGCATTTACTGCACAGATCCTTCATGTCCAGTAGTCCCTGCACCAGACACTTAACAAACGCTGTTGAACTTGTCTGTGGGCTCTCATGGAAACTGGACACAGAGAAGATAATGTGGTCTGACTGAGGGTTGTAGCAAGCTCCGTATCCGTTTGGAAGCACTGGTCCATAGCAGCAGAACATCTCAACAGTAGTAGGAACCTGTGGGAAGAGTGACTCCTTCAGTATTGAACTACTGGCAGCTTTAAAAGTGTGTTCAAATACTGCTGTTGGAAAGGTTGAAATGAGACTATTGAGATGACTATTGAGTGTTGTAAATGTTGATGACTGTTAAAAAACAAAACCTTAACTGCAATTTTGACTAAAATATCTCAGTGGCATATTGTTGAAAACATCTCTCTATCTCTCTGGTGTCACCCGACAGGAATGTGCTTATAGTGAACATTAAAAGAGGTTCTCCAGTAATTTAGCATTGCACTTACATAAATTTAGACTTCCCATGATGCAATTCAGTGGTGCCTTTATTTAGAAACTATTATGTTTATCATTTAAGTCGTTTTTAAGAACAATATGCTAAAAATGTATATATATTATTGTATAATGTATATAATATTTTTCTTGTTCTTACATGATAGTGTGTTGAATATTTTGTGGTTTTGGACTGTTGGTCATGACATCACCTTGTGTTTTAGGATATCGTGATCTGCATTTGTCATTGTGTTCTGATATTTTATACATCAAACAATTAATCTTCAGATTAATCGACAATGGCAATAACTTATATATAATAACTTAGTTGCAGCCATATTCTCTTAGTTTCTAAATACTGACTTGTTTCAAACCACACTCCATCAGGTCGTAGCTGAAGCTTTTTGTTAGGAAGCATAAGCTGAGAAAATCCTAACCACATCATTGATGTTATTTTTTCCAGACTTTAGAAAACTCCCTGCAGAACCACAGAGGAAGTGCTTCAACTATTTTCACAGGCTGAGCAGTGCTACATGTGGTGAGTATACTGATCATCATGTGCAGGTGCACCATTTGATTAAGTATAGCATCATATGACTATACCTGACTTGTGGAGAGAATGAACTGATTAGAGATGAGATGGGCTTTGTCTTTGAATATTTCTGGCTTCTCCATCTTCAGCTCATGTGCAATTTCACGTAGTCCTAGTAAGTGATTGTCTATTGCCATTCCTGTAATAGCCTAAAAAAGGAGAATGAACATGTGTTATTGTATTTTCTTTGAAAGGCAAAGATAACATTGTAATAGAGATGGAATGAAATGGACGAGGTGATATAGTACTTACCAGAATAGTATACTTTGTCTGTGCAGTTATGGCACCTCGTAACTTCTCCATCTTTTCTGTATCCTGGAGAAACAAACACGAGAATCAATACTACACTATTAAATCCCTTTATTTACACAAAGCATAGTTTTTAATGGTGGTGTGCATTAACACAGCATTATTCAAACAAAATTTTTACTCTGCAGCAGCATTTATTTTATTTTATATTAGATCATGTGACCTGTTTAGCATACACACGATATACACAATCTTACATTTGTGCTTAGTTCCCCTTCAGTCATGACTTTGACAAAAGCCAGGGCTTCTGGTGTGGCTGAGCGGATGTTGTCGACTCTGCCTTCCTGAAAACGGCGTATAGAAGCACTCTCATAGGTCGACACTGGTCTGCCATGACATCTAGGGTTACACACAAAGAGAAAACCTTGTAGCTCAGAGCCTCAAGTTGCCGTATGAGAGTCATTTTATATACATCTTTACTTACCGATAGTAGGCTAACTGAAGGGCAACCTGGATGAAGGCATCGGGACTCATTTTCTGCTTCTTGATGAACTCTTTACCATAGTCCCAGAACTTGTGGACATTCATGTCCAGGTTTTTCACCAGCCTGAGTGAATAAGAATACACCTTGCTATGAGCTGAACGTGTATAGGCATTTGTTTGATATGCAAAAAGCAGAGTTAAGCCAGACCTCTGTAGCTTGTCAGAAGAAGAGGCGAGGAGTTTGTGAATCTCTGGAGTACATTTCCAGCGGAGTCTGCGTGGTGCAGGCAGCTCACTCACACTCGCAGCCCTGACCAGCTTTGATGGACTGCCAATCCTGATGGGAGTATAATATCATCTGGTTTATTTGGATATTCAAACTATATGCAAACACATATTACATACACATATTGCAGTTCCAAAACCAACTTGCATTTAATGTCTTACATGTATTTGAGTAGATACTCTGTGCACTGTACAAGGACAATTCCTTCGAATGGCGAGTGTTCACACACGACTCCACAGCAGCCGTCAGCTCCTACGACAAACTGACACAGTCATGCTATTTTCAGTAGGATTTTTTTTTTTTTACTTTTTCTTTCTGCTACAGGTTTCTTCATATGCATTCATCCACATGTTACATGAAGTAAAACAATACAGAGGAAGCCTCCATCTCTGTTGGTAGTTAATATTAATTATATGAGTCATTAATCCTTCATCTACATGTTTGTTGTTGTTTAACCAGTTTGCTCAGATAATTCAGGCCACACAATGTGCAACAAGTTAAGGAGGAAAACATTCAAGTGCTCACTAACCTGCATGGGCTTGTCGTACCAGCGGTTGCCCCCACTCTTGGCCACTCCTCCGCCGTGCAGCATCAACATGGCACGTGTGCTGTCACTTAACTCAGGCTCAGTGGCCTCATCAAGACAGACTAGACACATACAGCGCTCGATCATGTCCAGAGAGTCCCTGTTAGTAGACTCTAGAGGATAATGTGTAAAAAAAAAAAGCCAAAGTGGTAGGACAAATAGACTTGGAAACACTAAGATTTACCTAATTTCTACTTGACTGTACCTCTCATAAGCACACTACGAGACTCGGCCCACTCTGTCCGTCCATCTGAAGTGAGGAGACCGATAGGTGGGAGCTGTTCTTCTTCACTGTCAGCCATCCTGGCGATCTTCTCCAGCTGAGTCAGCAGGTCTCTTTCATTCAGTCGGCGGAAGTTGATCACCACATCCAGCACAAAGAACTGAACGGAGGTTCAGATTGGACAAAACTTTTTCAATGCAACATGTTGATTTTTGTGTAGTTTTGGCCATCATTTCTATCATTCATGGTAATATTATACACACTGCTTTATTTATTTTGGGGATTTTTTTTTGTGAAGTTACAACATGCTGACGGTTTCTGGCTCATGTGCAAATGTCACACATGTTTTATTTAACAGACCCTGTTTACCATAAGACATGAGTAAGTGATGAGGTTTAGTCCTCGAAGTGGAAGACTGTAAACACCTTGAGTTGGGATGGTATGCCAAGACAATGTTTCCAATATATAAGCCAACAAAGATAAGAGCTCCTGAAAGCGCCATGCTTATATTTCAAGTTCAGTTCAAAGCTCCAGGAAAAAGTCTAGTCTAAAACAACATTGAATGTGTTTTTCACTGTGTCTGACCTGGTTTTTACAAGCCACTATGATGTGTTCAGGTTCTGGCATTACGCTGCTCTCCTGGGCCACCAGTGTGTCCCTCTCAGGCCCTGGTAAGCGGTAGGATGTGAAGAGGCGATAGTACTGCTCCATACATAGAGGGGTTCCAGCCAGCTGGCCCCGGGCGTAGTCCAAAGGCAGGGCACGTCTACACATAGACACACGTGACTCCATCAGGCTTTTTATTTCAACATGAACCAGAGGTGAAGATTTTTTGTGACTGAATCTCTCAAGTGCTCTCATTGTTTCTTAACTTACGCATCAAGAAGAGTCTTGTACTCCAAAACTCCAGAAATTAAGTGTGCAGCAAACCTAGAAAAAAAAAAGAAAAAAAAAAAAGACTTTCCTAGACACACACATGTTGTACACATTACACGAATGCTATATGTAAATCATCTGGTTAAAAGGCCTCTCACAGATCAATACCATGTTAACCAAACCACAGCCTTCATTGTCTATTAACCTTGCCACCAGCAGTCTGGCCTTTCAGCCCTCAAGGTGTTCTGGGTAATGACCCCATCTATCAGTGTGTAGCAAGGAAGTGTTCAGTTTGCTCTAATCGATCAAAGCTGCTCTCTGAGTAACTTAGACAGTCGACTATCATTTCTCAAGTCGTCATTTTGTAATCTTTAAAAATTGCCTGTCAAACTGAAAACTGCCTTTTACAGTGCATGACAGCTCGTTCTTTTACAGTATCTGTTGTAGAGGAAGGCTAACAAGGGGCAATACTCGAAAAAAAGATCACGTCATGACAATATGTCTATTCTGTTCTGTCATGTTGACTTTTCTCTCATGACTCATCTGTCTCGGTTGTGCAGTGTCTCATACCGTAAAGAGTCAATGGGAGCCCTGAAGTTCTGCAGTGGGAAGACCATCACAGGACTGGAGTTGACAGGCAGAGCCAGTCTGTTGTTCAGGTACATGTCATTCAGCCAGTAGTCATACACCTACAGTAGGAAATACAAATATAATGGTACTGTCTCACAGTAATAACACAAGACTGGATGTGGCTGTCAGTCTACAAAGACTGACTATATAAGTCTGTAAATGTTTTCCAATCCTGGAGAATATTTGTTTACATCATTAATGCTTGTAATATGGTGTAAAACAAGATTTTTTTAATGTACATCAACTTATATCTTACTGGTTGCACACATGATTTTTATATGTTTTTGACCATTATTTACCCAGTTTGCCTTGTTCTCCCTCCTCTCCATGAGTTTGCTCTGTAGTAGCTCCCCCACTCCTCCAGGTGCTCCAAACTCCTTCACTATATGTTGGGTCTTGTTAAACTGTTCCTCTGTGAGCAGGTGCTTCATACACCTCAGGTACATGTCCAGTGTGTCTTTCAGGGCGGGGAGTGGCAGCTTAGGGAGACCCTGAGTAGTGTGGAGGATAAAAAACTCAGTTTGTTTTTATCTCCGTTTGTGACTTCACATTAGCATGTTAAACTTAATACTCCTGTGACACATGTATTGTATCCATTTATCAAGTAAAATACTTTAAATGAATAATAATTCAGGTTTTAGTTTCACTTTTTAAGTACATACAAGCCAGATTTTTACACAGAATAAGAGAATATTTGATTTAAATGTCATAGCATGTTAATGATTCTTATGAAATCTCATACATGAATTCCTAGCTATTAGAAATTAACTTTAATATCCTTTCGTCTTATTTATGACACTCCTAATTTATTGTAAAACATAATTTCCCTCATGTATATTCCATTGAAATCGATTCCTCAAGTCATAATTCAGATATATGATATTTACATCTCCCCCCACTAAATCTTTGGAGGTGTCTTGGTCCAGAACTGCCATGTTGGCGGTGCAGAGCGGCATTCAAGCAGGTTGATTCCCTTTGAGACAGACTCTATGACAACAAACAAAATGATATAATAGTATTAATGTACAGTGAAAGTGAAAGCAGGTGACTTTGTATCACAGTATCACTAGTCACAAGACTAGATTAGTGACTAGTGAAATGTGGGCAAACTTGAATTATGAGTTAATACAGACAGGTGAAGGCATGAGCTCGGTTTAATTACCTCACACACATTTTTACAGTTTATAGTTTTTTCAGTCACTTTTTAAGTTGACTGACTCGCTCAGGGGCTGTCTCACGCAGTTGACCCTTTCCGCATGCTCTCACGCCACTAGTCCGTTAGTTTTTGACTGACTGGTTCATTTTGAGACGCAGTTTGTCAAGAACACGTGTGACAAAACATGCATTTCATTCTGCTGCTCCTCCGGCAGCAGCCCACCATCTCTCTATACCTTCCCTCTGGCACCGTGAGTTACCGTAGTTACGGGAACGCCCTAAAACTTTATAATGACAACAATAACAACTCGTGAAAATATTATGTATGTTAAATTATCCTGTGCGTAAATCATCACCATGTTTTCTCTTATTGATCAGACAGGTCATCTGGTTACTATCTTCATTTGGCTGAAGATGAAGTGCCTGTGTAGTCTTTTAATAACTTAGTCTTGTTTAATAACAACTAGTTTCTCTGTTTTCTGGATAAAATGATCCTCCATGCATCTTTGAACAGTTTGTTTTGTTTGAGATTTGATGTTGAATAATTTGTCCATCTCTGTTGTGTGCGTGTGTGCATTCGGTTATGAGTGGTGTGTGCGATTTGTTGACCGCACTAATAGTCTTTTGGGGCAAATCTTAATTAACGTCCTGCGTTGTACAATTGTGCTGATATTTAAGACAAATATATAATGATCAATCGATAAATAAATTCTCTCTGTCATCAATCCAAGAATGCAGACTTTTGGGATGCAGCATCATTTTCATAATTGTTTCGCAAACATGCGCATTTGATGTCAACATAAATAACACTTAAATAATTCCAATTTGGATTAAGCAATCATATAAAAATGAAATATTTTACTCACCAGGAAGAGAAAACAATCCCACTCGTCCCGAGTTTAGGTTTATCCACCAAGACCTGAATCCATATTTCCTTTATATTTCTCTACTTTGCTCCTTTATCATTTTTGAGCATCTTTCAATCCTCAACATGGCAAGAGCACAAGTCCCTCGCTGGCTCAGGAGAGACGCTGAGAGGGCACCTCAAGCCTCCTGGCAGCCAAGCCCCTCCCAGAAGTGATGCTATTCGCTGAGAAGTTTATTTGGCACAGCAGCATTTCACCCCACCTCATTTAGACACCGACTGGACGCCTCAGATGCTCACACACTGTCCCGATGAACATTTAGGATGTTTTTTGCACGGACTTCCTCTGGTTTTCTGAATCCTTAATAGTTTCCGTCGAGCAGTTTGTTGCGCAGACATTGCTTCAAAACTCCACGTTTAATTGTTGTGTATTTAATATCATATGCAAAGATTTCGGTTTCAACAAACTGTTGATTTTAACCCAAGATCAACGTCAAGATCCTACATGAACTTATCATTACATTTGTTCCTAAACTATATTTTTAATTAGGAGAGAGTACCTCTTCTATAATGGACTTAAATATTCACTTTCGGCTGTTTTATATGATTAATAAGGAGCACAGACTACCTCGGTTTAGGACTTCATACGTTTAATATTTAATTGTTAATTTAAATTAAAATATTTAATATTTATACAAAACATGTAATATTTTTTTGTATAAACGACAAACACTCGCTTTATAATGATATATCCGTCATGTTGTCGTGATGAGGTTGTTTTACTTTTAGAGAAAAATATACAATATAATAAAATACAACCCGCAATAAATAATTTGATTAATTGCCTAAATAAATAATTTCCATAAACAGTATCATTCACATATTGATGATTTAATTATGTACATGAATATACATGTATGTACAGATCATACAACGAGGCTATGCATTCCAGAAGTACATCATCCAAAAACAAAATAAACAGACAACAAGACGCAGGTTTCGGTTCACGTCCATCTGTTGTATCTTTCTAAATCTGACACACAGTATTGCATATTGAGTTTAGCAGCACAACTCTGGCAAAATGAGTACAGGTCACACTGAAAGACGCATATACAGTACATTACATGTGTTCTTTTGTTAAAATACATTTACACATAATCCCTGAATACGATATGAGTCAGTTTTTCTGATACAGTGATAAATACTGTTAATGAATAGACATTTATCTCAACAAATCGTTCACAATACTCTCACTTTAAGATGAACAAACGCCAGCGAGCGCCTTTCTACTGCACAGGCTTGAAGCTATTTGATTTGACTATACCCGGAGGAGTTGTCACCAGAAGCAGTACATAATGTATGTTGTTACACAATCCTAATCGTGTTATGCAAATGATTGGATCAGACGGGATGCACACAACTTTACATGGGCACTTTGATAGTTTTACACTCAGTTAAAGGTCTTTTACGCATACTCTCCTCCTGAGGATTCCTCCTCGGAAAGCGAACGTTGCGCGAACGTTTCGATTCCGTTCTCGTCGATCGTTGTGCACAACCCCTTTCTCTTCTTCTCTCGTTGTTCCATCTTAATTGTATCATACAGTCCTGTTGGGCCATCCTCCAGGAGCATATTTCGCTCGGAGAAGGAAGGCTTCATCTGTGTCACGTTCTTCAGCAGAAGAAGCGCCGGTGCGTAAAGTACATTGGCGAGACCCATACCTAAATTGAGTTGAACAAAGCCCAGGTCGTGCACTATCTGTCCAGCCGCCACGGGCCCCAGGGCATAGGCCACGCAGTAGGAGATGTCTGCGATGGCGTACACACTGCCATACACTGACACATGTCGCACATCCACCAGGAAACCAAGTGTTGGCAGGAGCGCCGTGTCCACGAAGGCGATGCCAAAACAGATTCCGCACAGCGGCATCATGAGCTGTCCAAAGTTTTTACAGGCTGGCACTGTGCAGGAGCTTGCGCCTATGAACACCATCCCTATAGCCCCGTAAAACCACTGGAGATGAGGGTACTTGGCTGCTAATTTGACAGTGAGAAATACACCTAAGACATGAGGGAAGAAGGCAGGGAACCATGTCATACCGATCTCCCACTCGCTGGCATGCATGGTCTCCTCCATCCAGTTAGCGATAGTGGGCTCAAGGAAGGCGAGAGGGATGTTACAAATGATCAGAGCTCCAGCCACTACAGCTATATAAGGATCAATCATCAGTTTATATATGGGAGTGCCCACTGGCATGTTTTCTCTCTCTCGATTAGAGAAGGGTTTCAGCACAACCAGGACCAATATACCATCAATTAGACAGACCAAGGCCAGAATCAGGAAAGGCACCCGCTTCCCAGCGAACTGATATAGGACCCCTCCAAAGGGGGGCGCCGCAAGACTTCCAAAAGAAATGAAAGCCAAGGCGATACCTAGCGCTTTGCTCCTCTCCGCGTCCTCTGAGAACTTGTCTGCGATCAGCGCGATCCCTGAAGTGTCTGCGAAAGCAGAGCCGAGGCCCTGCATGCTGCGCGCCAGGAACAGAGTCGCGTAGTTTTCAGCGAAACTAAAAGTAAGAGTGGAGAGAAACATGACACTGAGACCGATGAAGAGTGGAATGTCATACCCGACCCGGTCTATAAAAGTACCAGAAAGCGGGTTCACCAGGAGCTGCAGGATGGCCTTGGAGGCGAAAAAAAAGCCAATCTGTAGGTCGAAGTTCCCCTTTGTGTGGATAGTGCTGTTAGTGGAGTTGATGTGCTGTACAACAGACGCGGCACGATCCGCTGCATTCTGTAGCTCTTCGAGGTAATTGGGTATAATTGGCACAATTACCATGTAAAGCATGTTGTCTAACAAAAGTGCTATGCAGACTATTACTAGAATAATCCTTTTTTGCCGCTCTGGGTCTTGGATTACATTGCCCAATTGTTTAGTTCTTTCGCTCATCTGGGACAGTTTGGTGGCGGCAGATTGTGCCATATTTGTGGCTTGTCCCTCTGTGGTCCCCTCCGGCTCCATGATTTTCTCCCTTTCTGTCTCTGGTCTTGTCTTTTGAAAAAAGAAAAAAATGGCTTCTGCCCACTTGATTTCTTTATAGAATTACGCACGCGTGGCACATCTGTTCTGGCTTTTATTTCGTGTTCTTATCCAACACGAGGAGCCCTACTAATGAGCTAGATAACTTTCCTCTGCTTTACCTCTTCTCTGTCCCTTGCGTCGCCTGTCATCGCACGCGCTTTTCCACTCCCGTGACTTGGACTCGTTTTATCCCCGCCGTCCCTAGTTGCTTCATTGTCTCATATCCCGTCATTCGGGTGACGTGCTGGTCCCGGACTGCACTCACAGGTTGGGGATTCACCTAAAGCTCACAGTACCGGCTCCATCAGCGCACTCTCTGTATTTTAGGTCCGTGTGCTGCGCCCCTCCGGCTCCCAGACGCTCCCAGCTCTCTCCAGTCACCTGTAACGCTGTGAGCTAAGTCATCATTTCACATCAACCGGAGTGGTTTTTGTCGGCCGTGTCAGGAATACACACTGCAGTTTGTTGACTCCCATAGGTGCCCCCCCTCCCCCTTGCCCCCTCATATCTTCGCCGGTGGCTATGACGCACAGTCCTGCCGCTTGCCAGAAGATCTTTTATGCTAATTACATACAAAATCCCGAGTGCGCACTGCTGTCCAGTCAGTTGCTTTCAGACAGAGTGGAGTAAACATGCTCCAGTTTAATAAAAATACCCTCAATTTTAATTTACACCTCTCAGCAATCTGATTATTTAAGTCTAAAAGTAGGATGTGGAACTCGCGTCTGATTTGGCATAGACTCAATAACATGATACTTATTTACTTTAACTCAGAACTGAGGCTGAATCATTCCTCCAGCATTTTCCCTCCAATGGGACATTTCACTACATGTTGTTTCTGAAAGCTGAAAAGATGTTGGTGTTTTATCGGACAGCAGAGAGTCGAGTTGAGTTTAGGTCCGAGCCCCCGTGCCATCCACACACTACTGAGCAAAGCTCTGAAAGTCTGATGCAGCAAGGCTGATCCGGCGCTCCGAGCTATGTATGTGTGTTTACCACAGTCACTTTGTATTTTAACATTCTCAGAGTCAGGTCTTCACGATCAGTATTAAAGAATTTACGCACAACTGACAGCATTTCATCATTGCCATCTACATTTCAATATATTACTGCACTTAAGCGCCAACTTCCTGTTACCTTTTGTTTAAAACCAGTTCATCTGCATAAGATTTATTGTTTTCTTTTTGTATTTTTGAACGAATTCAGCTTTTAAATTAATCTCGCCAAAGTTTAGAGCGAACAGGCGGTGAAATAAAGCTGGACACTGCCATCTATCGGTGCAGAGACTCTTCTGTACTGAACAATAAATAGATTTCAAATGCAAATGTAAATCAGATCTTGAAGTATTTATCATATTGAAGTCATCTGTCGGTTTAGGCATTGTTTTCATATAGTAACATCTCTTATAATTACATGTTTAAAACAGGAACATTGCAAACGGAATGAACTCGCCCTCGGAAATAGTTTTCAGTTTTTTCTACCTTTTTGTTTAAACTACTTCTATTTATTTATTTATTTTTAGAATAAAAAGCATAATGGCACAACATCTACAGGAAACTACAGAATAATAAGCAGATCAGAAACATAAGACAGAGCAGTGTTGACATCTAGTGGATGAAGAATGAATTGGACAGGGAACACTTAAAACATGACATGTGGACCCTCTTAGATAACCTCTAACTATTTTAGTCTGTGTCTGAATGAATAATTCTAGAAATCTCAGTCTAAAGATTTATTGCACAAAAATATGATTTAATGGTGATTGATTTTATGAAAGTAATAAAGGTGGAGATAGGTAGGCTACTTGTGAATGAACTCATGTTTTCATTATTTGTATGTTGACATCTCAGCTTTCAGTCATATTGCTTTAATTAACAAATAATTTCCTCTTCGAGTCTCTCTTTGGTTGTCATTGTCCTCCTTCAGCCAGTAGATGTCCTCATATCCCCATACATTTTTACCAAATAACAGTTAAAGGACCACTTCTCTGATTTCCAATGTTTTATTGCAGTATAACACATCACTTTTCTGTATCCTGATAAAAAAGGCTTTGTTTATCAGCCCGAATCATACACCCGATCATCCTGTCCCAAGCAAGACTTAACTGTAAGAAAAACATACAAGTTATTTAATTGCTTAAAATGTGGCACACCATCAAAGCTGCCATCAAATATTAAAAAACATCCCGTCTTCTTGTCTACTTGTGACTCCTCTAGACAAGAATTCTCTTTTTATTTTTTTAGATTTTTGTTCATCCCCAAAGAATATTTTACAACAACAAACATTAAATCATATTTAAATAAATAGAGAATAATTTAAAAAAACAAAACAAAAACAAAACAATTTTGCAGCATGAATACAAGAATATACCCACAAAGGCTCAATTTTATTCTTCCATAAGAACATAGAAATTACAATGGTCCCATTCTAATCAACCAAGAGTGACATAAAATTAAACCATAGATATAAACATCACAAGTGCTGTTAACGATCCACTGTGGTCAATAATATCACAGATCATTCATCAAAATTCAAACACAATCTTAAGAATGTCATTAAAGCCTGCATGGATTATAGTGTTACATGTTTGGCCTCCTGTGTAATGCCTCATAGCTTTCCTGTTTTAATGATGCAAGTTTTTTTTTTTTGCTCTGAAATCCTCTGAGAACTAGTTTAGTTTGTTTCATGTTGGCCTTTCCACAAGGGCTTGTCAATATGTAGACAAAACACACGATAAGTTTTTCTTGACACTGTTGAGTTGTGAATCACGCCTTCCTATAAGAGTTCTGGCAAGTGCAATAGTGTATGATATGTATACATGTCAGTCTGGATAATTATTACTGAAATGAATATCTTTAACAAATCAAGAGAAGTCCAGCCTGTTGTTTCCATCTCAAGCTTTATTTGTGACGTAGACAGGTTAAATTCAGCCAATTTATCTTAGGAATCTGACCATAAAGGGGCTCATTTATTTTTAGATGAAATGTTACATCACATCAGCAATAGAACAGCTTTTGTAATCACATTTATTCCCCTCAGTGAACACACCGTAACTGGAAAGCTTAAGCAGAGTCATGAAGGCTAGAGCTGTGCATAGGCTTCTGGTCTGCTGTGCTTGATCTCGCTCGCTTTTTCACACAGAGAGTGACGATCAGTCTATACTCATGTCAAACTTTGTTTACTGGTTCTGTGGGATCTAATCTGTGGGAAAACAATTTGTTTTTAGTTCAGTGTCCTCTTGACTGTGGCAAAGGGCAGAGTCAGCACTGTCCTCATAACTGGGTTGGCTGTGTTAGTGGATCAACATTGTTTTTGCTGTTTTCCCACTGATTCTGCTCTGATCTGATTTGAAAGTAGCTCAGGAGATTCAAGATCACCGCGTAATCGTGTGCAGTTGCCAAAGTATTCATTTAAAATAACAGCCGTACAAAATCCTAAGCTGCTGCAGCCAAATGCACAAAAAATAACCCTGCTTTACCTGAATGATTACAATATCTGAATATTTTAAACATTCATAAAATAACAGTAGTCTGCTGCAGTAGAAAGACAGAGAACAGGATAGAAATATGTTTGTGTGAACTTTTGGCACTTTCTAAAGGCCTTTAAAGGCAAATTCTTCTTCGTTTATCAGACTATCAAAGTTCACATGGTTTGCATTCCAGCTGTAGTCTACATGGTGCAAGATGTACTAAAGTCCTTTCCCTAAATAAATGCATCACTACCACAGTGCACTTATCTATAGATAAGAGTCATCGTTAAAATTAAACAGATGTTAGCAGTGCAAAGTAAAACATCTCTGCACAGACGAATTCTGTCAGTTGAAGACGTTGCATTTTCAGTTTTAGGGGGTTTCATTCTTTCAGGTCAGCTGAAGAGAGAAAGGAAGAGAAGAAGGAAGGATGCCTTAAGGGAAGATAGAGAAAGGAAAAAAAGAAAGGAAAGGAATCATGAAAGATTGAAAGAAGACAAGTGTCAGCAGAACAAAGTAAAAGTTCAAATTGGGTAAAAAACTGAAACAAACTTTGTAAAGTATGGGAGAGTTGTTGTATGGGATTACTATGCTAACACGATGGGTCTGGTCTGTCCACTGTTGTCGACTCGTCAGCAAAGCACTGTGGTTACTTAGTAATCTCATGAAGCTGCTTGCATGGCCATAGACTCATAGAGTATTTTATAAACTTAATGCAGATGGAAAAGGAAAACAATACGCAACAGAATAAAATATACATCCTTTATTTTGGAGCTGCATGTGCACTGCATTTGAAAAACAAGAATAGTTGATTGATAGGATAATCCATGTATCTGAATGGATTAAAAGCAACATCATCCCCATGTGTGAAATCCACTCATTTAATCAAAGCGTAGAGCAGCCGTTTCCAATGCTGACCAAGGAGCTTAATAATTGACAAAAGAGAAGAACTACATGCAAACATACAATCTCTGCATAAAGACAGATATGCAGTTTCAGTGAATCATCAGCACCTCCTCATCCATGTTATCAGGAGGTGATTGGTTATGTTCAATATATATTGTAGGATGAAAACATCAGATCTAAAGGACATAGTGAGTAGCATTCCACATGAGGAGGACTTAAAAGCACCACCAGGAGAGCATTTTTTGATCCTGTGAGATGATCCTAACACCATGCGATGTGTTAGTGTAAGTCAGGGTGTGAACAGTGTGAAGTGGACACAATGCTGTCCATCCTATGCTGGTCGAAGTGAACGGTTTAATAAATTAAAACAGCGCTTTGACGCACAGCTCCACTTTAATCCAGATTACACTGAAACACTAATCCTGTAAAAATAATGTTTCTTCAAAACAAATATGTTTTTTTTGTAATATGTAATGTGTTTGGTGTGTATTTGTTTTGTAAGATTTAATGTGTACACAGTGTTGTTACATGTCCATTTGTAAATCACTCTTATTACAAATGGTGTGATTCCTCAAGTTCAATGAATTGATTGGAAGAGCAGCTGTGTTCAGCATTACCATTGATTGTCATGTGGCTGCTCAACAAGAGTGTGTGTGTGTGTGTGTGTGTGTGTGTGTGTGTGTGTGTGTGTGTCTGTAGTCTTATTGGGTCAGGGTTATATAACCGGCTTCACATCCGACAGTCAAGATCTCTAATGGAGTAAAGTGCGGTTGATTTGAGGCACCACACTGACAGTGTACACCTCGTTTTTGCACCCTGAGGTCAGTGTGTTTGTCTCTGTCTCTGTCTGTTTTTGATAAAGATGGTGGTACAATTTTTTTTAGAATAACATTAGCACAATAACAGCTATTCTCTGTGTTTGCTTGTTAAAGTTACATCTTTTAAAATGTAGCGTAAATGCTGTAGCCCTATTTTTGTCATTTATCTGACTGAGTTGTTTTGTCATCTCCAAAAAGTAGAAAGTTGTAATTTCATAATATAAGCAATTATATAACATATTCACATTAGTTTAACTGGTAAATCTGTCTCAGGTGCACTTATTTATGTATTTAGTGATAATTGCAAATTTAAGTTTAGCATGCTAAACTAAGATGGCAAATATTAAAAAAACGTGCTTCCAGTATTGATGTTAGCATCCAAGGTGCTTTTACACTGCATATCTCATTCCCCCATTCATATACACATACATAAACCATGCAAGGCGCCAACTGCTTAAAAATTTGGGAGTTAATTATTTATATATTCACACCTTGTGCACAATTTGGGGTTCAGTATCTTGTCCAAGGACACTTCAACATGCAGACTGAAGGAGCCCGGGATCAAACCACCAAATGTTTAATTAGTGGACGACACACTTTACCTCCTGAGCATGCAGCATGTTACCATGCTGATGCTGGCTTTAGTTTTAGCTTAAAGCACAAGTGCAACATGGCTTTTAGTTTAAAACATAAAAAAAACAGAATGCGAATAAGACAGCTTTGGTTTTATGTATCTGTGAAGGAAATTCCAATGAGATGATCAAATGAAGAAAGTTACACCAGTATTGTCTTTGTCTTTTATTTATTTAGCAGAGTAAAAATAAAATGAGTTTAAGAAAACAATATAAGGATACAACTGTAATATGTGAGAACATTATGACAAAGAAATTGTCAGCTGTCAGAGGTCCTCACACGCACAAAGTCGCTTAGAGTCTGACAAAGACTGAAAGAAAGGATAACATGTTTATGCATGTGGCGTGACCAGGGGGAAGTTATCTTTTATAAGTCTCCCCAGAATCCCAGCCTTATCTCAGCCATACATTATATGCAAAAACAACAAAAAGCTCCTTGAAGGAATTCTCATAACTCAAGACAGAGAAACCTTATGAAGAAATTCATTAAAATAACAGTTATTTATACAGCTAACTCTTGTAACAGGTCACAGCTGCAGGATGTGAACTCACTTTCTAGTAAATCAAAAGACAAAGAATTGAATTGTAGCTTGTTGGTGATTGGGTTTATCAGTGTCATCCTATGTTACAACATCCACATCAGCCTCCATATTATTTTCTTTTTGCTTTTTCTGCCTTGTTTCTCAGGGGAATGCTGGTTCATATAACTTCTAACTTCCTTACTCTCTTCGATGCTCTCTTTCTTCTGCACTCGTGATCATGTTGCTGAGTAATCCTCTCAAAAATCACATATGCAAACTTCACTGGTTGTCCAGACATAATCCTCAGTCAACTCTAAGTACCTAAATATGTTTGATTGTAAGAGAGAGAAAACCGATGACTGTGGTCTCCTGCCAGACATTTGGATTCAAACTACAACATAATCCAGCAGCTATCTGACGTGGCTAGTGGCCCTCTGGGCAGCCTAGTTTAAATAATTAATCTGTTGACATCATCTATGACGACAAATCATTCTCATACTAAAAAAATTTTTTTGCATTACAGCAAAGTAATAGTAACTCACGCATCACGTATTCAGAGTGCATGTCTCAAACATCACTGGTTGTTAAATCAGTCTATATTTAAGTCAGGTGTCGTAGTCCTTACTTATTATACAGCACCACCAAATGCCTAAACAGTGAAGCAACTTCATTGCACAGAATCATATAACACAGAATCATATAGTATTGTATTATTGTGATAAACTTACTTAATATAAATCTTATTTGGTCTATGATACTTTTCCAACCTGATCCCTGGAGAATTTGAAGTGATGCATAATAAATGATGAAAGAGCAAGAAATAAATAGCGATGAAAGAGCTTATTACAAATTATTTATTACATGTGGTTCCTTGAAACTCTAAAAATCTATTTGATTGACAGTTGATCATGTTGGCCTGGAGCGGTTCAGGATTAACTCTTCCCACCAGAGGATGGCTTCATGTGTCCATCAGGATGTTTGATGGGGACTTTAGGAGACTTTGATGTTCATGTCATGAAAGTTCTGGAGATTTATATCGATTAGAATGAAAATAATCTACAGTACTGATGCATGTGGCAAATTTAATCCTTATTTCAAGTTAATTTCATGACTGCAGAGTTCTGAATTAGCTGGAATAAATGAGAATGATGCTGATGACAACAGGGTCTGGGTTTGCCTACTGCATAGCATAATTATGCAACAACTGACAGGCTGCTGTGAATTAATCTGCTTAGGAACACCAACTGGGGGCTTCTACTCTATGTTGTAACCTTTGGGTGTTATTTTCATCACGTCTACTTCACTTTAATTGCACAGACACACATTCAGTGGTAAAAACTCCTTTACTTAAGTAAAAATGACAATGCCACAAAATTGTTGCTGGTAAAGGCAGAGTTAATTTTAATATTTTATTAATACTTTATATTCTGCAGATTAGCTTTATCTGTAACAATACATCATACTTTATTCTCTGGTGTATTAATAATCTGAATAAACAATTAGTAACTAAAACTGTCAAACAAATGTAGTCGAATGCTACAATATTTCCCTCATAGACTTTCACATACGTATACCTAAGTTAGTAATTCTGGCTAACATGCGTTAGATTTTTTGACTATGAATAACACAATGAAGACAAAAAGACAAAGACAGTGTTAATTATTTTTTTAATTATCCAAGAATTTCTGGATCTTTACAAGTTACTAGTTTAGATTAATTACTTTGTGGAAAACATCAAATGGACTGACAAAAAACAAAAAAACAAAAACAAATATAAAATAATCAAATTAAAAAAAGACCAGCTAAATTAAGTTTTCAGGATTTCATCAAAATCTATATAAAACTACCTTTTACAGTATAGGATGATTGTAAACTGGGCTCCTAACATCTGGAGTCCAGATGTTCACCGCTAACTAATCTTTAAGGATTTCAAACCACTTCACAAAGCTATTTATTAAATTTACATGGGAGAATTATGTTTTCATTGTGCTTTTGAGGGTTTACATTATGATGTCATAAATCACATTCATACAACATAGTATAATGCATGAATGTATTTGTCTGTGTTTCAAAAAGTGTGCTTTCTAGATGAACAGCTCTGTAACAACGTTCTTGAATTTAGAAACACGCTTCACTCTGACCAGGTCTGATCAGCTGTGCTGTATGTTAACGACATTTCTGATTTTCCTCTTTTAGACTCATATGCTATAGTCAGGCAACATCACAAGAGCTGACTTCTTGGTTTTTGAAACCTACTGTAAGAGTTCTGATTATATGATAACCAGTATGTTATTGTGTATAATCTAACACTGCACTCTACGATACATTTTCAAATGAATGTCAAGGTAACGCTGTGTTTCTTTAAGGTAATACACAATAAATATACCATTTAACGCTGTCAAATAGATACCAATAATTAATTCTAACCTGTCTTATTTGGATGCCATTTAACTGTCACACAGAGTTCTGTTTTTATTTCATGACCAAATCTGGAGGCGACAAGCACACCCAGTTAATCTACAGCCACTGACTAATCTCTAACTTGTCGTGGGGGCTGTGTTTTGAAGAATGGTCCTCTTGTTTAGAGGATTACTGTAGTTCTACTCTGGATACAGAGATCACTCAGGACTCTACAGAGCATGACGAGACGAGACATCCGTGGCATGCACACAGAGGTGTTGGCCAGTGGACAAGTTATTTATATTATGCTTCAGCTAAAAAAAAAGTAAGGCGCCATGGATGTTTGAGGTAAACGGTTAATCTTTAGCACACAGATGAACATAAGCGAGATCATTTGGTTTGAAGCTCCTTATATTACTTTCTTTGTAGGACTGTTTGTATTTTTAAGTATTTGGACATCACAGATGTGTACTTGTGATGTACTATGTACAGAATGAAAGAAATGACATTCAATTTTCTTACAGAAGCAGCCAAGTCCATTTTTTTTGGTGCATTTAATACATGGTACAATGAACTACTGCTGCATTGGCAGTGTTAAATTGTGTTTTTAGCAGCTTGAACGTTACAATTTCACCTTTTTTTCTTAATCCTTTATGAAATACAACTGCAGAAACAAATGACAACAAATCCAGGACAGATGTTTACAAGGGACAATGGCCACCACTGTTCAAGACACAACATGTGCACATACACTGACAGACAGAAACATCAAGGTACCTGTGAGAAACCACCACGACAGTCAGCGTGTGTAATTATTGAATGCTTAGTTTATTTGGACTTGTTCTCAATTTGAGGGGCCTCAATCTTTTCCCCGGTGAGTAACTGCCAGATGCCTCCTCTGTAGTTCTCATTTCCCAAAGCATACAGGAATACGTTGAAGGTGGGAGAAGTCTTAGCCAGGATAGGAGCCATCTGCGGGGACAGGTGCAAACACAACAAGGTTGTTAGTGTGCAAAAGATCTCATAGAACAGGTTGTCATGAAAATGCACTAAAATATAGTTATCACGCTTGTTCAGGTAACTAATTAAAGCCACTGTGTGTAGAGTTTTTATATGATCAAAATGATTCATGAAAATAAGATAATCACTGTGAGAAGTGGTGCTATGTGTTGTTTGTGATAGCGGCCAGCATTGCTGTCTGTCTCTTCTTTGATACTATTGCAGAAATCTTCTTCAGATAGGGACTTTAACATTTAAGATACCTTTGCATGCATGTATGTCAACATGTGACTGTGAGCTATATACATTAATATGTCTCAATTATAGTGGAGGGTGTTTGTGTCTGGCTGTCCTTACCATCCTGAGCTTGGGGGAGACCAGGTTGGCATTCTCCACAGCAGCGTAGAAAGCCAAGATGCCATAGGGACCCCAGCATAGCAGCATTGTCTTAAGAGGAGCGCTGGCATTAAACTACAGAGGGGGTGGATAGAGAGAGAGTGAGAGGGAGAGCAGGAGGGATCAAGTGGAGAAAACAAAGAGAGGATAAGAACAAGAATGATTAGTGACTGATCAACCACAAAGAGTGAATGAGATAAAAATGCCTTGTGTCATGAGGGCAAGTCACATGCCTGGGATCCTACAAGCTTTGTTTCTATGGTTGCACTTCCCCCACTTCTCCTGAAATGGAAATATTCTAGATGTCTTGTGCATAATTTTTATACACATTTTGCCCAACATAACATATGTTGTATCTATGTAAACTTTGGGATCTACACTAAAATTTAAAATAAGGTTCTGTGCGTTTAAACACAGTTTAAGTGTGCAGCATGAATTTCTACTGACTTCCCCCCTGGATGAACACCAGATGCAACTTCCCACCACTTCTGTCTGGACAGTTGTATGCCTCCAGGTCATAAGACATACTGGGCAGTGTATGACTTTACATTACATTACATAATTACTTGGTGGAGAGCTTGATGTCTCTATTCCTTTATGCCTTTATGGTTGAAATGAAAGGTTCTCCAGCTAACTGAGATGACTGTGACTAATAGGCTTATGCAACGTGAAGTGTGGCAACCTCATTTAGCCCCTGAGGAACTCCACTACTGCATTCCCTACGCAGAGATACATTGTTCACGGCACACCAGCTATTGTCCGCAATCCCTACCGAAGTGGTCCTCCCCGTTGTGACAGTGACCTACATTATGTCAAAGCCAGCGTGCTCGCCATTAGTCTGTTTTGTTGCTTTGAATGAGGACCACGTCAGGAAGTTGCGCTTACACTAGGAAGATGATGTCAATATAAGGGGACTTCTTCTTTCTTTCTTTTGTGTGACTTTAAAGCAAGATCATTATGTAGATTTATGTGTACAGCAAAAACGGAGCCAAACTGTCTCCATGTATTAAAAGATAAAACTGCTATGCAAACTTGAAGTGTGTACACCTACATCACTTTATACTTCTATGTGGTAGTGGATTTATTTTGTTTGAACTTACCCTAGGGTTTCCAGTCTTCTTGAATTTCTGTGCAATAGACTGGTAAGAGGACATGACAACAAACACCTGGATGACCATGTTAAAGATGGACATGGGGATCAAGTAGGACACATAGTTTCTGTGGAGAGAAAAACGCTCAGTATAAACTACTAATAGAGAATGCAACAATGTCTATATATAAATACAGACATTGATAGCATGGTGAGGAGTGTATGCAAGTATACATTACCTGTCTCCCTTGCTGTAGTCCAATGTGCAGCAGGTTCTGAGAGGCTCGTAGTCGTACTCTCCCCAGCCGATGAGGGGCATGGCAGACCAGAAGGCAGAGAAGAGCCAGATAAACACAGCTAGAGTGATGGCGCTGCTCCACTGCAGCTTTGTCCCTGACAAGAACAAGGTAAAAACATTCACCTTTTTTTTTTTTACATCTCTAACATCATGTGACTATATGTTTTTCACAATTTGGTAAAGGTCACCCTACTGCCAAAGCCCTTTTAATGTGATTATACCAGGGTATCTAGCTGTCTAATGACCACAGTAAATGGTGAGCATAGCAGATCAGGACACTTCCTATTCCCCTTATTTCCTGCTATTAATGACTGCTAAAAATAGCGGTATGGTTGATTTTATTACTCAGTGTTACCATAAAGAGAAAAGGCTTTCTACCAACACTCCAACCCCCTAGGGCTGTGTTATTTTAACCTCAGAATGATCTGTGGCAAATTAACAGACCCCTTGTTGACCAGCTGGCCTCTGAAAAACATCAGCTTCAGGAACAAAAACCTGGGGTGGGTGTTGTGTGTGGTTGTGTATGAGAGTCTATGCTCTACAGCTGGAGCAAATGCACAATACATTTGTGTTCATGCTGGGTAGGGTTATCTTACTGGTGCAGTACTGGTGGTATCTGTCCCAGGCAATGGCGGCTACAAAGTGGATGCTGGCGAGAGCTGTCGTGAAGCCCTGGAAACCATGAGTCTGGCATCCTTCAGATCCATAAGGCCAGTACCTGGAGACAAAAGATGTGTTCATGAATAAATTAATTAAATTAACCATTTATGTTAATAATGAAACACACTGAAATACTGAAATCCTGCAAGCAATCAATGAATTTACTTATTTCAGACCATTGATCTATAATTTAAAAATAAACAATAACAATAATAGTATCTATAATCCTTGCACTCTCATCTCCTGATTACAGCTTGTAAATCCTCTGCACATTAAGACATAGGCTTTAGCAGTGTATTGACCTTCCCCCCTTTCACTCTACAATTGTATTGTTCCTCCCTCGGTCGATTATACAGCCCCTCGTCGATTATTCACCTCGATGACAGTATATTTTAGTATTATTTGCTCATTATATTTCATTTGGTCACATATGATCAGACTTTGGTTCTTGATTATGAAAGAGGGCAACCCCCTCTTTCATAATGAAGAACTGACATCACTCACCTCAGGAAGCTGGAGAAAGCGGCGATGGTGGCGTTCATGCAGATGCCCATGTCAGCCAACGCTAAGCTGAACACTAGGAAATTGCTGGGGGTCCTCAGCTGTCTCACTTTGAAGAAAGCGACAACTGTCACCGCATTTAAAAGGAATCCCAGCAGACCTTTTGGTGGAACAGAAATAAAAATCATGAATGAAGGCAGAATAAACAGGTCACCAGTGCGCACAATTCATGATGAGGTGTAAACACGCTCTTTCTCTTTTTTTGTTTGTTTGCACACTATATAATATAGAGTTGAAATAGAAAGCTGCAGATCCTTCCTCCTCCAACAAATTCTATCAGTGCCCGGGTGGCTTCAGGTCCTGTCAGGGGTTAACGCGCAGCCCTCGTAGCTTCTCAGCATTCGACTCACTTCCAGCACAAATTGAAAACACTCACCCTCCACCAGCAGACAAGATCCCAGGGAGAACACATCGAACTCGGAGAAGCCCTCCGGTAAAGGGTAAGACGAGACCATCCTGAAGCCGATTTGACGCAACAAAGTGCAGCTGTTACACAGTCTTTACACTCCTCGCTGTCCGAGCCTTTACGACGCGCCTCTGTGTGACCAAAGAGAGTCCGCTTTTAAAGGGGCATTTCACGTGAAAAGCGTGCACTTTATTATGTAAAGCCCCCCTCGCTCTTCGTTGCCCCAATCCGTGCAGGAATGTCTTAATGAACATAACCACACAAACGCAGCCCTGAATGCGTATTTGCCCACAGCGACGGCAAAGCCCTCAATTAGTTACACAACAAAAGCCTTTGTGCCTCTGCGTCCTGGTAAAGGATGCAGCCGCCGCTGATGATGCGGCAGAGCTCTGCGGCGCTTTAAGGAGACGCAACAACAGGTGTCTGAAGAGGCTCAGCATCCTGCCAATCAGAACTACACTGACATTTAAGAAGAAAACAAACGCCTCAGCACAGAACATCAAAAGATTACATCCACTTATTAGTGTGCCTGGTGTGTAAAGCACATACTGCTGTGGATCATATTTATTATAAGCACCACGTGTCCAGTACATAGGAAAAAAAACGTCAAATGGTGACGCTAAATGGGATATGTGTGCTATGACTTGCGCAAAAACGCAGAATACGCAAGAAGGAGCTGAGAAGAGCTGAAAACTCTTCTTAAACGTGCTTTTCTCCAACAATTTTCACTCTACATCTCATCTAAATGTAGTGTCCTTGTTTCTCACATGTATTCACTGGATCCAGACCACACAAAGATAATCAACATCATCGTTCAGCGGGCTCTGATGTAATCGTAAACAAGGAGCAGGGCCCTAGACGGTGCGCCTCAGCCTCGGGGTGCTGCCTCAGGGGCATTTCGAGACTCTTTGTGTTTATTTATGTTTATCTGTGTGCTTGTTGTTTTTGTGTGTTTAGTCTGTTGGTTTGTGTGTCTGTGTGTTTAGATGTGTGTCAGAAGTCTGAGATGAGTTTTGACTGACAACTACATTTTAAAGACTACAAAAACATACATTCAGTGAGGCCCTGTGCTGCTCATATATATTGAAATCACATTTATTTGAGCTGAGAGTTTATTTTTAGTACCACGAATACTGCCACGCCTACTTCAGATGATGATGTGTCATTTCTATTCATTATTGCATACTCATTTTTTGAGGATTTGTGGTGACAATGTCAGTAACAAGAACAATCCCATTATTGTTAGACGTCTGTGATATTTAGCTAAAGCATGAGCTTGATTCATGTACAATAAACGCCTGTTTCAAGTCAGCCTGAGCTGTGTAAATAACATGAAATCCGGCCATCATTCCCAGCCTAAGACAGATTCAACATGTTTCAGCTGGAGCATTGTGTCCAGCTTTTCATGCCATAGGGTTAAGAGGGGACACAAGCCTGACATTGTCTGGCTGTTCAGTCTCAGGATTATAAGATCAGGACTCTTATAAAAGGAAAATATATCTGACAATGTGTAAAGTGTTGAAAATAACTCATTTAATGCAAAATCTTATTATTCAAGAACCTGTGTATCAGGTCATGTTAAAAACTACTAAACTTACATATGTGGGCTTATGTGGGATCATTGTGACACACGTGTTTGTTTCTTTTTGCACACTAAGAATGACATTGCATATCTTTTTTCTTTTTTTTGTGATCAAATGTTTTTATTTGAACAAGAATACAAGTTACAACCAAAAAATATGACTCATTAATGGGCAATAGAGACAGTACAGTAGTAAAATAATAATAGTAATAGTGATAAACTTGCACCTCAATAAGGTGCAGGCAAAACCAAACCAAACCAAACCAAAAGGTTAACAAGCGCAACAAAACTGAAATGAAAAAGGCAAGTAGGAAAACCATCAGTATGTGGCATAGGACACATGTATAAGAGATATAGATGCTACTAAAAACAGTAACTATTGTCTATATTTAGGTGTTATTAATCTCATGTCCTAAAACCACTGAGCAGGCTCTGCGTCTTAAATGTGGGTCAAATGTAAAGTGTGTTCTTGCTGCCAAGTAAAACACATTAAAGGCCTGTGTTTCGTCATCTCTTTTGGCCAGATTTAGTACAAGAAAACACTATGGACATGTGCCAAGTAACTCATTACACTTACATTGCAAAACCAAAGCTCTATAATTAGAGGTATTTCCCCTAGTGTGGGACTTTAAATGGGTTGCTGACATGAGGCAATTCATTCAAACTGGTTTAACATACATTCCTTTCTATTTTAGTCGTTTTGTTGGCATAGAAAATACTACTACTGTAGAGCTGTTTGCTTGCTTCTGATGTAATATCTACACGTGTAATTCATGTGACAGTACATAAATGAAAAGAGACAGTGTGCAGTCAAATTATTTAAATAACTGTTGCAAATTTCTCAGTGGTTCAGTTTCTCTTCTGTTATTTTGCATGAATTTGTTGCCGTTTTGTTTAAAGTCTCTTTATCTGCTTTCTAACTGCCATGATGTTTGTTGTGTTGTGATACTAATTTGAGGTAATCAAATAAAAAAGGGGTGACAGATTAAAGAAAATGTTAAGTGAACATTTTTTGAGTGAGCAGGTTCCATGGTAGGAACCTCAGGCCATGGAATAGAGGCCACCTTGTGGGTAGTGCTGTCTACTTACAGATTGCCCGTCACGACAGAGCTCAAATGAACAAGCTACATTTGAGGGAAAGAAAAAAAAATCCAAACATCATAATGGATTATGACCATTTCGGAAGTGTTTTCTATGATAATAAATACGGACCTCTCTGCGCAGCCTATCGGATTCCGGGATGCAATACGCATCCAAATGAAAAGAACGCCAGTCCTTTCGCTAATCCTTATCCTTTTTATCTCGGGACTCATAGCAGTCGGATCACTATGGGACAGCGAAGCGGTGGGACAAAGCCATGCTGATATTGCTGTAAATGAGAGAAAAAGGCAAGTCTGTTTGGGCGCAAACTGGGCACATGTAGGCAAGCTGCGTATGCGTAAAAGTGCGCCAAAATGTTCCTCATCCTGCTCCTGGGGCTCTATGTGGCCGCAGGTGAACTTGTCTCCCCAGTGAGCTCTTGCCCGTCGCAGTGCAGCTGTTTTTACCACAACCTGAGTGATGGATCAAAGGCCAGGTAAGGAGGATGTCCAAGTAAAAACTTTATATGAGAAACACTGTGTGTTCTGGTTTGTGCGCACATACGCATCTTTTTAGCCGGACAGGTCTTGTCCTCATATAAGGACAGATGTTTGTATAGAGGTGAACACGTGTACAAAAAATAATTCAGGGAGTGCATGTCCAATTTTATTTAATGCAGGATTAACTCTCAAAAGCACTTTCAACCCCATGGATGGATTGGGAAAAGACTATTTTGAGCATTTTTCTGCTTGTGAACCACGTTTTCTGTATTATCCCTTAGACTTCAACACTTATTTAAACATCTGTAGTGCTGATATCTAATTGATTATTGCATTTTGATCTATATTGTTATTTGTTACGTCTAAATAAGTCCCTAAATGCGTAATTTGTGAAGGATGATTTGGAAGTGAACACAAATTCCCTCATCTTCCCTTTAGGAGCGTGATTTGCAATGATCCCGACACATCTGTTGTGCCTGTCGGGTTCCCTGTTGACACATCCAAGCTCCGGATTGAAAAGACGGCCATCCAGCGGTTACCAAGCGAAGCCTTCAGCTACCTCTCCAGTCTGGAATTCCTGTGGATGTCTTTCAACACGCTCTCCGCCTTGAACCCAGACAGTTTTCGGGGCCTGTTCAACCTGGAGGAGCTTCGGTTGGATGGGAATGCCCTCACCGCCTTTCCCTGGGAATCCCTCATGGATATGCCCAGTCTCAGACTTCTCGATTTGCACAACAACCAGCTCACCTCGCTGCCACCGGAGGCTACCACTTACATCAAGAACCTCACCTACCTGGATCTGTCCAGTAACAGCCTGCTGACCCTGCCGGCAGAGGTGCTCTCCACCTGGCTGGCGGCAAAACCTGCGCAAGGGCCAGAGAGCTCCAAAATGATACTTGGTAAGGGACAGTGGCACCCTGGGGTCCAAAAACCTCCTTCCACCCAAACCTCCAGGTCGTGGTTTATGTCTACTTACCCCAAAACCCTGTGCGTAAAAGCAAGCATGTTGATCAATTTTGTGCCAAGCAACATACTTTAACAGCAGCTGGACAATCAGTTGCTAAGCAACACATCATTTGATGTGTGCCATTAAGGTCATTTATTATATCCCCATGTATATTTAAACACGTAACGTGCTTTTAAAAACGACGTAAGATCTTTAGCATCTTTTATTAGGGTCTAGGCTGTATGAACTCATTAAATGGTTTATACTATAATGTAGTTCTCAGCAGATATAAGTGTTTACTAATGTATTTGTCAACAACTATAACTCTATCTGTAGGCACACTTGGGTATGAGTGGGCAATGCATAGTTTCATAATTGTTGACAAATACTTACTCCACATTTTTTTATTAATTTGTTAAAACTCTTTGCACCCAAACTTGCTTAATTGAGAATACATGCCTTTCAGGCAAATGCCAAAATTCTACTTTTGGAATGACTTTTATGCTTATATATGATATGTCTGCCCGTTCTCCAAGGACAAGGACATGGTTTAAGTATTTTGCCTTCAAATTTAGAACAATGCACATGTCATTGCCTACTGCATGTTCACAATACAAATAGAAATACAAAGTTAATTTTCCACTCTGTCATCTTCTGATCTCATCCACAGACTCTGAACAGTGGAGTGACCTTCTAAGTTCAGCTCTAGATTCTGGTGCTTTGTTTGGTCAAGGACAGCAGTGTGAAATGATAGCGAAATCTGACCTTGATCACTAGACCATCATCATCATCGTCATCATCGCCATCATTGCCATCATTGCCATCATTGCCATAGTCATGGTCCTGATGTAGTTTATGAATTAAATGTTAATCCTCTTACAGGATTAACATGCTAACATCCACACCAGCCATCTGCAGGCTGGTCTATCACTTTGCACACAGCTGGACACTTGTCTTCGTCCTGTAGCCTCACTTGTACCCTCACCCTCAGGTCTCCATGACAACCCCTGGGTGTGTGACTGTCGGCTCTACGACCTCGTCCAGTTCCAGAAGTTCCCAACTCTTTCAGTGGCATTCATTGACACAAGGCTCCGGTGTTCAGCTCCAGAAAGTGTATCAGGGGTCTTGTTTAGTGATGCAGAGTTGCGACGCTGTCAGCTCCCACAGATCCACACAGCTGTGGCACGAGTCCGGAGTGCTGTTGGGAACAATGTTCTCCTCCGCTGCGGGACCATTGGAGTCCCCATCCCAGACTTGACATGGTGCAGGGCAGATGGACGAGTCCTAAATGGAACAGGTGAGTCTGTAGGTCTTTAAACGTCAGGGTCTTTCTCTGTGTTGTGTCTGAGATAAGATGCTTTTGTCTGCACTGTAGTGCTGCGGTTAATTAAACAAAGAGCTACCAGTGGAGATAGTAAGGTTGTAAGTCTGATTGACAGCTGCAGCAGTGAGTTATGCAACACAATTACCTTCTTGGTGGTTCTTTGGTTCTTTTTGCATTTATGAAAGGGGACATTTCTCAGATGTCACATCATATTTTTATTGTCTTTTTCATGTTGTCCTTTCTCCATGTTCTCCCTTCTCTGCTACCACAGTCCAGCAGGAAACCTCAAAGGAGGGAATCACCTGGTCCATCCTCAGTGTCCCAGCAGTCTCCTATCGTGATTCAGGAAAATACATCTGCAAAGCCACTAACTACGTGGGGAATGCTGAAGCTGTCATTTCTCTCATTGTGTCTAACTCACCAAAACCAGAAGGGAACCAAACTAGCAGCGACAACAAAGCCAAAGTCAAAAAACCCAACCAGATGGGCAAAGCTGCCTACCAGGAGAAACTGGTGGCCAAGTATGTGGTTCCCACTTCAAGCCCTTCATCCCCGCCTGCCTTGGATCCAGGCCTTCCACCTGGTCTTAGTCCTGATCTTGAATTAGATAGTTACAGCCTGACTGACAGAGCCACTCCTGGGCCTGCCACCTCTTCCAACCCAGACACGCTACTAGATCTGGAGAAGACTAATCTAAGCAACCTGGCGGCCAACACCTCGTCGCTGCAACAGGACCCAGACAGGGTGGTGCGCTCAGTAAAGGTGGTGGGGGACACAGACAATACAATTTCTCTTAACTGGAGAGCCCCTAAAGCCAAGAACACAACAGCATTTAGTGTGCTGTATGCTGTGTTTGGTGAGAGGGACATGAGGAAGATCAATGTCGGGGCGGGGCAGAACCGTGTAACAATTGAAGGGCTTGTGCCCAGGACCAAGTATATTGCATGTGTGTGTGTAAGGGGGCTTATCCCCAAGAAGGAGCAGTGTGTCATATTTTCCACTGATGAAGCAGCTAGTGCCACTGGCACCCAGAGGCTGATAAATGTGATTGTGATCACAGTGGCCTGTATCATCGCTGTCCCACTCACTGTAATTGTGTGCTGTGGGGCACTGAAGAGACGCATTCAGAAGTACTGGGGAAAGAAATCCAAGGATATCCAAGATTCCTATGTGACCTTTGAAACACTGTCTCCTGCCACGAAGGCCAAAGGGCTTGAGGGAGAGTATTTGAACAGAGTGAACCCAGAGGAGTCCAACAGGTTGCTGTCAGCCCGCTCCAGCCTGGACTCTGAAGCCACAGCTAAGATAGAGGGACAGCCTAACGAGTACTTCTGCTGACATCATGCTCCAGCTCCAGCTCCTGCTCCACGCCATCTCCCTCGCACTCACCCATGTCCCAATCCGAACCACAGTACCCATTCACATACCCATCAACAACCCAACCCCCATCTCCACCCACATCCATATCCCCAACACTACCCATTCTCTCACCCTCAGCAACATCCAGAGGTCAGTCCTCCCCCCACACGCTCCCATACACCCACACCATGGGATTCCACAGCACCGGTCCCTCCCCGCTGGGTCACGCCACCAACTCCACCTCCACAGAGAGCCAACTTCTATCAAAGGACTTTTGCACGCTGCACTATAATGGAAATATCAGTTTAGAGAATATTTAACATTTTAATTAACTTGTCTTTTTCAGACTTGATTGCAGAATATAATTATGTTTCTTGCAGATGGACTGTCATACACCGTACCTATCCATGTAGGACAACATTCAGATAAAAGAGTGTGCTCTTTTATCAGTAAGCCTGTCAGAGAAAACATGTCAAAAGTTGAAAGAACGTTACAATCCCTGTCATTTATATTTCATTTAACTTGCATGGCCCAGTTAAGAAACCTCTGCAATCCAACCTGACTTAAAGGGAACTCAACGGCTGATACTCCATTGTTTATATCATATATATGTATGTGTATATACTTTACTGCATGATGTACATTTACAGTTAAGCCTGTGCCTCTGTATATATCTGTCATAGGTCCTCACAGAAGATATACACATAGGCATGGTTCAGTACTGGTGAGTGGAGAAAAGCTGGAGCTGGTGAGAAGTACAAAAAGGGCTGAACTATGACTCTTTGTAAATAGGGTGGAAATGATGCAAAATGTTAAAAATTTCTATTCCCAGCAATGAGACACACACGGAAATATCTCTATGTACCTGTTTTGTGCCACGTAGAGGCATCATCACCCCATTAAAATGTAGATCTATTAACTCTGTTGATATAATTGCGATATAGTTAAATAAACTTTTATATATACATATCCAGTTAGCAGTATTGTGTGTTCTTATATCTGTACTTTCACCTCACCATATTTATCAGTTTTCACACTGGGTTTCTGTTAAGCAAAGATTTAAAAAGGGTGACACAGATTATATTTTATTCTTTATTTTCAGTCAATCTCAGGTGGCCTAACACGTAAAATTTCCACTTTGTGATAAGTCACCCTTTACATAGGGTCTTTAAGTTATAATGGCTTTATTAATATCAAGAAAGTATCTACTAATGCTTTATAAATCAGTTATAAGCCAGTAATAAAAACAGATTTAGTCTAATTGTGAAAAGTTCATCTGGCAGCAGGATATTAATCTTTTTTAGCTCTTTAATTAATCAGTAATCAAACAATCCTCTGATGCACCAATTTTCTAAAAAACAACAACAAACAAAACAAAATTAATTTATGCGCAAATTATTAACTTGTAAGTATTAACTGCTTGCCAGCTTTTATAATACAGTATTGTTAAATAGAAAGGGTAAATGCCAATCAGAAGGATTTTTCACAAATCTTTGATGAATGGCTTATAAGCAGCCCATAAATCATTAGTGAATTATTAGACACATTAGTTACAACAACAAAATAAAGGTTGACTTATTAGAAAGTGGCACTGACTTGGTTCAGACCTCCTGACACTGACTGTCACGTGTTAATCATGTGTCTTTCCCAGGAATTAGATGCCACTTGTTCTGTAGGCCGGTACGTCAGGGATTAAGTTTAATAAGCTTCTCTCGTCTGCCACGCTGCTCATGTCTTGAGCACGAATGTAGCCCCAACTTTTTAGGGAATTTTCGCGGACTATGGACATAATTTGTTACCTGCTAGTTATAGTTTTGTTCAACACCCAGGCGTATGAAACGTTTTCTCAATGTTTACACGGGTGCAGCTGTGTGGAAGAACGTCATGGAAGGTAAGACCTGGTTTCATGTAGTGCAGGAGGTATTTTTAACCTTTGTAACTGTGCCACTGGGTAATGGTAGATGTATTAAAGATATATTGTTATATGGAAATTGCATAGTTTATATTGACTCAAAAAGTCAAACAAGACTACCTCTATAGGCTCAATTGAGGTCTAACTCTAATTATTGTTCCCAATGAATTGTGTTTGTGTTGCATCAGGCTTAGACTGTAACCAAATGATCTCTTGACTTAAATCACAGGTCGCTTGTTTGTATGGAGGAGAGTGCGTTTGGGGCCATACCAGAGAACCTTTCAGATGATATGACCAAAATACGCATAGAAAAATCTCACTTCACAGAAATACCCAGAGGGGCTTTCTCACAAACACCTGCCTTGGAGAACTTGTGGTTGAACTTTAATGATATCACAGTGATAAACTCAAAGGGTCTGGAGGGTTTGGGGAACTTAACCGAGCTCCGTCTGCAGGGGAACAAGCTCCGGTCAGTACCATGGACAGCGTTCGAGGACACGCCGGCCCTAAAGATCCTGGACCTGAAGCACAACCAGCTGGACGTCCTTCCGGAGCATGCGTTAAAATTTTTGCCAGGTCTGACTTACTTAGACTTATCCTTCAATCGGCTTACGGTCATATCGAAGGAAGTCTTCCAAAATTGGCCTCTCTACCAAAAACTGCAGAGCATGGAGGAGCAAGATGCGACTGCTTTCGAGTCGAACGTCGTCCTGGCGCTCCACGACAACGCCTGGCTCTGCGACTGCCGCCTGAAAGGTTTCGTGGAGTTCATCAGGTCCCTAAGCCCCCCGATTATACTGATGAACTCCTACTTGACCTGCTCAGGGCCGGGCTCTAGGGCGGGCAAGTTCTTCCATGAGGTAGAGCTGCTGGCGTGCATGAGTCCCGTCGTCACCACCCAGTCCTCCAACATCAGCCTGCCCCAGGGCGCGAACATCACCCTCCGCTGCCTCGCTAAGGCCAGGCCAGACCCCGCAGTGTGGTGGACATATGGTCTAAAGATAATCAGAGGATTTCATGGTAAGAGTGTCCAGAAAGTGTTATTCACACACAAAGCTCGAGTGATATCTTGTGGTGAATTAGATACTTAAATAGTGATGGTTAAATCTGAATATTGGCGACATAATCACCACTGATGCTCTCAATCTACACAACATCATCAGTGTTGATTAAGATTATAGCGTACCTAATGTCAGCCGTGTTGGTCTACTGCGTAATTAAATAAACATCTGTGTCATTAGACTTAACCTTCAGAGTGGAGCGTTTACTGCAGATCATGAATGCAAGTAACCAGTCCATCATAAACTAATAACAGGCTGTGGTTGTTCTCACTAAACTGCTATCACTATCCCTTCATCTGCTACTTTTGGTAGAAACAAAGACGCTTTTACTCAAGTAAAAGTACTTATATACACATGTATACTTACCCAAGAAGTAAAAGTAGTCATAATAATAAGTAAGACCAAAATCCACACTATACTTTCAAATAACCCTTTATAATGGTTATATTTTGACATGTACTGGTTAATGGACAAGCCATTAATAAGAACAACCTTTTGGTTGCTGATGAGTCAATAATAGTTATTAATAAAATTATTAATAAAGCGTAATGGGTGTCTACCTTGCTAATAAGTGATCAACTCTACAGTTAGAAGTATTAATATGTGATTAATAAAGGAGTTCTCACAGTCTAAAAACCCCACAACAAAAAATAGTAAGTCATTTTCATTTAATTAAAAGATTTATAAAGTAATGTATTACATGTCCTCTGTCATTAATGCATGCTTTTTGTTCTGCATGCTCTGCAGTTGTTCTTCAGAATTAAAGAGTTATATGAGTTATGGCAACCCAGAATATTTTTCTTAGAAATTGCTTATACCTCATGTATGAAGTACTGAATTGAATTAATCTTTACCCGGGTGTCTAAAATTACAAAATTGAGTTATTAAGCATTAATATAGCCACTACTTTAGTATATCTTTTACACACATTATTACATATACAACGTCTCCTTGTAAGTAATGGCTTTAATGGCTATTAACGATAGCCAAAGGGTCTAAATATGTGTTTATCACATCACCTTAGATTTACATATGTTGTGGTGAGCATTTTTCACTGTATGACATTTTATTGATCAAACAATAATTTTAATAATTGGAAAATTAATGGACAATAAAAAAACAATTGTTGCTCTACATTTTATTTGTTTATAAAATAACATTGGCTTTCCTTGTTTTTCTGTCAGAGTCTCAGGAAAGAGTGGATGAAGACACCATCAGATCCCTCTTGGTGATCCCATCTCTCCGTGCAGCTGACCGTGGTCTCTACACCTGCACTGCTATCAACTTCATTGGAAACGCCTCTGTCGGCATCCTCCTGGACGTCCTCTCTTCTGGCGACTCCTACCCATCACTCCCTGGCATCCCGGCTCATCCACCTGCTGCTGTTGATGAAAACGTCTACATTGACATCCGCATTGCCAAACAGACAGTACACGGCATCTCCATTGAGTGGTACGCTACCTTGGACCGTCCTGCTGAAACCTGGTTCACAATCCACTTAGGCCTTGCCGGCACTGATAAGAAAGAAATGATCTACATCGGCCCTGGGATTCACTCTTATTCTGTCTCTGACCTGATGCCTGCTACCAAATATGAAATCTGTGTAACTCTTAAGAACCAGACACCACGTACTGGACAGTGCATTGTGTTTGTGACAGGAAGTGACATTACTGAGATGGAACAAAGGCAGAAACTGATTCATATAATAGTGATAGTTTTAGCCATGGTGCTGGCTGTACCTATAGGTATGTATGCCTGCACCACTGACACTAAGTTCGCCTGCCTGGAGGGTATCATGGAGTCCTGGAAGAACCGACAGAGAGGAAACAGCTCGCCAGGGATAGAGCGGGAGAGGCAAGGCACCTTTGACAGCCTACAGGCTGCCAGTGATGAGGGCCTGGTTAATAAAGATTCCAGTGAAGACAGGAAAGTGAGGAGGAGGTCAGATGACAGACTGCACAAGTTCAAGGTTGACAACAACAGACCCACGGCTGAACTATATTAAGTTGTTATCTTTTCCTCTGTTCTAGGCCGAGGAGTTTGTTGCACAGACGTGAATGCTGACTGTTATGTCAAGAGTGTAATTCAAGGACCTGCACCACTGTAGAGAAAAGATGCAGTTTCTTTCTGTCTGAATGATGACATGTTTGTCTTGTTGTCATGATAATGTCAATGATCACATATTTTAAATTGCTGCTTCGGATAAAGCCTTTGTGATCGATTTAAATAGAGGAATACTCACATTTACTGCTGATGAGTCTTTCAGTCGTACATGCTCACTTATCTTCTGCTTTATTTGTATGTAATTCTCTATTTGTGTTCTGACTGATTTCATTTTGGTGTACCTCTTTGGCTCAACCATAAATTCAGTTGACATATTTTTACTGCCACTATAATAATACTGTATGTTGACCAAGTAAATCCCATAAACCAGATGGTGATTATTTGGAATAATGAAGTGATTGTGCACTGTGTCAGTAGACAATGTCTTCATTAAATATCAACTGATAACGTTAAACTAGTATACAGTACGTAATTGATATATGTTTAGTTATTGTATTCCTCTTTAAAAGTGCACATATCAGTGGATTTGGATAAATAGAATCAACACCTGAAAATAAGAATCTTCCATGTTGAACCGCCTCCAGTGTTTCTACAGTAACCCAGAACGGACAAACCAAACATTGGCCCTGAATAGGAGCTGTCTTGTTTTATGCACATTTTGTGGCGACCACAGTTTCTCCTTTATGCTAGAAAGGAGATGATGACACAAGTGGGTTGCAATCAGTAACTACACCACTAGATGCTAATTTTCCCCTCGGCGTATTTCTTTTAAAGGGGTGACAAAAATGTCAAACAAAGTGACAACCTTAATTTGTTGTCTCTTTTATGTAGCTCGTGGTTACCAGGTAATTGAATTAAATTGTTTTGTTAATTGAACTGTGTACTTAATGTGAATCTTTTTATTTTCAGGTTGGCAAGTGAATGGCAAAGGTTAAAGGACAGGTTCACAGTTTCTCAAGTCTGTTTTAAATCAAGAGGCAGATGAAACAATATGAAACACTGAAATAGGTTTTGCTTTCTGTAATTGTACATCATGTTCATTTCATTCATTCGTTCATTCATGGTCATTATGAGATTTCTTCCTAACTTAAGTGATGGAGGATAAAATCCACAGTCCTTGTTCATGGCAAGAAAAATATGCTTAACTTTATATAACTTATATGATAAATAAATATAAAATGTATAAATATTTTGCAAAGTCAAAATATTTTTAATACATCATTCCTGCTTTTTGTTACTATAGCTCCACTGCAGCTCAACAGGTGAACACTATCAGGGGAAACACTGAGAAAGAATATAGTGCCAATAAGACATCATTCGACTGACTCAAACTGCTGAAGCAAAGTATTTACAGATAACACACACACACAAAAAAAAAATGAAAATAAGATAAGATAAAATACAAAACGACAACAATAACAATAAATATAGGAATACAAATAAAATTACATACATAATCTACAAAAATACGTACATACAGATAACACAAACATTTGTCAACAATAGGAAGTCTCCTTTTTATAGACCAAGGACTGGATTTATTATTAGTTACTGCTGAAGTGACTGAAGTCATCTGATGAAGTCGTATTTCTTCATGTGAACTGTAGATTTCCATTAACATATGTCTAATCCTCTCTGCTGCTCACTGTACATGTACGTCACAGTTGTCTCCCATTTCTCCACACAGCAGCCATGCGTCACACATGATCTGTGCTGCACAGCCCAGACAGATGGTGCATCGGATATGCCTCAGCCAATGGCATTGTTCATTTGACATAATACCCAAACACCGGCATCCTCTCCAATATCCCTTCCTGCCGTCACTTTATGATCAGATCACACAAGACCCCCTCCTCCATCTCCATGTGTTGTCATCTGTGATGCAGGGAGATCAGTTCATCTCTGCTGGGGCCCGCTTCTATTGACTTAAGATCAGGATTTTAAATGTACTGGTTGAGATTGGCAGCTCTCATTTTCTGGACCAAGACACATATGTTTTCTTGCTTGTTCATATGTGTTTATATGATTTGAAAGTGCCGGATTGGTGCTGGCTGCTCTTTGTTGTAATCCTTATCCACAACACAAAACAGTGCAAATTCTGTGAACACTCAATTTCAGCTAATTCAGCATAGAACACAAATGAATCACATCTTTATTTTGGCTTATCTTATTTTCCTCCTCACTTGAAGTTACATATCGCCACAGCTGCTGATCTCATATGCAGCAATGATCAAAGATCACAGTTAACCATGTGCAAAGCAGATATTTCCTTTGCCTTTAAGATCTCCAGCTGCTTCATAGGATTTCAAACCATGTGCATAGCTTCCTTTCATTCTAAAGCATCAATGCTCTTTGCAACTTTTACTCTATAATCCTCTATCAAATAGCTCAGTAATCCTGTCTGCCTTTTGCATGACATAATGCATGATCTTTTGGGCTGCTCTTCATATTCCCTCTTTTTATTTCAGAGCATTAACAACTTGTAAAAACTGAGAGAGTTTTTAAGTTTATGTGTGTGACAATCTTGACCTAAAATTGAAATGCAGTTCCCCAAGAATCTCTGATTGCAAACCTGAAAAGGCAGCACATTGCGCATTTGCGGGAAAACATATGTGCAGTATGTATGATCGCGGGAAAACATATGTGCAGTATGTATGATCTGAATTTAGGAGGCGATTTCCACAGAGTCTGCTCTGTGTCATCATCACTATGTAAAATGTCCAAGATGAGGTTGCAGAAAGTTTGATGTCAGTCACACACATCTCGTCAGTCCAAACTAGATCAGGCCAGAGGACTTTTGGATTTTAACCAAAGGTACAATATTGCAAAAAGATGAAGTTGGCCTTGGATTAGAGAGTGTAATCTGCACATTTCATGTTTTATGGGACTTTGAAATAGTGTACATGTTTGGTCATGATGTCTACACAAATACCCAGTGAGTTATTCAGTGTAACTTTAGAATTGGTAACACTCACATTGATATTGGAGCTAAGTAGAGCAAAAGGGCTTTTATCAAGCCCTTGTATCAGATGAAACGTTTTGTGAAGTTGTCATTATACACCTCATTCTGTCTCCCATAATATGCATATTCCTGTTAATACATGATATATTAGTAGTTTGGGATATGCTGCTGTTTTGTTTTCCAGTAGTTTAACACATGCTTTGACAGTCAGGATTTGGGAACACTGTCCCTCTGGTATTCTCTGTATACAGTAGGGGGCAGTAGAGTATATTTTCAGACTCATTAAGGAGGTGTTTGTCTTAAGCTAATGACAACAAACCTGTCTCACTCTCTTTTACATAGTCTTCAAGGCTAAAGTGTGGATTGAGTCCAGGACATGTTCTAATCCTGGACAGTTGTAGTTGGTCGTGGCCTCAGATAGGTCTGATAATGTGCAGACTAAGGTGAGTTCAAATCTAAAATGAGTTTCAAAAGGCTTAATTTGTTGTCAATAATCCAACTGCACATTCATCTAAACATAAAAATCAATGTTGGGAAGTAACTAAGCATATTTAGTCAAGCAAATACAATTTTGAGCATCTTGTATTTTCATTTTATGTTACTGATTTACCTCTACTCCACTACATTTATGCATCAGTAGTTATATAATTCAAGATGTAATATTAAAACACTGACAGGGGCCTCTCTACATGCAGTGAGTAACTTTTGATACCTCTGGTATTTTTTACTATAAGTACAGTTCTTATCCAACTGTGATCTATTCATCTAATTGCTACTTTTACTTTACCCTTACTTTAGTAATTATCTAAACACTTCTTTCACTACTGTTGAAATTACAAATGAAGTCCTTTTATTGGTAATAAAATGACAGCAACAGTTTTGACAGCAACAGTTTTTTGACAAAAAAAAGAGACACCAGTTGAAACAAATAAACCACCACATGTACAGTAGAAACAGGGGAAACGCAGTCCTTTGTGTTTAAATAAACATATCGTGACTGCTGTAAAACACAGGGCCTTACACCTGCGCAGTAGGATTACATGTCTTCCTAATGTGATGCGCTGATCTCTTTAGTTAGTTCAAGTGTCATGAAATCTCTTGTAAGGAGCTTGGTTGGATCCCAAATAAACAGTCTCGCTTGTTGAAATCTGAATGACTTAATTCCTGGCAAGGGATCTGGGATGAGGAACTTTAAGCCACTAGTGTGTCAACAAAAAGTTCAATAGGTGGATTTTATCCCTTACAATATGAGACAGAAACTTCAACCAGAAACAAACAATGAACTGTTGTGAATTAAAAACACCATCTGAATGATAAGACACATGACAGGAAGTGTTTTTCACACCACATGAAAGTGACACAAACAGACAATGACACAAAGAATTAAGCCGTTAGCTGTTTCAGTGTATTTCATCTTTCTGAGAACACACACACACACACACACACATTCACACATTCACACAAGAAGCACTGATTGAATTTTAAAGTTCATTCTTGACCTTGTGAACAGCAGTAAACAATATCACCTCAGGGTTTATGTCGTGATCACATCACATGATCTTCATCATGTACAAATTAAGTTTGCCCACTTGTTGGATATGTGGATGTTTATAATTTCTTTTTTAAAAATTTCTTCTTAAAAAGTTCTGTAAAAAAAAAAAGAAGGAAATTTGAACATCTACATCTCTATGGTACCTGGATCTGCTGCATGAAAGCTCCAAAATTTCTACTAAATGGACCTTGAGGTGAGATTGTTTTGTCAAACACTACTGATGTTTCAACAACCTTTTCTGCTCCAGTCTCATCTTGAGCTCTGTAACCAGCGCTTTGTTCATAGTGTCCTGTCTGGTTATCACTGGCTTCTTCCTAGGTTTGGGTGCTATTGTCGCTGAGATGCTGGGTACTGCCCAAGGCCTCTCCCCTGGGATGTAGGGGGGTGGTGGTGGAGGAGGCATATATGGGGCAGAAGGCGGCGGAGGTGGGGGCCATTGTCTCACAACATTGCCGACATTGTTGTTATAGTTAACATTCTCCACGATGACCTCAGGCTCCGGCTCCTGCTCTTCCTCTTCTACTTTGAATTTCTCTCCGGGAGTTTCAGGTTTCTTGAAAGGGTTTTTGAAGTTCCAGCCCTGTTTCTGTGGCCTCCTCCTTATGCGACGGTTTGGCAGAATCCGGTTGGATTTTTTGTTGCGCATGAATGTTGCAGTGGAGATGAAGATCGTGACTAAGACCATGAGACTAATAAGACCACCAAGCATGCCTAGGATTCGCAAAGGCTTGTTTCTACTCTGCATCAAAAATCCCAATGGGCCCCCATTGAGTTGGGTCTGTAAAAGAGCACAGGGAGAGTTCACATCCATGGGACTGAAGTCATAATCTGGCACACAAATGTTAACTTCTAAATAGTGTCCCGACTATGTGCTCTGCTACTGCATGTATTCATCGTTTGGCCAAAAAATGTCATGTGAGGTGTAAAATACAAAACTCCTAATGTACTGCCATAATATAATAATATACATAATATATAATATATAATATGTTTCTGGTTCCTGGTGGATGTCTTACAAATTAAACACGCTAAAATGATGATCATACTTAATTAACATAATTAATTATTCTACTATTTTATTTTGTCAAGACAAGATCAGAAAGGTTGACCAGGAAACTCGCTGAGACCATCCAGCATCTGAGAATAAATATATGAATTCATGTGAAAATGAAAAACCAGAACCATTTTTTACTAGTACTAAATCGAAACATGAAACATGGGAACATGTTGAGAGGACAGTTTATATTGTGCTCTTGTACTCTTTTACAGACACAGCTTTGTTATACCACAAAATCCTTTTAACACGAATTGCCACAAATTCTTGGTATCACAGATGAAAAACAACAGTTCTGCTGTGCTGATGATCTCAAGGCAAGCTTCATTTATGGCAGAGCCCTCCTCATAATCTTTCTGATCTTGCCCTGAGATTGTATTCGGGACTTTTTCACAGATTTCCAGTATATAAGAGTTGAAATGAAGATTGTGAGTGAAATGGCGAAGGTGACAACGGTCAAACAAATCCCAAACACAGCCCCTCGACGTTTCCTTAGGCCCAAGAAGTATGAGAAAAATCTGGATTTGACCTGAAAACATGACAATTGCATTTGTGTAAGACGCAAAAAATTTTAATTGCCACCTAAGCAAACAACTGATATGGGTTATTCTGCAGAAAAGATGCACCTCTACCTAAATTGATGAGAGGTTTCAACACTGGATGTAAACTAATAGTAAGGAATGATTAAACAAATAAGAACATTTGCTATTTACATTTCATTTGAACTTAAAACGGGGGCTTCAATCCCAATCAAAATGTGTAAATCATCATATGAATAATATGAATAATTAATTGACATCTACTTATCTACTTTGTTGCAACTTACAGCTTCAGTGATGTCGATCTTGATGACTGCAGTGGTGCTAAAGGACGGCTGGCCTCGGTCCCGGGCCTGCACCACCAGTGACCAGGTGCAGTCTCTCTGCTTGGTGATGTTCTTAATGATGGCCATTGACTTGATGTAGGACTTGAGCATGATCTCCCCCGTCTCAGCATTTATGTCAAAGATGTTGTTGTCTGGCTCAGCTTTCATGATGGCATACTCAATAACATTGTTTGGTACTTCTGCATCATCGTCCATAGCCTGTGTTGATGTAGATGCATTCAAATAAAAATGTTACGTCACTGGTGTTATTCTTGAATATCACTTCATCTAACATAGTAAATCACTAAATACCTCGATTTTCACTGGTGCTCCAATCACCATAGTTGTCTCGAGGAAGTTGTCATTAAATGCAGGTGGGTGGTCATTCAGGTCCAGCACTGTCACAAAGATCTCAGCTAGACTGTACTTCCCCTCTGCGTCCTCTGCCTTCACATAGAAGTTATACTTGGACTTCACCTCTGCATCCAGGCTCGCCCAGGGCTGGGTGTAGATGATCCCAGATGCAGACTGGATCAGGAACCTGTAAATTGTAACATGATTTATGAAATTTAACTCACATGCATGCAATACAGTCATATTTTCTTACACAGCGTTGAATATTTTCCTGATTATGATTGTTGTATTTTAAGCTTTATGTGTACTGTGCATTTTCTACAGGTGATGTGACCACATTTGTGTAGGGATGTGATTTTCTCATTCAATTCAGGGGTTTGGGGCTTTAAATTTATAATTACCTAGGCTAAGTAATATTAGTACAAAAATAGTTACAGCACCCATGCCCTCCAGGAACCATACATAACACATAGACATGAGAATGTTGATCATCTCATCTAACTATCAAAAAGAAAACAAAACTGTGCATCTCCCAAAATGTTGAACTATTCCTTTATCACTTTACTGTCCCATTCCAATTAACTTCAGTCATAAAAGATTGAACTGTAAACATATGGAGCAAGAGGAAACATTGTTTCACTGACTGACTTTGTTTGGTTACCCGACAGTGACTTTGTCACAGTGTAAGGTAGTCAGAAGCAAAGAGCGGTCTATTTTCTCCTCCAATCTCATTAGAGGATTAACAAAGACAGAGGACGAGCAGGCAAAGATCAACACTGTGTGGTCCTGTTTACGCTGAGGCATTCTACAAGATATCATAAAAACAAGTGGTTGTGCGGAGAAATGTTTGCTTCATAACAAATCTCAAGTTCAGAGTGGCATTTTGGAGTAATCAGAGGTGACATACTTTCAAAATGGTTTTGACCAAACAAGTTAAGATGAAAGTGCTCTAAATCTCTCTCCTCTGCTTATTTTAGAAATCCTTCTCCTAGACACCACGTGACATCACACATCTCCTCTAATTCATCACTACTGCGCTCAAAATCTGTACTGAGAGGTCCAAAAATAGTTTCTACCTACATTTCGTCGTACAAAGCAGTGTGTCTTGATCTGTCTGTTTACTTTGGCGCTTCTCATTATAGGTTCATGTTTGCTTTACTGTCTTTTGGTCAGACAGAAATGCAGACAGAAATGTGAAAAACAAACAAACCATTTTTCAGTATTAATTGCGACAGTGTTTAGATGTGTTAGAGATTAAGTTTTGTACAAAATGCAGGTGATCTTTAGTATTCTGTTTGCAGTGATGTGAAAGGAAAGAACGTTTGTGAGTAAACTGTGTTAGACAAAACAGTCAATCTTTTTTCTAAGAGGTTAGACTTCTACTGGAAATTTAATAAAAATCGAGCTCAGAGAAAATACCAGCAAATCCTCTGAGGGACTATAGTACTTTGGTCCAATAAACAGAACCAAGTTTTTATATGAAAAAACAAGTCTGCTGTCATATTTCTGTACAGCTTTCTGGCAGATGTGTTTTTAATGTGGGTGCTTTTCACTTACAGTAGTCCAGCACTCTACAATTAAAAATGCTACATACAGGCTAAGATTTGATTCATTTAATTAAACTATTTCCTTGAGATAAGTGTACCATTGATGTTTTTTTTAACAACGCTGTTTTACTCCAGGGTATTAAATGTGAGTACTGTTGTATAGGCATTTGTGATTTTCTTTTAAAATATTTTATTCTGTTGGAACATCATGTACTAACAAGTACTTTGACAACATGCTTTGGTTTTCACCTCCTGTAAAAAGAGTAATTTCTTTCTCTCAACCTGTCAAAACAAACCTAACATTCTTATACTCACATGTCAGCCCCTGATCCGTAGATAGAGTACTTCACCTCACCCCAAGGGCCTGAGTCTGGATCTGTTGCCTGGAGACAAATAGAAAAAAAATCAGTGTAATGGCTTAGATTGCAGCACTTCAACAATCCAACATAACATTCACAGTCATAGTCATCTTTATTTCATCTTTGGGAGTTTTTAAGAAACAATTTGTGATTTAGTGAGCAAAGGCATATGCCCCCATTTGCTGTCATTGCTCTGGGGTCAAGTCAGGCCTCTCTCTGCATCTTACCTTTGATAAACATAAAAATATTCATGTTAGATTTATTTGTAATGTTTTTTTTATAAAGTGAATGAGGAAAAGGCACCATGGACTCTCTCCCAAACTGAACAAATCTGTGCTGGATTGGGACATCATGTTACAGAGGTCAGCTATAAAAAGACTGATTTTTGATGTCATAGGAACATCATCATCATGATAGGCGTCAGCTAATCTGTCTGTCTGTCGCTGCAGGGATGCCTGTTCGCTGTCTCCGTGTGTCCAAGGTCACTTGTTGGCTGTTCTTTCATCTGATTGAAATTGCCTGGGATCAAGAAAATGAGCCTCAGAGGTGATCACGCAAAGGCAGGATTTATTGGTGAGCATCCCTGTTGCTTTGAACCTCAGTAGGCCTGATATGAGCTGACAAGGGCGAAGGATGAGATAAGACAGTCCCAAAAAAAGACATGCTGTCTGTCTGTCTGTCTGTCTGTCTGTCTGTCTGTCTGTCTGTCTGTCTGTCTGTCTGTCTGTCTGTCTGTCTATCTATCTATCTATCCTTAAGTGTTCATTTATTTCACATATTTTTGTGCTGCAGCTGCATGTGCTACTAAGCTTTAGGGGGAAAAAATCTGGGAATTTGGTATTACACAACAAAATGAAAGTGATAGCCATCTGGCAGCTTACCTCGCCTTGCTTTTATCTACATGCTTACACATATTATCCCAACCGCACTGCACAGAAATTCTACATTTAGGGAATTAATGACCCTCTTGGGCATTTTGTTCAAATCAGCATTCCTCTTTAGCTCAGAGTGACGTACATTGGTAATGGCATGTATTTTTAGACAGGATGAAGACTCACTAACCGTGACTGACACCACATTGGAGCCACCAGGTGAGTTTTCTGGAATTCTGGCGATGTAGTAATCGGAGGAGAATTTGGGAGCGTTGTCATTGGTGTCCAGGAGATGAATGACAATGTCTGCTGTGGCACTGAATCTCTCAGGCGTATCAATCTCAACTGCAAGTAGCTAAAGACGTAAAAAACAAAACGTTTGTTGAGAAATGTGTGTTTCTATGATATGTAATCCCATTTGAATCTACTGTGGTGCACACATAACATCAGGGGTTAACCTTGTATGTGAGAAAATGATGTTTCTCATAGTCCATGGCAGCTGAGTCTTCCACTAAGATTGTTACTTGGGCTTCATTGAGTACAGTCTGAGGGACGACTCGCAGCATCCTTCCTGGTCCGATCAGTCGCAGAGTAAATTTAGCATTCGCGCCCTGCAAGAACACACATCATCATATTATTGAGAATGTCTCATTAGTGAAAATGATAGTTGTTATGTTATATATGCATGAACCTATTTATAGTAATCTGCATGTGATACAAGCAGACATACAATATAATCCATGTAGTGTATAGTCTATTCAATCAGCATAAAAGCGTTGTATCTTTTCATAATGTATGAGAAATCAATAGGATATCGGTAGCAGCTGCAATAATCTTGGTGACTATCACTGGACATAGAGAGCTTGCCCTGATGTTGTAACAGTATTATCTGAGCATACATTTGGTGAACATCAGCTATTCGGAAGAGGCCCATACAGGGAACTGGAAACAAACAGAGTCTTGCATAAGCTGACAAATGACATAGATAGGGCGTACCTTTTTTAATTTGTGTTGCATTTTTAAAAGGATTGTCTGTGATTAATAGCAAGCTTAAAGTCATTTCAGAGACAGAAAGGCACACTACCAGCCTGAACACAATGTTGTGGCATGATGAATGTTGATTAAATCAAGTCCTTTTTTGTTAGATAACAATGTGATTTTGTCAGAAAATGAGTGTTATTACATAATAAAAATCACTGTTCCTCTCTCAGAAACAGCTTACAAAGGCATTATTACTGTATCAGCGCTAAAAGATGATCTTTGCTCAGTAAAACATCACTGAAAATAGCAAGTCATTTTTCCTTCAGTCATTTTTATAATAAGCACAGTCATTGTATGAGAAAATATGGAAGACAGTAATGGTCCCCCCCACCTGATCTGAGTCATTGACAGTGATTCTCAGCCCCCGGAGAATCTCTCCCTCTGGCGGATGCTCATACATGGTCAACTCAAACATGTTCTGTGGGCCGTTCTCTCCGTAGAAAGTAGGTGGATTATTGTTCAGGTCTACCACACGAATCACAACCGTGGTCACCCCATAGTCCAAGAGTCTGCCTTCTGGGCTTACTTCTGAGGCCTGGACACAGAGTAAAGATTATGCAGCTCAGCACACATATGTTATATGATAGCTAACCATCAGATCAGTTGTACTTTGTGGATTTGTGTCCAGAATAAGTAAATTTGAAATCATATGCTTGGCTATCTGATAAAATAATTCTTGTTTTCTTTGCAGATTGTTTTATCCATTGTTTATTGCCTTTATGAATATACTAAAGTCAAAATGCAATTAACACTGTACATTTTTACACACAGACAGCTACAGGCAATAAAAGGTGTAAGTTTTTTCTTACAAAGTTATCTGAAAGTAGCTGACAAAGAAATGTAGGTTTTACCTGGTAACAGAGTGTGACTTGTGACAGTGATGCTGAAAAGAATATAAGTCTGGCCTTTTTTTAAATATAGTAAAACAGGATGGATGAATGAACTGTAACTTACCTTGACTTTAATATTAAAGATTTCTCTCCTCAGATAAATGGGGAGAGTCAGCAGGGTGATGCAACCTGTTGTTTTATTGATGCGAAAATCACCATTGTCACCTGGCGAGACAAGCAACAGACAGACCTGTGAGCGCTTCGCTGTGTTTCGAAATCATCTTCTCTAAGTGAAATGCTTACCATCCTCAAAGGAATAACGGATTGGATTTGGGTTTCCCACGTCACCATCTTTGGCTACCACAGTAAATATTTCAGATCCCTGGGGGAAGAGATCATCAGAAAGGCTCTGCTGTTAAATCAATACTAAAACAAGACTGATAAGTGTAGAACCTGAATATAACTTGGATACTTGAATGACCTGCTTTACAGCTGTAAAATATCTGCCAATAAACAACTTCATATGTCAGTCAGTGATAGGCAGTGATATTTCCATGATGTAACTCAGTATAGGGATGGGTATTGGTTGAGACTTTCCAAAACACCCAGTAACCCTGTGGCTCGTACACATCTAGTCATAACACATAAAACATACCACAAAAATGTATTCAGCACCTTTCGCTGAGTCTTCAAAGATACATTGAAATGTCAGCTCCCTAATTATTCCCTTTTGGATGAAAGGGAAAAAATGTAATCTCTCTCCTATGATGCACTACGGCAGTGATATTTCCTGACTGAGGAGATAATGTGGCTTTCACCTGCTGTGAGAAGGCAGCACAGACATTACTGTAAATGCCAGCAGCTAAAGCTGTGTGACGAGATAATGCTCCACTGGATTATAGCCTCTTTCGTTGGTTCTTAATTATACTGTGTGTATAGAAATAAATTGTTAGGTTACCATGTGACTTTCATTTAAGATGGCAGTGTAAATTTATTAGAATATGAAAGAAACATGACGTTATTTACAAAAGTGTTGCAAAATATTTAAAAACTTGTGCAATAAATAATTTATTCTACAAATGTTCATGTTTACAGTCAAAGCAGCTTGATGTTTTTATACTCACTGGCACTGAGACTTCATAAACATAGCCAAAATATGGAGTTCCAATAAATGATGGTGGAGTATCCTGTGCATCGATCACATTGATTGTTAGGGTAGAAGAGGATGACATAAACTGCTCCTTGCCATTAAAATGACCCCCACCATCCTGTAACAAAAGCAATGAACAGTTTAAAAAAACAAAAACAAACAACAAAAAAAACAGAAGAATTATAAATGCCTTTCCTCCAGGTATTTTTACACTTTGTAATGTTTAAAAAGCTTCATTTACATTGTTAAATTTTAATGTAATTGTAAATTGATTGTCTCCAAGAGTGAGCTATAACTTATAGATGTAGCTAAAAGGAAGCATCTCTTTCATATACAGAATTAATTTTGTTTTGGTCAAATATTTAAAGGTGCCCTGTGAAGTTTTCCTCATGTGCAGAATTATCATTTTACCCAAATATATGTTGTGTGCCATTGAGGCCTACCAAACATGTACCAAACACGTCTTTCCTCTTTAAAAAATTGCAAAGCCGATTTTGATGCAATGTTTACTTCAATCCTTATTGCTACTTTGCTACTTGTCTTACTTTTGACTGCTACCTCTTAGGGTTAAAACATTCACAGGGTACCATTTAAGGACCAGTGTGTAGGATTTAGTGGCATCTGCAGTGTTGTTACTGATTGCACCTTGGCTTACACTCTCTTTCCTAACGGAGAAGAGAAGCTGCAGTGGCTGTGAAATGTGTGAAAAATGTGAAAGGCCCCAACTATAGCCAGTGATTAGTTTAGTCTGTTCTGGACTCCTGTAGAAATATGGCGTCTGTAGATATAATAGGCTCATTTTAAGGTGACAAAACCATAATGCTGTTTATTTTCAGGTGATTATACAGTAATAAAAGTTATGCATATTATATTATATTTCTGCTATATTCTGTAAATAGAGTCATCTAAATCTGGACCAGAATGTTTTTGACATGTTTAATACCTTTGCAAAAACAGTGATAAAGTGTGTCTTTGTTTTCTCATAGTCCAACGTTTCTCCAGATTTGATACGTAGGACACCACTGTGTCTATCGATGGCAAATAAAGTGGTCTGAGAATTCTGTAACAAAGAACAGGACAAAAGCAGGATTTTAAAAGCACACACAGAGACACATTTTAGGTCGCATGAATAAAAGCCTGGCGCTGAAACCCCTAAACCCCATTTACAACTGCTCACGTGCAATATCATAACAAGTGGTCAGATGGCTGCATAAAAACACTCAGTAACCACTTGAATTAGGCCACATTTTGTATAAAGTCTATCTCTTTGTCCATCTGGATGTAAAGAGCCCATATGCTCAAGGACAGGGCAGGCAGGTGAAAGCTGCTGTATCCAGATGTGCACTGCCTCATCACTGTCACTCCAGGCCAGCTGTTGTTCAGTCCTAATAGTCCAAAGTGCAAACATCCCCTGCCACCCCCAGCTAAAGCAGCCCTCTAAGCCTCCAGTACCTGACACAAATGTAATTGTGATTTAATCCCCGTTCTCATAACTACACAAGCATATTCAGGCACATGCACAAATTCAGACATGAGCAACATCTAACTGATGGTAACCTTGTTATCAGTACCGATATACATTATTTCCATCACATGCAGATGGACGTTAGAACTGTCCAGTTCCAGCTATATTGTGAGCATTTAAAAAATGTCTTATTAATGTATTCATTTATTGCAGAAGACGAAGTGGGTGGGATGTGAGTGGGCAGTATTTTCCTACCTGGAGGTAGTAGTTGACGGAGCCACCTGAGCCTGTATCTTTGTCTACTGCCTCGACTTTGTAAATGCTGCTGCCAGACGCAGTTGTCTGAAATGTGCAACACAGAAAACAATACCCGTCACAACATATAGTGCTTAACAAGAAATTATGTAACACATATTAACTTTCATATTTGCCTTAACTTACTTCCAGTACATCAATGATTGCCGGCATGTTATAGAATTCAGGTTTTTCATCGTTTGTATCCATGACAAATATTGTGACTCTTTCCACAACCTACAACACAACCACATGAAACATGCTCAGGTTTATTTGGGTTTGATTCATCATGATGGATTAAGCATTACTGAACTGGATGTTGTTGATACCTTGCTTTGTCCGTCCGTGATGCTGACAAGAACGTCAATAGAATCTTGTTTCTAAGCAGAGATAGAAAACAAGTTAATATCAAGACTTCAAATGATTAAAATAATATCATATCGAATTTATCTATCATATATAATTTTCCTACCCATATGTCCTCTGAAGCACATGTTATGTTTACCTCTCTGTCCAACGGTTCCACCAATGTGATGTTTCCAGATACAGGGTCGACCCTGAAATACTCTCTGGACCCTGGGTCAAAGGAAAGGCCATACCTCACCTCCTGGCCTTCAGGATCTGTGCCATTGAGACGATAGATCTGTGTACCTAAATGAAGACATCATGAATTTAGTCAAATTAACCTTAGCTGTCGGCTGGTTATTTGCTGGTTATTTTAGACAGATAAATTCAAAATGTAATAATAAAAGAATGCTTGATAAAACTGGTTCCAAACACAAATAAACCTGTCTCTAACAATCAATCGAGGACGGTAGTTAACCCATTTGGGCAAAACAAGGCTGACACACAGGATGCAGCAGCATAACAAGCAGGGAAGGTGTAGAGGGACAGCTGCACCACATCTACAGCCAGCAAACTGTCCCTCACATCAACAGGTGGCACCAACAGATGAGCATGTTAGTGTGAGTATGTACATGCCAAACAACATCTGTCCATCTATCAAAGACTATTTAACATCCTGGACTCTCTAACATTGGCAACTAAATCATGCAATTTTGTTGATTGGTCGCTCCACCAGCCTATTAACTGTCCAGACTAAATGTCCTGTATGTCAGAAGTTGATCTCACCGATAGCCGTGTCCTCAGAGAGGCTAAACAGTGCCATGTTCCCATTGTGGCTGTAGGGTCCATTGTCGAAGAAATAGGGGGCAAAGTCTGCTTGTGCTGAGGACAGAGACATAAAACCATCAGTGAATGTGTGAAAGTCTTATGTCAGTCTCCTTAAAATGTGACAGTATAACATTTAAAACAAGAAGTACCACATTCATTCTCTTACAAAGTTGAATTCATGAGTTATAACACACCTTTAATCTCTTTAGTACACTCAGGAGTTTTGCTGCAACAGTCTTACTTGGTCTAGTATGAGCAGTGGTGGTTAGTGATTACTAATGTAAACAAACTTAAGCTAGATATTGCTGTTTTTGTCCATGACATTACTGAGCGAGTGTGATGACTTTATAGCTCTTTTCTTTTGCTGCTGCTGCGCTGTGTTTTAGTATTCAGTGCGATTATACCTCCTGCTTTCTTGCTCACACTGACTGGGATTACAAGGGAGTTACGTCAACATAACTCACTAAGATTTCTTTTCTATACATAGACCTCGGGTTACTGGCGGCAGAAATAATGCTGTTTTTATTTGTAATATTGCATTCATATACTGTAATATTGCTATTCTTACAGCTATATTAATGTCAAATTACCTTTAAAACCCAATTCATAAAACAAGATGAATACCAAATATAAACTGGAAATCCACTGAACATAATTCAATTATAAACTGAGAAAGAATTCAACCCAGATACTCTCAAATGTATGTGAACGGCATTTATAATCTGATCACAGCAACATGTCTTCTGTAAGCAGAGAATTAAGAACACTTACCAAAGCAGGCATGTACATAAACGAAAACCAGTGTCAAGTGTGATATCTTTACATTCTTCATCCTAAAGAATGAACTCATGAAAGCGCACCATGAAGACGGCTCCGTCGAGACTCCTGTACATGAGATACAGCTCTTAAGGTCTTTGTGGGCAACTGGAAGAAAAGGCTAAAGGCAGGTGCTCACATGCTAATCCAATGACACCTCTTAAGAGTTCCTGCTGGGCCTCTTCAGTCCAACTGGGCTACTTCAGCCACCAATCCACAGGAGATGGATCTGTCTGCAAAAAGGATATACCACAGTTTTGCAGATGATGGACAGGTATACAGTACACCTTTTGTTCTGTTTTTGATGTTGATCAACAGCTTTCATTTATCTTCAGTTTTTTTAATGCCTAAATACCTAAATACATAGATGTATACTGTATATGAAGAAAATCACTTTACAGTAATGTTTCGATGTTATTCTACAGTCTCATATAAACATTGTATTTGCAATAAATAGCATCTTTACACTGAAATTCTTACTATCGGGATGTAAACTTTTATAAATGTGTAAAATAATGATTTATCGACTGTTTTGAATAATCTATGCAATTCTAATATTTTGCTTGTTTTGACGTCACAATTATATTATTGTTTTAACAGCCACACAGTCTATACTAAAATGTGAGTAATGTGTACTACTATTATTATTGTAATAAACATAACTTCTGTGATCTGCCTTATAACTGTTTGACATGAAGTTCTGTAGCCATCTCTGTAGTGGACAAAGTCCAAGGATTAAAGCAATACAGATATTGTATACAATGCCATCTGCTATGCACTCTGCAACCATCTGTTGCATTAGGAAAAAGAAAAAAAAACTCCAGTATTTACTCAATTAGCAGGATAATCATAAAACAGAGGAAGATTTGGATGATGGCAGTGGATGATCTGATGATATTATAGCTCCTGTTGGATGTGTAGACTGATGCCATAAACTGAGAAATCTAAATAAATGATAATGACGAACAAGACATTTTATACTATATCAGAAGGTATGTGTGGTGACGAAATAAATCCATTACACTGTTAACCTTTTACTTTTTATTTTTATTTTTAATGCTCTGTGTATTTTTTAGGAAGGTGATTACTGTTTGCAACTTTTCTATCACAGCTGTGACTTGTACCTGCTGAGAGTTGGGTAGCAAACTATGTACAAGGAGTTCTTGATAATCGTGATATTCTTCAAGGCTAAAAATAAGGGTCAGATTCCCATTATGGGAAGATTCACATGTCACGGTGAAACACATCTGAACTTTAGCAGAAACAAATGTATGTGCTTGTATCACTCTTTGTCAGAGTCGGAACATCTTTCAGCTGAAATACTTCATATATATTATGTTATAGTTATATGCTCAATATTGTCTTCTGTAATGGAGTAACTTTGGGTATTTGTCTGTCTCTCTCAGTAAAGATTTTCACCACAGTTTTATTGTACATGCAAGTATTGTTCTTCCAAGATCTTTTTTTTTTCATGTTCACTACAGTATGTCAACTGTGTGTAGAGTCTCTAATTAAACCTTTACTGAATAACTTAATGTCTTTCTGGAACATTTGGCATGACATTTTGGGCACTGAAGCTGGCTAATCTTCTTGTTTAATAATCTTATTTGCCACCCGGAGGTAAACTCTTGTAAACAAATGTTATATAATACTAACCCAGTGGTCCTCCAAACACCAACTCATCGATTGCGTCACTTTTATGAGTTATTATTATTTATTTATTTTGGATTTTTTAAATGTTTTTCAATAACCCAGACAAAAAGTGGGTGTAAAAATGACGTAGTGTTATTCATTCTTTTCTTCTATACTTATTAGATACAAAATGATTTTTTACAAAGCATTTGTATGGTGCCTTTGCAGACTATTAAACCCATGTTGCATGCAGAAGGATTTACACACATGAATAAACCTTATATACACAATTCTCATTCTGAAATTAAATCTACTTTATAATCTGACTCCTATTGGTATAATGTACAGCATTTAGCATGAGCTCATTGGCTGCAGTAAGTTTGCTTTCAGAAAAGTCTAAGTTGCCACAAACACAAAAGGAAAAACATTCATTTTTAGGTGTATGATTAGTGTATCATTCAAGAGCAGCGACCTCTGGCAGAAGACATATTCTCTGCATGCACAATCAGACCTGTCAGCTTGGAAACCAAATGTGCCCAGACGGTGAAAACATTCAAAGGCAACTTTCACATGATGACCACGCCATAATTCACAGCAGAAAAGATCACCTGTCAAGTTAGTTCTATATGCTGGTGGTCAATGCTGTGGCTTCAGCTTTAATTCTCGTGGTCCTGGCAGATGGCGGGTCTAAAGATTAACCCACTGTGCTCTAATCTCTCCTCATCTTGTAATGCACAGAGCCTGTCTGTGGTCACACAGGCTCCATCAGACATAAATGTAAAGCACAATTAGCGCACGTATTCTTGGCTGCAAGCAGCCATAGAGTGGACATGGTGGATATGTTCTATTCAATATTGCGTGAGTTCACAAACAGATGATCTGTCATCATCTGTCATAGCGAACCTGACCTTTGTTTAAAATGTTTAAACCTTCAGACGTTTTATCTGCACATGCATTCTATAATGAAAACATGTCACTGAAGCTTATACATGCGAGTGCCTTTGCAATGATCACTGTACAAAAAAATCATACAGATAAAAGCTCACTGCTCATCTGTAGTCATCTTCTTAGTTTCTAATCTCGTGCCTTCAATCACAGCGGCACATGCTGACCTCTTTGTTCCTGCTGGGGACAGAGCCATTACGCTGCAGACCAGGAAATTTCAGAGAAATGCTTATCACTTCAGCTTGCAGCAGCATGTGCTTCATTTCATTTGGATTACTGTCATCAATATACAATCCGTAACGTGCATCTAAATAGGCTCAGTGTTTCCTGAAATGTCCCTATCAGCCACTGACATGACTGTACAATGTCTCAAATCATACCGTGCCTTGACCAGATGGGCCACTTCAGTCATGGTCCTACTTTAAAAGGATATAACCCATAAAGGATTTAGCATCCACATGAAAACAGACAAAATTCAAGAAATCAAAGAGCAGCAGAGGATGACACATAGAGATGCTAACATGTTTTCTGCTATGCTTGAGACAAACAGAAATAAAATGGTCATACAACACAGCAATGAAGTTCTTCTACGATATCAACCAGCTCAACCTCTCAGGTCAGATGTGTGCTGATTGTCCCTAGAGTCAAATCTAAACGTGAACCTGCTTCCAACTATGCTGTAACACGTATAGGACCTCTCAGACTTGCTTTAACATGGACAACTTAATTCAAAACATTTTTGTCTGCCATTGCTTTTAATCACACATTGTAAATTAGATACTGTATGCATTCTGTATTCTGTTCCCTTTTTAGTTTTTTTTATTATCCATTTTCTTTTCTTCTTTTTTTTTTTTTATCTCCGTGTCTTACAAAACACATATGTACCCTATTTGGTCAATAATTAAATTTTATAATAGCTGAAGCATTTACTATTTCTACTATGTCTACTTTATCTTCAAATGCCATGTAATTACCATATATGAAAGTATATTAGTATGAGAAAGTGTACCTTAGCAACATTTGGGTTTGCTGTGTAAGATTTCATTATGTGGCTGAAGTTTTTGAGCATGTTTTTGGCCATTCATCAAGAAGTGATGTTAACAGAGAGAGCTGCAAGTAGAATTAGTTTGGCTCTAGTTCTGTACATGTCTCTGAAACGTGAGGGTCTATTAAAAATGTCAAATAAACATGTAGACAACCAAATAACGAAGACATCAAGAACATTTTGGATTACAAGAATCACAGGTTTACCAAAAATATCTTTCACAGAAGTGTATCAGCCATTCATCTATCTACATTTTCTGACAAGTAGCTCTTTAGCAGTTTGCAGGACAGTACAATATTGGAAAAATGATCAGTTCAAATATGTTTGTCAAAATAAATCATAAATCATTGGGTCTTTCCCCCTGCTTTTTGTAAATACATAATGAAAGAAATTTAAATGCATACTTGGAAAAATTAGATTAACCTGGTCAAAAATAAAATGGGAAACGTTAAATCATTTGTAATCGACAGCTTGTGTCACTACAGGATCATTCTGTCTGTTCGAGCACCTGTTGTCAAGATACCCAATTCAGCTTTACCATTTTGGATTATTATTAATAATCTCTAGTGTGGTTTGCCAAGGGCAGAGGTTTGCTTTTAGTCCAGGTCCACTCAAAAACTAGGTCACTCCTCTAATCTCTCCATGTATACTGTAGGTTAACAGCCTTTTCATTTCATAAACCTCAGAGAGTGCTAGCAGAATGAACACAGAGAGTCATGAATCATACAAAACCCCAAAATATATGACACATTGCTTCTGAAGGAATAATCATTGGCTGAAATAACCACAGCACACTGTTGTGTTGGTGAGATAATTTATAAACACGTTAGTCTTATATTGGGTTGTCATTGGAAACTCTGCAACAGTAAAAAAGCATAACATAGAGGAGGCATAAAT